>NC_083869.1:47000227-47303257 GCF_032452875.1 Bos javanicus | reverse complement strand
AAGAATACTGTCTCTGTGAACCTGGAACTGACAGCTGAAGAATGGAAGAAGAAATACGAAAAAGAGAAAGAGAAAAATAAGACTTTGAAGAATGTTATCCAGCATCTGGAGATGGAGCTAAACAGATGGAGAAATGGTAAGGAAGAAGGAGAGGAAGGAGGAGGTATGAGTGCATGCTTTTTTCCCCCCATGACTATTGATGTCCTGGGACACTTGGGAAAGAGTGGGTGATGGTGGAGCTTGGTCCGGCCTTTCAGCAAGCTGTGTGAATGAGCAGATGTTTTCCCTAGCACTGATCCCTGCCCCCACCCTGTCACTTGACCGACATACATTCTTAGTGTGGCCAAGTGACTGTTTGCAAGGTTGCCTTAATCTGCTTCCATTGAGATGCGCCTCTATCCATTACTCTCCGGTAGCCACATTTGAGGTGTAGAGGGTAGTGTTTGAGATTTTGGGGTTTTGATTGCTTTTGATTAGATGAAAAATGTCATTCTCTCCTCTGTGAGTTTTATAATTGATTTGGAGTTAAAAGTCACCTCTGGTAAATGTTTGCTTTTTTTTTTTGGCTCAACTCATCTTCATGCTCTGCTTCTTCAGAGCTAGAAATAGAGGATTCCTGAAGAAGCTCGGTCCTAAAACGGAGTCTCAAAGGCTTGTTTCGTGACTCATTTTTCTTTTTCCCTAAAGCATTCTCTTTGGTGTGTTCTCCTCAGAGAAAATATCTCAGAGAGCTGACGTGCAGTGGTGGGTGGACTATGGGTGAGGCGTTGGAGAAGGGTTTCCACGTGCAGACAGATCATTTCAGTGGTTTTTGCTTTGTGTTGGAGGTTAGCATGCACAAGTCCTTTTTCAATCCACAGCCCCCCCTTTTTCCCCATGGAAACAAGGCAGCTTGGTGTGTATAGTGGGAGATAGTGGATGGTTGGTGTTGGTATTTATTTCAGATGCTGCATCAGGTCTCAATCTTGGGTGACTGTGGGAGCCTGGTGGCCACTGTGCAAAATCCAAAAGTAACCTGCCTGCTTGGAAGTGCACAGTTAGCAGCAGATGTCTTATGATTATATGTTTGCCTCTGCTTTTGCTAGGAGGGGTGGGTGTCAATGAGCTACTGTTCAATTGAAGAACAATTACGTGGCCAACCAGGATTCAAGAGAGGTTCAAGAAATGACCTAGTAGCCTAAATAATACGATTCTTTTCTTTGGGGGCGATTTTCTAGCTGCACATGTGTTTTGAAAGCTGCTAGAATAATTGAATAATTCAGCATCTGTGGCTGGTGGATGCCTTCTTGCAATTTGGCAGGGGTAGGAGAGTGGGGAGGGGTGCTTGGAAAGGCGTGGAGCGCCCTATGAAATTTTGTTCTATTTCTGCGATCCACTTGGGTCATTTCTCTGCTGGATACCTGGAACATTCAATGAAACCTTTTGGCAAAAGAGGGGCACTGGCCTTAGAAACATCATGGTGTGGGCAACTAACCTTGTTCTTTTCTTTCCTGTCCTTTGCCAAGCACCAACCAGCCCTGCAGTTTTCCATCCCTCAGTCACTGTCCTCTCGGGTCTGCCCACTGCCCTTTTTGCCTGGCTGATGCTTATCTTTTTATCTCTTTTGGGTACTCTCCCCTGCTCTTGAACTAGTCACTTGGCCTCATTTTAACTGTTGTCTCATTTCATCCACTTTGCAAATCTACTCAAAAATCTACTGTTTTTCACATCCTGTGAGGTGAGATCCTACCTAAGCCCTTAACTTACATAATTCGGGAAAACTAACATGTGGTTTCTGACACATGATAGATTTTCATAATTGTATGTTAAGTAAACCTGTGTTAAAGGCAGTGCTGGGGATTAAAGGGTGAGCAGTCAGCCATGGTCTCTGCCCTCACAGAGCTTACAGGCTAGTGAAGGAGATAGTCTCCAAGCACGATCAATACATGTATCAAGAAGGGAGAGGATAAGGTGCCGAGAGTTATTACAGAAGAAGGCCCTGAGCTTGACTCAAGTCAGCGAAGGTTTCCTTCAGTAAGTTCCAAGAGAAACAGAGCAGTTTGTTGAGCAAAATAGGAGGTGCGGGTGGAAATGGGGGTGGGGTAAGGGAGCCAGGCTTACATGCCCTGAGGGGCGGGAGCATGAAGGCCAGGGTGGAGAGCTGGGGTGGGCCAGCTCCGAACTGCGACAGGCAAGAGCAGCAGACTAGTCTGGGCAGTACTCATTCAGGATTCTGGTCATTATCTCAGAAGCAGTGAAAAGCCATTCAAGGATATCGGATGATGAGATTTGCCTTTTCGAAGACCCATTGGTTGTGTTGGAGGGTGGACTGGAGGGTCTGGAAAGAGCGCTGGGACCTGGGGTGGCCCTCCAGGCCTGAGACTTAGTTGTTGAATTGAGAGGGCGGTGGAAAGGGAGAGAGATGGGCAGACCAGAAAGGTATTTAGGAGGTGAAACCAGCCAGGCTTGGTGAGGCTGGTGGCTGTAGGGAGAGACAGCGTCAAGGTTTCTGGCTTGCCAAGTTGGATGGAGGACAGAGCCACTCACTGA
The DNA here is from genome assembly GCF_032452875.1 of Bos javanicus. Classification (NCBI taxonomy): domain Eukaryota; kingdom Metazoa; phylum Chordata; class Mammalia; order Artiodactyla; family Bovidae; genus Bos; species Bos javanicus. Next base: position 47,300,728 of record NC_083869.1, on the reverse strand, counting down.
GACAAGAAATGAGGGAGGAGAATTGGAAATGAGACGTGGGAGATGATGAGGGGAGTTTGAGGGGAGTCTATGGAACATCCAGGTGAAAATGCCAGATAAGAAGTTAGGTCTGAGTGTCCGGAGCTCCGGGGAGCTACTTGAGTGACAAAGAAAAATATGTGGGTCATGGATTTTTTTAAATTTATGGTTAGCATAATTTTTATGTACATTAAACGTGAGGCATTTTTAAAGTCTTTATTGAATTTTCTACAGTATTGTTTCAGTTTTATGTTTTGATTTTTTGGCTGTAAGGCATGGGGGAATCTTACCTCCCTGACCAGGGATCGAACCCACAACCTCTGAGTTGCAAGGCAAAGTTTTAACCACTGGACTGCCAGGGAAGTCCCTGGGAGTCATGGATCTTTAGGACATAATTGAAGGTATAGGTAGGGATGAGGTCCTCTCTGGACTCTGAAGAGAGGAGAGGGAAGAGGAGAGGGAAGAGGAGAGGGAGGGTCTTGAGAGACCCCTGCATTCATCCCCATGTTAACGTGTAATCACTGAGTGATTAAGAGAAGGGAGCTTTCTGGAGTTCTGTCCTGCAAGCTCACATTTTAAAGGATTTTTTTTTTTTTTCTGGAAGCGAAAGTTTTCAAATATAGAGAGCCTACTGAAGTGGTATAAAACTTTCAGACAGGAAGTTAGGCAGGTGGAGGCATGGTGAGGTGGTCCTTTGACTGGATGTGAGTGAAGGATTATTTTAAGGATTAACTGCTCATCCAACAAAAATCCAGAGGCTTTCTGTTCTGTTTGGAGACCATGTGTCTCTTTTAGGCAGGATATGAGACTTGCCCAAGCTGACTCCACAGGGTGCTGGACTCCTGAGTTCGTTCTTTTTCTGTTGTGGGTGCAGTCTGCACGCTGCCCTTGTGGTTTGTGTTTAGGCTGGGGAGATGAGTGTGAAAAGAAGGGACTGGAATTTCCCCCAGTGTGTCCTGTGCATTCTGATTCCTCGTGGTCACGAGGGCACGGCTGGGTGGTGTCAACTAGAGAGCTGGAATTTTGAAGGTTCGATCCCTAGATTTGGGCTTCCCTGGTGGCTCAGAGGTTAAAGTGTCTGCCTGGAATGTGGGAGACCAGGGTTCGATCCCTGGGTCGGGAAGATCCCCTGGAGAAGGAAAATGGCAACCCACTCCAGTACTCTTGCCTGGAGAATCCCATGGAGGGAGGAGCCTGTAGGCTACAGTCCATGGGGCTGCAAAGAGTCGGACACAACTGAGCGACTTCACTTCACTCCCTAGATTAGGAAGATCCCCTGAAGAAGGAAATAGCAACCCACCCTGTATTCCTGCCTGGAAAATTCCACAGACAGAGGAGCCTGGCAAGCTACAGCCCATGGGGTCACAAAGAGTCAGACATGAATCAAGTGATTTAGCACACACATGGAGAGGGGTGGGAAAGGTAAAAGAATATGATGTCTCAGTGGCCAGTCTGGTCCAGGCAGACTGTAAATAAGTGAAGGGAGGTACATCTGATACAGTTGCCGCAGGAGAGAGCATTTCCTGCCCAAAGTCATTCAAAAGCTGTGAAATACTCTGTTAAATGCTGGTAGTCCGGTCCCTACCCTACCCCACCCCACCTATATGCTCCTAGCTTAATGGGCTACTTCAGATGCGGGCCTTGTCGTTTTCTCCTCTGGGTGTAATAGAATATTGATCCTCAGCATATTGACCTGTGACTCATAATGCGTGTACTACACCAAGCCTTAATTCATTTCTGCCACTGCCATTCCAGCATTGTGACCCCAAGTGCTTGGGGGCTTAAGGTGGGGGGCACACCTTGTTTTTATAAATTAGGAGTGGGGAGAACCACCCACTCTCCTGGCTTCATTCCCCACTGGTCCAATGAGGGTTGTGAAGATATAAACAAAAAGAGAAAGTGGAAACTGTATTCCGTATCTTGTAATAATCCATAATGGAAAAGAATCTGAAAGGAGTAGATATATATGTGTAACTGAATCACTTTGCTTTATACCTGAAACTAAGACAATGTTGTAAACTAACTATGCTCCAATTAAAAAAGAAAAAGCTATGAGAGACTCACAGAACTAAAAGAACAGCTGAGGACCCGGGCTTCTGAGGGGCCACACCTCGAGTGAATCCTCTCTGGATGTGTTTCTGTCCTTGTCATGTATATTGGAGACCCAGAGCCCCAGGAGAGAAGGAGGAGATTGTGCTGGGTGGTGTGCTTGGGCTGGGGAAGGACAGGGCACCCTAATGTGTTGTCTGACCACAGCTGCACTCATACGGGAATGGGGGGTAATTCTTCACAATGCAGTCGAGGTGCTGTTATGAGAATGGGTGTTGAGTGGCTAAAAAACAACGCATGTCCGCCAGAATGTACTAGTGACATCTTGTGGGCTGAAATCCACGGGCAGACTCTCTTCAAATCTGGAGGCTCTGTTGGCAACTTTTAGCCTCATGGAAATGCGTTCAGCCTACATGCTTAAGGACAGATAGAGGGAGTGGGCAGCTGTCAGAAATAGGATCTTTCTTTTTTTCCCCTACTCTGTTGCTTGTTGATCATATGTATGGAAAGGACTCAAACCATCCTGTAAAGGAGTTGAATTCAGCTTCCAGTCCACCACTTCCTGCCCCCCACTCCCATCCCTGGTCCCTGCTCAATCCACCAAGAAGACTCTGGACAGGAGGATGGGGAAGGAAGGCCGAGGGCCCAGGGCCATGATGCTAGAGCAAAGTTGAGTCCATTGTTTCCTGTTGTTGCTAGGTCAGCCTTTACCCATGCCCTCTTCTCTGGTACGTCTTTGAATTTTGGCCTTTAAAGAAATGACAGCTTTTTACAAGAGCTTAAGTCAGAGAAGGATTCCTGAAAATCTGAGTGTCAGAAGTGCAGGGAAATAATCTGATGATATGGCGCATCTACAGTGTCTCTTGCATAGTTAAATATAATAATAATGAACAGAGTGGATATAGTCATGCAAAGAAATTATTTCATCACAGGCTGAGAAGGTGTGGAAAAATCAGCAATCTCTAAAGCAGATTGGCTCTCCAGATTTAAAACCTACCAGGACAGCAGCCTTGGTTCTCTAAGCTAAATCTGTAACCTTGAGGCTGGTGGGTGCTTTGTGGAACTGTGTGGGCTCTGTAGTTGGAACACAGTTTGCTCTTGGGGCATTAAATATTTAGAAGATGTTCCCCTCCTTGGATTTCTGATTATTGTAGAAGCTCAGAAGTTAGTATTTCATTTGAGAGACCTAATTTGTTAGGCTCTCTTCCTTCTTTCGAGAGACAACCAAATACTTGTAGAAATGCTGACTGCTAGGAGAATCGTGTGGCCTGTGTAAGAAGAATGTAAAGCAGATGCTGACTCCTGGGTAACCAGTTTATTAGAAAATTACTGTAGAAGGGATGAGAGAATGTCTTAAGCTTCTTACAGTATTTTGAGCAGCTAGGGTAAGAGATGCTACGTGTGTGCAAAATAATCCCATAAGAAATGAGTTGCTTTTTTTTTTTTTTTAAACCTTCCATTTATATAATGACATCTTGTATCCTGCTGCTGTCACCCTTCTGGCAACTTAAAAGATTTCCTTTTTCGTTTCTTTGATATAGAAATTACCTGCCATTAGGTCTGCCACTGGGCCTGTTTAATTGGTATTAAAAGAAAGTACCTCCTTTGCCAGATCTGATCTGGTTTCTGGCGGAAGCTGTGAGTGACCAGCCAATCTATGCCCTGGAGTTGCAGAGAGAAGGCAATTACCTTACTATATTCTCCGGAGGCTTTAGGGGCTTGACTTATGAAAAGGATAACTAGCTTGTTGCTACTTCATGTGTGAAATTTTAATGAATTACTGGCAGTCTAATGGTTTTCATTCTTTTTTATTTTATTTTTTTAACAAAAACCCAAAAAGCCTGTTTTAGAATTTTTTAACTAATAGTGCTAACAAGAATTTTTGATTAGTCTGTCATTCTTACTTATTGCAATTGATGGATTTCTATTTTTTGTGGAAATGTTATTTATGCCCTCTGGGGGTTTTGATTTTATAATTAAAATGCTCTGTAAACCTTATAGGTGTGCTCCAACTGAACACTCCTGTGTACACACAAATCTCTTTAGTCCTTAAAGGTAATTACATCTGACAATAGGAAATGCCAGAATGCTTATGTAAAGAAGGAAATCTTTTCTTGAGGTAGGGGTTGGGAGGGAACCTTTCATTCTAAAAAATAAGATGCTTTACAATATTACATGCCCTTTCTCTATGGACAGCAAGTATAAATCCTCAAGGGATAAACCAAGAGAAATTTGCTTTTCACATAAAGGAGAGTAAAAATAAAAATAGATACTGATCTTCGTTTGTGGTCTTTTCCCCTTCTCCTACCGCCAGATTTCAGGGCATGCTTTCTCCAGGATTTGTTTGCAGCTGTCTTCCACGTTATGATTGGTTGTTCTGCAGTCACCTGGTGGGGGCTCCTCTGGACACCCGGTCCACTGCAGTGCAGGGAATATTCTCCATTAATGCCGTGAGATTGCCATGGAGACAGATTGCCTGGTGTCGGGTCCTGCCGAGGGTTGGGAATTTACAGTCCCCAGACGTGTTTGTGAGCTGGACGGTGTAGTTACCAGGGACGCTTCTGGAAGTCATTTTCTGGGTCCTTTGAAGGGCAGCAGTGTTTGGGAAAACTGGCTCTTGATTTCTCCCTGGGCAGGAGCTGTACTCTCCCCGGCAGATACCCGCTGCTTTTGTTGCTGCGTGTTGCTGCTTTGTTCTTCTCAGCCTGAAAGACTGCTGCAAAAAATAATCTTGACTGCCTGACCTTTAGAATAAAAACTGGGATGGGCTTGCTGTTCAGATGTAGCTTTGTGGGGGACATGTTGACGCTTTGATTGAGAAAGTTGTTCAAGGGAAACCAGAAGGCCTGGTATAGGTTTCAAATATTGTTAACCCGAAAGGCACTCTCATGGCTATACTGTATTTTATTTTGGGAACTGAGCTCTAACCACTAAAGGTATTGTCAGGACCCCAGAGACACTAATCTCAGAATAAGTAAAAATAATTTTATGTACAAAACCTAAAATGTTGACACTTGGTCAGGGAGTGGAGGGGATAAGAAATGGATTTTTGTGTTTTTTACACACACTGTTTTAATTAATCTTTAGAACAATGCTGTGTTCAAAGCACTGGCATTTCCTTGCCTTTACAAAAACAAAGCAAGAAGTTAAGTGGGAGATAGCTTGTGAGTAGCTGAATCTGTGGAAGGTGCAGGTGGCTGAGTGTCCCGCTATGGCCCTGACCATATTTATGTAGCATCTGTTGGTCACTTCAGGTGCCTCTCAGAGCAGTGTTGACTGGCTCGTTGAACCTTTCTAATCTGGAACAACCGTGGTTATACTTTGTGATGCTACAATTTTTCAGCGCAAGAAGAGGGCAGCTTTAGGGGTAGTCAAGCCTGTGGCTTTGGTTACAGCAGGTCACCCACTGCTAGGCTGTGGGGTTCATCCCTGACTCCTCCTTCCACCAAACAAATGGAAATATGCACTGGATAACTCCTTGGAAACAAAAAAAGTGAAAGTCATTCAGTTGTGTCTGACTCTTTGTGACTCTATGGACTGTAGCCCACCAGGATCCCTTGTTCATGAAATTCTCCAGCCAAGAATATTGGAGTGGGTAGCTATTCCCTTCTCTGGGGGATCTTCCTGACCCAGGGATAGAAGCTGAGTCCCCTGCATTGCAGGCAGATTCTTTACCATCTGAGCCACAAGGCAAGCCCCAGGCAACTCTTTAGCTGACCCCAGTCTCACGATATCACTGCCTCTCTGGGCATTTGGAACCTAAGAACACAGGGTTTCAGATGTCTCTTTCAGATGTTTTTAATATCATTTCTCTGGACTTGGGCTGAACTGGCCTGTGGATAGTATGACTATATTCTGCCTGCTTTCTGGTCCAGTGCAATTAAGAATTTCCTCTTTATTAAGATTTAACTGGAAGATCAATTCATACTGCTCTGGATTGCCCTGTTCATAAATTTCAGAAGCTAGAACTGAAAAATTAGATGTACAGTCATGATCCAAGTGGGAGAAGGACATTTACAAAGTGTTAATGGTGAAATTCTCTAACAAGGAACAGAATTGGGAGGTAGAGGTGAAAGAGAGCTTTCAAATTTTAGTATATACTCTATGGTTAGAAAAAGACACATATATATTTTTATAATTTTATATTTATAATGTTTTAAACAAGCAGAAAAACAAAATTTGGGAACTAAATAGAACACGGTACAGCTTTTATAGCCCATGGACTTAGCAGGCTGTAGAGAATATAGGTGCTTTAATTGGATGAAATCCAGTCTGCACACTAAGGTTGCTGATGGATGCTTTAAACCAAGAATTGGAACTGAATGAAATATTGATTTGGTTCAGGTTCAGTTCAAAGGCTACTCTGATATTCTGGTTTTGTTTCAGGTCAATAATTTTAGAAAAGGGCTTAGGTACAGTACAGTCTGGTTGAGCTTTGGAAGAAAAAACAGTTGGCTCAGTTTTATATTCAGCAAAGTAATAATTTATTCCAGGTTTTGCTTCAAGTTGCTGCTTCAGATGGAACTGTGATATCAAAGTGAAATCATTGAGTGTTGATTTTGTTTGAAGTGGAGGCCTATGGTACCATTTGGTGATTATCGAGTGAGATAATGGAGTCTTAAGCAATAAAGCTAACCCATCACAAAGTGCTTGGTTTGTATTGAGATAAATGTACACAGTCAGTGTTCAGGGGGGTTTCTCGAGAGGTAATGTATACTGTTCATGAAGCCATGGATTAGGAGTTACATTCTGTTGTTTGTCTTTGGGTGTCTTTTGTTGTTGTTTTTTCTTTGAGAAATTCCCTCTGGCTCCGGACAGTTTTCCTGGGGAATTTCCACAGAATGCATTTTACAGGCTGAGAACCGGGTGAGGCCTGGAACGGTGCAGACACTCACTGATTGTAGCAAATTGAGTGTGAAGCTGATGGTAAACATTGTGATGGAAAAGTATGTTGGGTTTTGGTTTGCTTTCCAAGTAGATATTTAAGAGAGACAGTTGAGCTGAATGGTTTCCATAGATCCTTTTTTTTCATTCTGTCTTTGCAAGTTGGTTTTCTTGTTGGGGATAGCCCTCGGCCGGTTTAAGAACTTCCCCTTTTCGCTCAATTTGCATGGTCACATTTGGTACTGTTTCCTTCGAAGGCGCCAACAATGCTCCTCTGCAGACTGAGAAGCAGGGAGGAGTCTGCATGATATTCTCGGTGGGCTGCTTTTTCTTTTCTGGGACTACCTGATATCACAGGAAATTATTCTATTTCAACTTTCCAGTCCGCCAATTAATTCTGACTTCCTGGGGGAGAGAGTGGTAGTGGAAGAGTGTGTGTGTGTGTGTGTGTGTGTGTGTAATGTCAGTCAGAGTTCCTGGGTCCTGGGGCCACCCCAACTTCCTCCTTCAGAGTCAGGGATTCTCAAAGCGTGAATATTTGGGCCCTACAGTGTTCTGTTAACAATGGTGAATTTGTTCCTTGATTTGGCTGTTGCTGTTAATGAAACAGTAACCTAATTAATTGTAATTAGAGTGCCTCAGAGGTCTGCTTCCCTTTGAATCCATCACCAAAGAGAACATAATTCTAGTAAAGCCCCAGCATATTCCTCAACAAAAGAAAAATTTTGCAAAAAATTCTGGGTATCGCTGAAAAGTTGGATTAAGTTGAGAGCTTGCGTGGTTGATGGAGCCAGTTTACATCGGGAGCAAGGGGGTGTTACGTAATCTTCCTCTTTATACTCGTTTTGGTCAGTTAACTACGACCTTTCTCGTCAAACAGGAAAGCGACAGACTATTAACTTTAAACAGCTCCTCATTGTGTCCTTTGTGTCTTTTTCGTGGAGTGACTGTTTTTGTAACTTTTTCTGGAGGGCTGCACGCTAAATTTCTTCAATGCCTAACTCCCCTTGGCTGTGCTTTGCAGGAGAAGCTGTGCCTGAGGATGAACAGATCAGTGCTAAGGACCAGAAGAGTCTAGAGCCCTGTGATAACACCCCCATCATAGACAACATTGCTCCCGTGGTTGCCGGCATCTCTGCAGAGGAGAAGGAGAAGTACGATGAGGAGATCTCCAGTCTCTACCGACAACTGGATGACAAGGTCTGTGGTCAGAGTTTATAGACCTCACACTGGTACAAAAGCTAAAGGTAGCAGGTCCTAGACTTACTGGCTGGAAGCAGCTCGAGCCCCATGGAACCTGATGTAAGACTGAAGACTGTGTTCAGTCTTCCTAATGTGTTCCTAATGCTTACCCTAGCTCTTTATTGGGTTGTGCTGTGTGCTAAGTCGCCTCAGTCCTGTCTGACTCTTTGCGACCCCATGGACTGTAGCCCACCAGGCTTCTCTGTCCCTGGGATTCTCCAGGCAAGAATACTAGAGTGGGAATGCCAGGCCCTCCTCCAGGGGATCTTCCTGACCCAAGGATTGAACCAGTGTCTCTTATGTCTCCTGCATTGGCCGACGGGTCCTTTTACCACTAGCGCCACTGGGGGAACTGGATTCACGGGGAATGGAAACTTTCATGGAAATTTGATTGAAAGATTGGCCTCGGCAGACAGAATCTTCACATCTAGAAACTGGATGGGACCTTATCATAGCATGAGGGTGGAGGGTGAGTGACCTTTGTTTAATTCTCTCTTCTTTTCTTCTCTGGGCTTGTCTGTCACCTCTTGGAAATTCCAGCAATGTTCCAGCTCTAGGGGCAAAGGTGGTGGCTCCCAAAACTCAAGTGTGTACTTTGGTCATGTAGCTCTAAGGTCCGGAATGAGGAGCCAGTAATAGCATCAGTAAGGGGCATCCTCTTGAATGAAGTCGTTTGGATATGCTGATTAGGGATGTCCAATTTCTGGGCAGACTTTTGGGACTCAAAGAATCCTGTCTGTGCACAAATTGGAATAAAGGAAGAGAGATCTTGGAGAACACTGTCTCACTCATCCCCAGTGAAGGTCAGGTTAGGAATCCCAGAGGCAAAGGAAATTAAATTGATGTTTCACGTGACCTTGGCATATTGCCCTTGGAATACTTAAATCCTTTCAGTTCATTTCATCCGGGTTGCTGATATTTTTAATCTGATTTCATCTTTCCTGCTGTGGTTCAGCTCAGAGAGCTTGGGGACACCTCTGGCTTGGGTAGAACAGCTTTGTTATGTTAACGTTGTCATTAATCTTACAAGCCTCTTTCTTCTGAGTAAAGCTCGGAGTCTGGTCTCACCTTTACAAGGGAAATGTGACTGCTTGCCCTAAGGAAGCTGGTTCCCTTTGTGCTTGTGGTGCTGGGAGTTTGCATTATAACCACAGTGTTAAACTGGGGTCACCCTACCCTTTGGGTGACATATTTAATAAGATATTCATGCTGTGCGAGCTGGATTAATTACTTTTTAGGCACTATACATACTGTTACCCTTCTCTTTCGACCCAGGTATTTTATGTAAAACCTCAAACAAAGTGAGAGAAAAGGGAGATCAGTAAGTAAGTGAGCAGTCTATGTGGATTTTTTTTGTTTCTCCAAAGAAATGTTATTGTTGAAGCATATTGCAATTTTTTTTTTCTCATTTAGAATTGAAGAGTTCGTTTTTAGTGTCCCCAAAGAATCCTGGATGTGGGGTGATAACCTGATTCTGCTCTCTGTTCTCTACGAATAGAAACCAAACATGGTTGGAACTGGGATCTTTTTACCCTGGTAGCATGAGGATTTTTCATGGATCTGAGAAAACTTTAGAGTCTTGAATTCGGCATCTGAAATGTAGGCAGTGCCAGGCCTTGGCAGTTTTCAGTTGGTAGCTGGCAGAGCTGACCCTGGAGCTCTGCCTCCTCGTTCCCAGCCTAGGACATTTTCTGTCACATTCCTTTCCTTTAGTATATGTTTTGAAAACCCTGGTAAGCATACATTTTGAGATTAGCATTTGTGGTCCATCACAGGGTGATGCTGAGAGATCTGGGAAAGGACTTGAGCCCCAAAGCCTCAGCCCGGCGGGGGGACACCAAAGCTTGTCATGCAATTTGTATCTCTACCCATGGATGGCCTGGGTATGTCTTATCAGGTGTCATTTTTTTATTTGTCTGCCTTTTAAAGGTTCTAGAAGCGATTTCATGTTTCTGATGATGTTGATGGTTTGATACTTTTAAGAATACATGAGTTGGGACAGGGCACCTTCATAGATTATTAGTGGCAGCACTGCAAGTATCTAGGTTTAGATAAAATGCTAGCCCAGGGTGCTTAGATGACTTACATCGCCTGGAGGTGGCAGAGCTACAATGAGCTTACACATCTTCTGACTCCCAGTCCAGTGCTCATCCTATTTTGGCTTCAGCCCTTGAAATGAGGAACTTGTCAGTCCTAATGAATTTGTCTAGAATGTGCTGGAAGAAAGATTCTATGTGCTCTCCTTCCCGCTGCCCACTCTGTCCCTCTGTGCTGCCCCTCCAGGGGTCAAAGGACAGGTGCTTTTCTAAGGCGGTGCTGTGTGATGGAAAAGCAGCCACTTTAGAGTCAGTCCCGTGGCTTACCAGTGCTGAGAGCTGGGCTGATGCCCCATCTGCTGAAGTTGTATTTCTTACCTGCAACATGGAGCTCACGTCTGTTACTTCAGAAGGTTGCACTGGGGAGTAAACGATTCCAGGACATAGCAGATGCTCACTAAATATTAGTCTCTTTCTTTTCTGTCTTCTCCCTTTGTTTAAGGGAGAAGCCACATGATGGGGGTATCCGAGGGTGGGGGTGAGAGGTGGGCTGAGAGCAGAGTTGTTAAGACAGGCAGCTTGGCACTGGCACTGTCTCTCATTCCCCATCACCTCTCCAGTGCTTCTGTACTGATGGAGATGTAAGAGCGGAATTAAGTGTAAGTAGGAGTTGAACTGATGGTATTCATTGAATCATTTCACTGAGCACCATTGCAACAAACACATCTTTGTCATTAAGGGTGACCAGTAACCTACTGACAACTCACTTATTTCAAATACCAGAATATTTTCTGAAAAGTGTCTGCTAATCCATTATCCAGACCAGATCTTAACAATTGGCATCAGAGTGAGCATGTATAAACATATTCTAAAAGATGCGCTTGAATGTATAGATATTGACTGCACAGCACATCTTCCTCTGAAAATTTTGAAAATTAAAAAAAAAAAATCACAACAGACTATGCTAATTCCTTAGAGAAGTTTCCTTAAGAAAGGGTAAGTGTAGGTTTGGAAATGTCTCTGACATAAGCGATTCATGTTGTTATCATGTAGTCCTTGGTCATCATCCTTTCCAGACAGGCTAAGGGCCCTTGATTTCTCATGGTACCTCAAACATAGCCACCTCTCAGCCCTCACCCATCAGGAGTGAGCCCACGTCGTCAGGCTTTGAAATGAACACAGTATAAGAACAAAGCGCTTGAGCCGCTGTTCTGTCTCTCGTGATTTATATCACTTGTAGCCGTTGCTTATACATCCCGGGGAAGAGGTGGCAGCTCTTCCACGTTAAACTTCTTGAGTCTTTCATGTTAAGTTGTTTAATATTTGTGCGCTGAGGAACATAAACACTAAAACTGTTCCTGGTAACTGACATTCTAAGTTTATATAGAAGAAGAGAAAATATGTCCAACATGATAGTCTTCTAGTTGGGGAAATAACTTTTTTTTTTGAGAGAGAGAGAGATTTCACTTACTCTGGTATAATTTCCCTAATTCTTCTGCCAGAAATCTGACTTCAAGAGGAAAGCCATGAGTATTTTTTAGAACCATTAAAGAATTTTTAACTTGTAAAAAAATTTTCAAAACTTTGGGGTAAGATGTGCTATGGAGTCCGTATCTATACATTTAAGTGCAACTCTTAGAACCTGTTGACACAGGCCTGATGCCAGCTGTTAGGATCTAGTCCATGAATAATAGATTTCTAAGCACTTTTCAGAAAACATTCTGGCATTTGAATTTTCCTATATATAAAATAGTTGAGTTGGTGTTAAAAAGTTCAGTAGAAACACGATCTCCCTGAACAGAGAAATAAGCCCAAAAGATATTCTATACAAAGGAAAAGAAGACACAGCCCTCATAATATTAAGGTTAGAATTTTCTTGCTCTGTGGAAAGCATCAGGCTGTGATACTGGTTAACCTGATTTAAGTGGATGAACTGACACAACCGAACAGGCAGGAGAGTATCCTGGGGAAAACTGAGGTCCTGCAGCCCAGGCCCTTGAATTTACCCTCTAACCCCCACTCTGGAAAAGGAGGACAGCGCGGTACAGGTAGGTGTCTTAGGGGCTGCTGGTGGAGACACCTGGGCAGCTCCTGGCACAAAGAGGAGCACAGGACTACTGAACTGGACTGAACTCTGCTCGGGGTTTAGACCCCAGAAGCGGCGTCACACAGGATGTTCTCTTGCTCCTAAGGGAGAGGCATGTGGGAAGCCGCGCTGTCTTTCTGCACAGGCTGCGCTTCACAATTTCCTTTGAATTCATGAACACCTTTGTAACCAAAACTGAATCTCACGCGGTTAGGCGCTGGCCGCCTGCCGCTTTGGACCACGTCTAGGGAGGGGAGAGGCGGAGCTGCTCACACTGGGCCGCGGGAGGCGGTAGCTCTGGCTTTTGTGGCAGCAGCACCTAGTGGCAGAAGCTGAGAGCAAGAAGAGCGGACTAGCCTGTGGGGAGATCCTTGCCCACTTCAGTGACACACAGAAACGAAGCGGTCGTGTTTCTGCATGCCAGCTTCCTTGAGGTTTTTTCAGACTGGTAAGAAATTTAGCTCCTGATCAAAGGCAGCTCTCTAATGCCAAAGATGAATTCTCTAGTAAATGTTTCCTAGTCTAAGTAAGAGGTTTGAAGTGGAAATACTGGTCTCTTTCACCCGTCACATGGCAGTGTTCCCACTCACGGACGTGTTTGACAAGGTTCGGGACGCGTACCTGTTATAGTACAAGTGGTTAGAGATTCACGCCCTCATTTTTTGAGCTAGGAATTCACTGTTAACATCTTTGAGTTGGAAGGGATAACTCCAGAGTCCCTTTCAGTTTCCAAGCCCTACATCGCTGATTTCTGGATGAGAAGGAATTGAGTTGAATGTGGAGGATATTGATTTCCCCAGAATATCTAAATGTTTCATCGGCTGAGAAAGGTGGGTGAAGTCGTATTTGAACCAACCTCTCATCTGCGAGGAGGCACCACACCATTTGCTTCATCTTATTAACAAGCTTACAGCTGGCATCCTGGTATCTGACTGCCGTCCATCGAGAAACCAGGCTATCAAAAATGACATAACCAACCACAAAAAATTAAACATGATGTTTCGTTTCAGGATGATGAAATTAACCAACAGAGCCAGCTGGCTGAAAAGCTAAAGCAACAGATGTTGGATCAGGATGAGGTAAAGAATGCAATAAAAATTTTTTTTGCAAAGTTCTTTTATGACTGTCTGTTGTGGCTATTCCAGAAATTTAATTTGCAAAGAATTTTTTTAAAAAAATCACTGAATCGTGGAAATTTCTTGGTAGATTTCCTTTCAGTGGCTGCTAAAAGCTGATTTTAGCTGAGTTTAGGAAATAAATGTCTGACTTGGTAGAGCTCTAGGGTTTTGAGAGTAAGTAACTGGTTGCTACACAATCTCTGAAGAGCAGAGACAGAGGAGCTTGGTAGTGGGGCAAGGATGATCCTGCTTCCTCATACCCGGGGCCCAGCACTCCTGGTTCATTCCATTTCAGCCTTTTCTCAGCTTTGCAAATCAGGTAACTCAGGTCTTTGATATACACCATGTTCTTGTGCTGTCTTGTAGGGGAAAAAATACTCAAAGAACAAATGTAGAATGTAGAGAAGAGGAAAGCAACACAAGATAGGGGTCCAAGCACTGTGTTAGTATATATGTGATACACTTACAAGGAGGCAAATTTTTTTCAGTCTCTCCCTGGATGGCACTCAGTTCTCTAGTAGATGTCTTTTTTATGTTGTATTTTTGCCAAGTATTTTACAAACAGGAACCTAAGCAAAGAACAGGTAGCCAATCTATCAAATACAGATGGTTCGTAATTCCCTTGCAGAGGGCCTAAGTATGTTTTCTCTTTTGTGCTTTAGAGTGTTTTCTGCTTTGTTGCTAAAATGCTATGGATTGGCTCATATGATACAATTATAGCAAGTGGCTATGGTTCATGGCTCCAGTCCCACCCCTCTCATAGATGTAACACACTCTCTCACCATTTTCTTCTCTTCCTCTTTGTTGCCCTTCATCTCTTTAGGACAGTGATTATGCCCTCTGCACAAACATTTCTCTTGGCAGGAACCATATTTAATTGATTTTCCTCTTAACTATAGTTGAGTCTTCCATTTGTTCAGCGTTTCCTGCCCTCTCCCTCCCATTCTGTTGCTGTGCATCTCCAACTTCGTACAACTGCTGTGATAAGCTTTCCTTTTTGTTACAGTAAAGACTCTTAATATTTTTCTATACTGTCAAGACAATATCTGTTCACTATAGGCAAATCAGAAAATACAGTAAGCACAAAAATAATGAAAGTATCCATAAAGTCAGTCATTCACTTTTTACTAGTGTTAATGTGGGGGGCAAACTCTTCTGTAATCTATGATGAATATTAAGAAAAATTAGGGACTGCTCTTTTATACTGTTTTGATTGATTCTGAAATCGACCAGTTTACAATGTGAAAAAATGATAATAGTAAAAAGCCATGTAAGTATTATTATAGTCCTTGGAAATTACTCCTCCTCATCCTTTGTTCAACATGTGGAATAGCCGGTCAGTTAAAAAGTGTAATTCTTGATCTGTAATCAGTTCTTGGAATTAAGCTTATGCAGCTTTAAATACGAAAGAAACAGAAAGAAAGAGAAACATATTTTCAAGACAACATGCTGTCTTTTCATTTAGCATATGGTTTCTAGTTATCCTGAGCTTTTTCAACTTATTTTCTCTAATCTTTGAGTACAGCACTGAACATAAACCTTTGAACCTTAGCGTCACCAATTCCGTGTCATCTAATTTCCCCAGCTTTTAGCTTCCACGAGAAGAGACTATGAGAAGATTCAGGAGGAGCTGACACGTCTCCAGATTGAAAATGAGGCAGCCAAAGACGAGGTGAAAGAAGTTCTCCAGGCTCTGGAGGAGCTGGCTGTCAATTACGACCAGAAGTCACAGGAAGTGGAGGACAAGACCAGGGCCAATGAGCAGCTGACAGACGAGCTGGCCCAGAAAACGGTTGGAGCATTTGTGTGTGGGGGCGGGACTTCCTCGGGTGCCATTCCTGTACTTCTATTGATATTTACTGACAAGACACGGCATTGCATGGCAGTTGGCTGAGTGGTTTTTCAGTGTTAGGCACAGATGCCTTCTGTGAAATCCTCCAATAATTGAAATAGTTTGCGTAAGTGACTTGTCCACTTGCCCCAGATCTTCATGTCAGGTCTGTTTTATATCTAGGGGATTTGTAACACCAGAAGTGATGCTTTATAGGATACTCAAGAAAGTGCAGACTTTGGAGCCAGAAAAATCCTAGTTAGAAATCTGACTTCACAACTGTTAAGCCTTAGTTGAGACATTAACACTTTAGTGTTCATTTCCTTATCTGTAAAAATGGTGATAGTAACATGTTCCTTTCAGGGTATGGGAGTTCGTGACAGTTTACATAAAACACTTAGCGTGGACCTGTGCGTCATGCTACAGTGTAAGCAAATAAATCCCCGAACATTGTATTGACGGGGAGCGTGCAAGGCATGGAGTCCACTCTTCCTGTTTACACCTTCCTGAATACAGCCCGTTCCTTCCCCAGTGCTGCTTGTCCTCGCCTAGGACCTAGCTGTCCTGGTTTGTCTGTTGTCCTGTTTTTCAGCTAGTGCTTCGATCTGCACGTTTCCTAATTTTCAGAATCTCCCAGCGAGAGATACTGCTGGTTCTGCACAGGGAGCTAGTGGCAGAGGGCCAGTGAGCATTTGGTGAGGCGGCTGCTGGTGGAACGCATCCATTTTCGCTTTTTCTACTTGGAAGATGGGCAGTGGGCAGCCGAGTGGCTGTAACCAGCTGCCCTTGGCACCTCAGTCCAATGGCCTGGTATCATGGGATTGTGCCCATTCTGCTTGGTGGAAAACCACCATCCTCCCAGCAAGGGGAAGTAGCAGATGGTGCAAGAAAGTGCCGATCTGTTGACCGTAGATGCTGTGGATGGAAAACACTGCTTATTCCATACATTCAGCTGCATGTAGGAAGGCTTTTTAATGTTTCCCAAGATAGGAACTACTGCTTCTGTGGATTTTGAAAACAAAATGAAATAAGCAGTGGCAATGCCTAAATAAAAACAAAAATGAAAAATAGAAAAACAAAGCAGAAGTTACATAGGAAAGAAGGAGACTTAGATTTTTTGGGGCTTACTGTTTTCTGCAAGATTTTTTAACTAGTTTGTGGTATATTTGCTTCCCAAAACAATGAAACATTTTCCATGATACAAGTTTTATTTTCTGTCAGACCAAAGTACTACTAGACTAGTTTAGAATACTATTTTTAGTTTGATTATCAAGAAATACTCGACTAAAATAGTTGCATATGGAAGAATTACATAAATGTCTTTGCATTAACCTTTACAATTCCATAATTTATGCAGATTATTTTCTCTTTTGGCTGCGTTAATACCAAGAAACCAAAAGATGGCAAATTTGTTGATGTTGAGAGTTTGTTAAGTTAGGTAGTTAAAAATATATGCATATTGGTAGCATACATGAAGAATGGGAAAGGGATGAATTTGTTAATGTTTGGTAGTAAAATGGGGTTTCTGATATGTATATTTAGAAGCCATCTCCTGTTGAACCAGACTACATTTGAAATGTGATGAAGAGTGTCCAGTTCTGGTTCACTTGAAGATGGAAAGACTTTTTCTTGGTTGTTCTCTAAACTCATTAATGTCCCTTTGGGCCTTCCAGACCCATCTGTTATCAAGTCAGATGGGAATTTGGAAGTGGTCCCAGGGAGCAGGTTTGTTTAGAAGTGGAGGTGGAGACATTTGAAGGTATGTTTGTATCCTGAAGAATGTGGACTGAAACAGAACATCTGGTAGGTAGGATTAGATGTGATTACACATGATAAACATAAGGACTGGTTTTGAGCTTTATTTGTTTTTAATAACTTATTCCACTGACCTGGAAATTATCATCTGATATGCAGACAAATGACGTATCAGGCCAAGACGACTTCCTCTTCTTATCAGAGAATGCAGAGCTATACCGTAGTTTGGCTTAAAAGGACTCCTGTTGAAATTACATGAGAGGACAAAAGAACTCCACCCTACGTGATGTTATTCTTGATGACACTGTGTGTATGAAATTGATGGGTGGCCCTTTAAATCTGTTGTTAAAATGTGTATTTCAGACTACACTGACAACCACGCAGAGAGAACTGAGCCAGCTGCAGGAGCTTAGCAATCATCAGAAGAAAAGGGCCACCGAGATCCTGAATCTGCTGTTGAAGGATTTGGGGGAGATAGGAGGAATCATTGGTACCAACGACGTGAAGACTGTAAGCCAGCCCTTCTTTTATCCTCTCTACCTTCTCTTATAATGGCACGAATCTGAGCAAGCAAGGTCTGTGTTTATTCTCCTAAGTGTCCAGTGCTTAGCACGCTGTCTTGCATCTGCTGTGTGCTTGATCATATTTGAGTGAATGAACGAAAGGCTGATTGAGTGACTAAGTAAATTATTATTTTGGTTAAGGAGCAGAAAAGAAAAATTACCTTTCAATTATAGGAAATGTCCTCAAATCTTGGTTGGCCTTCTGTGAGTTGGTTTAATCCTCAGAATTACATGCCAGTGTCACAGAGTTTTGGGACTGGATAGGTTAAACAAAAGTTCTACTCAGAAATGTTTCTCCCTTTTTTTTTTTTTTTAAAGTTATGTATTTATTTTTGGCTGTACTGGGTCTTTTTTGCTGTGCGTGGGTTTTCTCTAGTTGCGTTGAGCGGGGGTTACTTTCTGGTTGCAGTCCACAGACTCCAGGTGCACGGGCTTCAGGGGTTGTGGCCCACAGGCTTAGCTGCCCTGCACCGTGTGGGATCCTCCTGGACCCTGAATTGCAAAGTCGTCTCAACCACTGGACCGCCATGGAAGCCCTCTCCTTTTCTATGAAAATACAACAGAATGAAGGTCCCCAATCAATCAGTATGAATTAGGAAAGCTTTCAGCTGGAAATTAGAGGATTCTAACGGTGGCTTAATAAAATAAAGCCACATTTATTATTCACAGTATAAGAAGTCTAGACTCGTGTTATTCAGGTTGTGAGCTTCATCACCCGGGAACTTGTTCCAACTAGAGTCTCTCAGGCCCACCTCAGACCTACTGAATTAGAAGCTGCAGTTTACCAAGAGTCCCCAGGTCATTCCTATGCTTCTTGAAGTTTTAGAAGCAACTTTTGGTACAGGATCTCAACAATGTCAAGGATCCAGGTCTTTATTTTCTTTCTCTTTTCCTCAGCCTATGACCTTTTCACATCTGTAGATTTTTGTCTCTTGGTAGCAAGATAGCTTCTATAGCACCAATCATCATGTCTGAGGCAGGACGGGCTGTAAAGCCAGACAGCTTTCATCCAGGAGAGAACTATATCCCAGAAATCCCCAATAGGCATCCCCTTATACTTTATAGAGGCCAGAATTGGGTCACATGGTCACCCCAAATTGCAAGGGAAGCTGGGAGAGCAAAGAGAAATAGTTTTACTACAATGGGCTTAAACCAACCATGATTAACCCCTGGGGTGGTGTACATTAGTGCCATCGATAGCAAGGTTATAAGGGACGTGGTGTAAAGTTGTCTATGAGTTTAGGAATACAGGGAAATGAGAGTAAATACTGCTATCAATCAAGAACAATTTGCCACAAAATAGACAGGACATTGGAAAAATAAGAGTGACATCAAACAAAATAGCTCTCTTGAGGTATAATTGACATAAAATAAGCTGCATGTATTTATTTATTTGGCTGTGGTAGGTCTTAGTTGCCGCAGGCAGAATCTCAGTTTTGGCATGCAGGGTCTTGTTCCCAAGCCGGGCCCCTTGCACTGGGAGTGTGGAGTCTTAACCACTGGGCTACCAGGGAGGTCCCAGCTGCACATAAAGTATAGTTTGAGAAGTTTTGACATATGTGTACATTCATGAAACCATCATCCCCACAATAAGATAATGAGCATGTCTGCCACCTTCAAAAGTATGTGGGGCTATTGCTGGTCTCTCTGGTCTATTGCAGTGATCTAATCTTTATACCAGTACCATACTATTTTGATGATTGTTGTTGTTGTTCAGTTAATTACTGTAGGTTTATATGAACTCAAGACCTTCTGTGGAGTAGCCATCGATAAACATGTGTGGATTTTATCAAGCTAGGGAATAGTGTTATAGTATTAAACTTCTACCTCAAAGGTTAAAACCAAATTCTTGGAGTTTAGCCTGTTAGCCTTTAAAAGGCCGAGTTATACTTCAGTCTGCTTTGGAGGAACACTCAGGTTTTGAGTTGGGATTGTTAAATACTAGACAGGCCTCCCCAAATTACTTTTGTTTATGGACATTTCTGGGAACCACTGAAAGCTCTTCTTAGGTGGTATAACAGATCGAGGTTTAGAGCATATGACCTCTTGTAAACCCAATCGTTCTTTCATAGAATCTCTGTTGTAACTGAATATTTCATGAATCTTTGCAAATGAATCTAATTTTAGCATAAAATTCTCCAGTACTATAAGATTAACCCTATTAAGTTCCAGTTCGGTGATTTTATATTTGAGGATTTATTTTTAGACGCATATGTTGGTGTTGAGCTATAAACTTCTGAGGTTGGGGTGATTAAATGGTCCTTGCAATATGAAGGTGCAGTTGATTTATGGGAAGTTGGTGCCTGCCGCTGATAATGATAAAGGAAGATATTTTTATGCCAAGTTCTAAAATAGAGCTGATGAAAAATGCTAATGAAATCAAGGAGTGTCTGGGTGGCTTTGGAATTAAAAAAAAAGAGTCTTTACCTTTAGGAATATGAAGTATGATTGAGATTATTTTTAAGTACTTTGAATATTTTTAAGATAGCTTTGAATTCCAGACATTGGATGCCCTAGTTAATTTCATTGATAGCTAGTTAATTTCATTGATAACTTTCACTTAGATAGCATCATATTCTTAATCATTCTGTTTTTTTCCTTGCAATTATGATTTAATTCATAATTGTAAGGAAAAAATTCATCATGGCAATGAGCATTAAAGGGGAGTAATTATGTGACTTTGGGCAAGTTACTTTATTTATCTGGGTTTCGTATTCCTAATTTGTAAAATGATAAGATGAGTCCAGATTATCTTGAAGATGGTCAGCTCAGGAATTGCATGAGTTATGCATATATTTCTTGGATCTATCATTGCGGGTACAGATACTTTTCTTATTGGCGATGAGTATTCAGTTGATATAATTGTTTTGATCTAAAAAATGAGATCAAGGAAATCTTTTTTGGTGATCTTGTGTTTTTATTCCTAAAAATCCTATTCAGTCCCCCTGGTGGTGTTCTGGGGTGAGAGGGAAAGATGGCTGCTGGAGTCTCTCTCAGCCCTCAGTTCTAGGATACAGCAGGCCCAAACAGCAAAGAAACAGAAGAACTCATATTTCTCCAGCTCAGTCATGTCTTGGGGCATTTTCAGAGTCCAGGCAATACTTAAGTCAACAAAACAAGATGAGAGCAGCAAATGACAAGATGAGCCTGGTGTTGACTTCATCTAGGTTTATTAGTGAGCCTCTTCTTTTCATGTTCCAATGTCACCGATTTTTCTTTAAGGCAGAGATTTCCAGATTTCTAGGCACAAGCAGAATAACAAGTTGAGGTTGAGTAAACGAAATGGATTGGATTAGCTGCCTAGTTTTCTTCCAACCTCAGGTCTAGCTGAGATGGAGGTGAAGAAATTCAAGCAGGTGACAGAGACCCTGGGCCCCACCTCCATGAGGGACCTGGCTGTGGATGGACCAGAGATGCAGATAAAACCGTTCTGGATCCTGGGCCTGAAGTCAGCCTTCATCACTGATAGCTCCCTTCTCATCAACTTCTTCAGCACAGCCTGGGGTCTGCTGGGGCTAGGGTGTGAGTTCCAGTCCCCACAGAATGGTGGCTGGGGTCCTCACCTCCAAGAGGGCTTGCTTCTTCATTCCCCTCCTGCTCCTCAGCCTCTTGGAAGCAACTTTATCATGCCTTGGCTCTGTGCTGCACTTGTAAATAAAACTGACATTTCTAGACGCTTTTTCTAATAAGGATTTTTTAATTCCCATTATGACTTTGTAGGGCTTCACTGATGGCTCAAGCAGTAAAGACTCTCCCTGCAATGCAGGAGACACAGGAGACGGGGGTTCGATCCCTGAATTGGGAAGATCCTCTGGAGAAGGAAATTGCAACCCACTCCTGTATTCTTGCCTGAAGAATCCCATGGACAGAGGAGCCAGGCGGGCTGTGGTCCATGAGGTCACTAAAAGAGTTGGACACAATTGAGTGACTAAATAGCAACCACAAACGACTTTTTAGGTCTTAGAATGTGAACAGTCACTTCACTTGCCTTTTACTTGGCCCAGAAACGGCACCTTGGGTGACTGCAGTATGCTCCAGAGACGTGGGTGAGGGTGAGTCCTATACAGGCAAGGTGGAAGGGGAGGCAGTCTCTTCTGCTGAATTAGCCATCCACACTGGGCCTCATGGTCTAGTACATACGTTTCAGTCACTGTCAGACCCAGAGGAGAGTTATTAAATAATCCTACAGCAGCAAACTCTGATTCTTCTTTTTAAAATAACAGTATACTGGAATTACTAAAAACTCTGAACTTATATGACTACATATATGAGCTCGTAAGTGGTAAGAAACCTTGCAGTTAATATTTGCTTGGAGTGCTGTTTTGTTTTGTTTTTTTCCATCAGCTGTAGATTCAAAATCTCCTTTTTGACCTCCTAGAATAAGTATGGCTTCAGAAGTTATGGTTCTGGTTTGAGGGAAGAAATACCCAGTTCTCACTTTGGAGAATGCCCATTTTTGTAATTTTTTTTTTCTACTCATCTCCAATTCAGATGTCACCTGGGCATAGAACACAACGTGCCCTCAGCTGAAGAACATCTTAGAGGAGGAGGTGTTTGCTCCCTTCCCACGACACCCTAACTCGGTTCAGCAATGTTCTCACCCCCAGGAGCTGGTATAGGTTGTAAATTCCACACAAAAGAGCTGGATGTCCTCTTACCCTTATACAGAAAGACAATACACAGGGCACACTTGGTCAGGCTAAAGAATGAGTTTCTCATCTCTGTACCATGTTGGACCAATCACCAAGGCATGAGGATAAAACTGAACTTAAAGATTGTGGGCTTTTCTCATCTGTTACCTCCATGATACTGGATTATGAAAGGAGTGTAATGAGTGGTATTGGTAGGCAAATCACTGGCAGTCAGAAATGTAACTGATTATTGAGAACCTCCATTAAAGTAAGGGGCTTCCCTGGTTGCTTAGCTGGTAAAGAATCCGCCTGCAATGCAGGAGACCTGGATTTGATCTCTGGGTTTGGAAGATCCCCTGGAGATGGGAATGGCTACCCACTCCAGTATTCTGGCCTGGAGAGTTCCATGGACTGTATTGTCCGTGGGGTTGCAGAGGGTCAGAGGTGACTGAGTGACTTTCACTTTGGCTTCTGTTCAAGTAAGATGGAGTCAGATGTTGATACTTGTGGATTTTCTTGCTGTGAACCTGGACTCTGCATTGTGTTGGTTGACCCTGAGACATTTAGCAACATTGTTGGGGAATTTTTAGGGGAAGGTTGACACCAGATTACAGGCATTCAGCCCTGTCCAGTGTACTTTTTACCTGCTGCCAATTTTCAGGGTTGATAGACCACTCCGTGTTCCTAGCTCTTAAATGTTTACTGAAAAAAATAGTCATACAATGAGTTAATGACAGCAATAATGACAAAAGTGGGCAGATGGAGTGTATTATGAAACATCAAAAAAAGAGTTGGAATCACTGTCTTAGAATAACTGAAGCCTCTGTGGGATGGGTACTGGAGAGGGCTCTTGTATTCTCCTGAGGTGCTAGGATGCCCTCTGGTGGTTAAACAAAATATTCGCAGTTACTTTGCTCCTCAAGGCTATCTCCGCATCTCAGCAAATGGGTTTCTATCCCAAGTATCTTGCTACATTATTTGTATCCTGTAGAGCTTTGAAAATTAGACAACAAATATGAGATGGGGCAAGAATTCTGGTTGTCAGAATCTTTTCTTCTAAAGGTGAATTTAAACTGTTATTCTCAGGTGATCTTAACTAAGCGAGATTCCTGTGTGCTTGGAAGGGGCAGGCATGCAGGGGCAAGGAAACATTGGTCATAATGAGAAGTCATGCAGGAAGACTTTCATCCAGAGGTGTTTCTGGTGATAGCACGTTCCTGTTCATTAGATTCTTTAATTGAGAACTATATAGAGAATCCTCTGTACTTCAACCTTTGCTTATAGAAACATGTTCAAGCTCTTAGACTGCTGTTTCTCTGGATAACAGACTGTAGAGAACATAACTGAAGTTTTGAATGATTTCTTTTGGGACTCAGGATCACCTTTAGGAACACTGGGTTTTGCTGCCCTTCCAGAAATGTAAGGAACACCTCTTCAAAGTTATCTCTTTTTACAATTTCAATATCTTTTTCTACTGATACCATCTCTTTCATTCTAGAAAATCAATTGTAATGAGAAGCCTGGTTAATTGAAGATTATACTAATTGAAGTTTTATCCAAGGTTTCAGAGAATGTGGGATTGAACCTATATTTCAACTTGTGGTTCTCAGCTTGTGGTCCTGTGATTAGGGATTCTTAACCCAGAAATCCACAGACATCCCCATGGACAGGTTTCAGGGCCCTGTGAACCTCTGCTAATCGTAGGCGTCATTGAGTGGTTCCCTCCTGTGCTCAGTTGGCAGATGTGAACGGAGTCATTGAAGAGGAATTCACCATGGCCCGACTGTACATCAGCAAGATGAAGTCGGAGGTCAAATCTCTGGTGAACCGCAGCAAACAGCTCGAGAGCGCCCAGATGGACTCCAACAGGAAGATGAATGCCAGCGAGCGGGAGCTGGCAGCCTGCCAGCTGCTCATCTCCCAGGTAGGCCACCCCTTTGTTCACCATGTCACACCCTTGTGCTCTGGAAATCTGTTTCCTCCACGCTCTTACTGAGGCTGATGGTACCTAATAGGGACAACTGATGAACGTATCCATGGCCTCCCAGGCAGTAACTGGCCAGGCTTATTCTTAAGGCTAGGTTTAGTCGTACAAATTACATGAATTACCTTTAGTCTTTTTTTTAATGGATGTGTCTACATATCTTTATCTAGCTATTTATAAATAAGGTAGGTAGGTAGGTAGGATAGATAGTGATGTATAATGAGTGGAAAAGATTCAGTCCAGTTCAATGGTCAGTCATACCCGACTCTTTGCCACCCCATCGATTGCTGCATGCCAGGCTTCCCTGGAAAAGTGGAAAAGATTGGGTGGCATCTAAAACACCTCTCTGCTAAGGCAGCATTCTTCGATCTTTTAGTCTCTACCACAGATCCGGTTTAATATGGGACAGCAGAAACTGCCGCCACTACCAGTATAGCAGTAGCAGGAAGCATTTTACTGAGTGCTTACAGTGCCCTTTATACTGTTAAGCGCTTTACCTGCATTCTCTCACTTGATCTTTAGAAGAATTCTGATAGGCAGGTGTTATGACTGTCCTTGCTTTTTAGATAAGGAGAATGAGACTTGAAAGATTAAATATACTGTCCAGACTCATATAGCCAGTGAAAGGCAGAACTGGAACTCAAACCTTTGTGTGGGAACTCAAAGCCTTGAAGGGATTTTCAAGCCCCAGTGATAAGGTACTCTTCTGTCCGTTAGGAAGCATTTTCACTTTAGCATGGTGGTTTCAGAAAACTGCAGCCTTGTTTCTGGTCTGCCCCTGCACCTGAGGCTGGTGTTTGGGGCTGAGGCCTCTGTGAGTGGTCCAGTCTGTGCTGCGCACTGCCTCAGTCCAGGCATTAACATAGCTAAAGTCATTTGGGGAGAGCAGATACCAGCGTGTAACGGCACATCTGACAGTGCTGAGGAGCAGATGAAAGCATACTTCATCCTGTATGCTTTTAAACATAGGAATGTGTCATCATGCAACCATCTCCAGCCTCGTCTCCTACTGTAATCATTTAAGAGATGCAAATTAAAGCATCAAGTTTCCATTTTATAAATAACATAGTAAGCAAAGAAGCGTTGAAGAGATTAGTCAATGCTAGTGTGTAATAGTGAAATTTATATACATTGTTGAGAAAAGTATAATTTGGTCAGTCCCTTTGGAAAGCACCTTGGGAATCAAAACCCATAAAAACGTAAGTATACTTTGGCCAGTAATTTCACTTATAGCGTTTTTCATTGGTAATGAAAGTGAAAATTTTTCATTTCATATGGTATTATCATTCCCTGATTTAAAATATTAGCACTTACATGGAAGATGTTGATTGCAGTATTACTTTCATTTTAATAAAATAAAATAGGCAACTATTTATAGAGAGACTAATAACATAAAGTTACATGAAAGGATATTATGCAGCTCTTACCAAAAATGTATGCAACCTAGTCATTTGGAAAGTATAATTATATAAAGTTAAATAAAAATGGAAATGCCGAGTGACAGATCTATGCTATACCTTGCAACTTGATAAAATATGCATTTATATAGATAAGACCAGGAATATAGGGGGAAAGTAGTTGATAGAGTGGTTTATGGGTGAAATTTATACTACTTTTTCTGGATTTGCTGGACTTTTTGACATTTTTATAATTTATGAAAATTGAGAAGAAGAACAATAAACATTAGGGCATAGTACACTTCAGGTCTGATTTCCAGGTCACCTGTTACTCTGAGAGCATGTGCTTCTGAAGCACTCTGTCCCTAACATTTGAAGGCCAATGCAAACGCACAGACAGAGGCCCTGCGGCCCAAAGCCCTCTGTCTTTCCTTCCATCTGGACACATCAGCCTCCACGTCCAAGTCAGGCCCCTTCCACACGTTCTATGAGTTGATGGAGCTGTGAAACTGTGTCAGCTGTAACCTATGTAAATGGATGATGGAAGCTGCACTGCTGCTCCTGGGGGTGACCTCAGGGTCATTAGAGTAACAAGTTTCTAGTTTTCCAGACTCACTGTGATCTAGAAGAGGATGTGGGTTCCAAGTGGGCACGCTCCCTTGGCATAGAACTTTGCTCGGTAGACTGGGGTACAGCCAGAGGACTGCCCAAGTGGGGTGCTCTGAAGTGTCAGGCCCAGGAGTGGGGCCCCAGTTGCCCAGATCTTAAGGTGACACACACTCAGGGTGTGTGAGATTGGACTCAAAAATATTAGGATGGTTTGGGGTTAAAGAATAACCGTGGTTAGACAATGCTTTCTGCATTAGGAACAAATACAGTTTTCCCTTAGGTGCTATTTTGTACTCTGCCACAATTTACACAAAACCAAAGATTTAGTCATTGTTGCCTGGGGTTCAAAAGTAAGAAAAACCTTGTTTCTTTATTTTCTGACATGATCTAAGGAACCTGACAAAATATTTCCAGCTAAAATGCTATTATCTCCTTTGTTTATACTCATCCTTGTCACCAAAAGCTATGCTTATAAAATATCTGCTCCAACAAAGTCCCATTTCCCAGAGGTTATTTCATTACATTAGAGCTCCATCTCCAGGGTCCTCCTGCCTAAATATGATCCATGTAGATATGGGGGAGGAGGTGTCTGCATATTTCCATCTGCCTCGAGGGGACTACTGTTCCTGTTTAGTCACAAGCTCTCATTCATTCATTTAGTCCTTCACTCCATTATTATATATTAACTCTATGCTTTCATGGAGCTAACAAGTAGAAAAAAAAATAGATGAATCAAATAGAAGTTAGGTGCTATAAGAAAATGTTGGGGCCCAAGTAAGAAGGATCCAGCCAGGCCCATGTCTGGCAGGGTGTTGGGGAGAGCTTCCTAGGGAGAGGAAAAAGAAACAAAGCCTCTGAAATAGGAATTGCTGTGCTTGAAAGGCAGAAAGTGTAAAGACATAATACTGGAGTTCCGAAGAAGAAATCCAAAGGTGCAGGTTCAAAGAATGAAGCCCGCAGCCTTGACACTTTTCCAGCCCCTTTCTTTCCAGCAGACTCTGTTTTTTACAAAGCAGAAAACCAGCCTGGGGTTTGGTATTTCTATTTAATAGATGGTAAGGAAGGACATGGTAAGGAAAGCCACGCGCAGGGGGATGAGGCAGAGAAGCTCATGGGAAGAAGAAGACTTAGTCTGTGGTCCCAGATCCCAAGCCAAGGGCGGAATCGGCACTTGGCTGTTGGGACTCGAACAGAGGAGTCAAGAACTCCTCTTCTGTTGCGTTTTCCTGTTGGACAGTCCTGGACAAGCCAGGATAATCACTCGCTCGTCATTCATAGCCCCTTTCTGTTTGCTCGTTTAAAGCACGAAGCCAAGATCAAATCCCTGACGGACTACATGCAGAACATGGAGCAGAAGAGGAGACAGCTTGAAGAGTCCCAGGACTCACTCAGTGAAGAGCTGGCCAAGCTCCGAGCCCAAGGTGAGCAATCGACCACTTTGTAGGTGTCCAGCGATTGGCCTGAATCAGACACACTATAGTTGGCTGGACTCCTGATGTTTAATTTTGCTCAATTAAACCATTTGTATGTCTAGTGAAAACAGTGGCCTAATTGGAGTGGGGTAGGGGGTAGAGAACCATCTAGAAGACTGCCCCCATCCTTTACCTGCTTCTCTTTGCATTTTCCCTCAGTCTACCCTGCTGCCCAAGTCAGAATCCTCTCCCTTCTTCACCTCCTGCCTCCACTCTGTCACCAAGGCCTGTCCATTCAACCTGTCAGATGCTTCTCTGGTTCTGTGCATCTCCAGCTTCATTGTCACTATCCTTAATCCTAATTAAGAATTGTGGCTCCATTCATTGACCGAGGGGCTAAACCTTAGCCTGTTCAAGGCTGACCACTGTGCTGTATCCCAAGGGAGGATTCCAAAATCAAGTTCTACCTTATTCCAGCCCCAGACCTCCAGCCTTTCCGTGCTGTCCTGTTGCTCTAAATATCAACTCTGAACTTGCAGCCATGGTTCCCCTGCATCTTGCATCCTTTGAGCAAACTCTGCCTTTTCCAGGCAGTCTCCTGACCCCTTTGTGGAAGAATGTGCTCAGCACATAGGAGGCACTCAATAAATATGAATAAATAGAAGAGATTCGAGAGAAATGACTAGAAATGTAGAAACCAGGACAGGATTAATGATGTATGTGTTGTGGTGAAACGGGAATACAGATCTTATGAGTTGCAAAGAAAGCTGGTAAAATCCCTTTGGGAAGCATTTTGAAAATACATATTAATTATGCTAACACTTTTCATACCTTTTACTCCTCAAATCTCAAATATTCGTTGCAGAATTCTCGAGAATTCATTGTTTATATTAGTGGGAAAAAAGGAAATCACCTAAATGTCCAGCAGTTAAATGAACTATGGTATGTGGTTTAAAAGAATAGGGGTTTTTTTCATCTTGGAGATGAAATACATGAAGACCAAGCAACAGTATTTACAATGCATTAGATTTAACATCATAGTATGTAATTTTATCTTTACTGTGGTTATAACATTGAAAAATCACTGGATACTTATGTTTGAAGGCCTATAAAATTAATATTTGAAGGGAACATGGTTTTACTAGGGTAACAGGATTGGTGACAATGCTATCCTTTTTTATTTATTGTTGTATTGTCTGTTTGCTCAGTAAATACATTTTGCTTCAAATGGCAATGTAAATTAACAAAAAAGGATAACACACCCACCCCCACTATGACCTTGTAAGGTTTTCTTTATGAGATAAGGGATGTTGGGAATAGAACGCTCTACCCAAAAGTTGACATGGAAAAGCAGCTTTCCCTCTGGTCAATGGCTTCTGCAGTGGTGCCACTGAATGGAAACAAAATCAGAGCAAGAGTAGCTGATGTCCACTAAAAAAGATGCATAACGTGAAAGTTGCCAGTTAAGTTTTATTTGGGGCAAGATGAGGACTGCAGCCCAGGAGATAGCACCTCAGATAGCTCTGAGAAAGTGCTCCAACAAGGTAGTGTGGGAAGGTCAATATATATGATTTTGGTGAAGGGGGAGTTCACATAATCAGGCACTTATCTTACATAAGGTTTTCTGCTGGCCATGAGGAGCTAAGTTTCACCATGAAGGTATTTAGTGCTTTTCTAGATATGAGGAGATGCAAGGATTGGGATCATGAAATCAGTTCCTGAAAATATCTATCTAAAACCCCATTCCACCGGTTTCCTTGGAACACAAAATGCCTCATTTCTCCACCCTGAGCTCCCTTCAGGGCGTGTCGAAGGTCAACAGCTGCAGCAACACAGGGTTCAGTCTCTGCAGAGGCAGATGGCAAATGCCCTTGGCAAGTGCCAATTTGTAGTTGACACTGAAATAAAGTGAAACAGAATGGAGAGAATACTTAAGGACTTGAATGTCACTGTCGGAAACCCTTTTGATCCCTCCACCTGAGGCTGCCCATGGTCCACTGGGCTTGGTGAGACCACTGACCAAGAGGAGGGTGGGGCTGATGCCCCCTCCCCAGAGGGGTATCACATAGCACCATGCCCCCAACACACAGCGTGGGCTTCCTGCTTAGTCTGGAGAGAGTTATTTTACGTTTCTATTTTCTTTGCGCTTGTCCCTAGATTATTTTCCTGCTCCAGATTCTTAGAGAATACCCATGGGAGGTAAATTAGCTCTTTCTGAAACTCTAATAGTGGCAGGAATCCAAATACCACTAATATTTGCAGAGAGCATTGTTGGTGACCATGCACGTTTATGCAGGAGCGGCTCACCAGGCCTGGTGGGGAGCAGTCCTCTGAGGGCATGGAGTGGCAGCCCTGTCAGGTACAGCATGACTGCTCCTGGATCACATGTCCCCTCCAATCGCCCTTCTCCCCGGAGGACTTCCACAGTCTCCCTGGAGAGATCAGCCTTGATTTAACAAGCTGGAAGTCCTGAGGTGTGCAGGGTATCTGAGAGTGACATTCACGAAGTCCCCCTTCAGAGGCATGTTCCTTTATTCCATGGTGGTACCTTGGTGAGATAAGCTGATGTTTCACCATATTCCTTTCTGTTGTGTTTTTTGTTTTTTTTTTAATTTTTACTTTTGGATAGGAATCCTGCCAGTTAAATCTTTTTCATTATCCTTTAAAATTCAAAACAGAAAAAATGCATGAAGTCAGCTTCCAGGATAAGGAAAAGGAGCATCTGACCCGGCTGCAGGATGCTGAGGAAATGAAGGTGTGTATGCAGCCCTTTCCAGGAGCCCTGCACGCCTTGGGACTGGATTTCCTTCATCTGGGAAAATCCAGCTCCTTTCCAAGATGTGTAGGTGAGGTAGGAAGGAGGGGGGCGGGGCTGGGGCTGGGCATCAGAGCTGCTCTCAGAGGGTGGCTGGACTTAGAAGTGAGATGGACATGCAGGTGTCCAGGCCCGCTGAGATGTCTGCAGACAATAATTGCATTGCATCAGTACATTTATCTTCCTGCTCATGAGCAAGAGGGAGAGAGTGCACCTTCCAGTAGCCATGCTGGCCAGCTGTCACAGCCTCTGCAGAAACAGTCACCCCTCTTTTGAATGGAAGGAAGCACCTCCCCTCTATCTTTTAAAGAAATACCCTCAATTTGAATTTTCATCTCAAACACAGGGGTCTTTATTTTGGTCACATTTTAAACAGAAATGGAAATGTGGGAAAGAAGATTGGGAAATAAGGGTTTTAGGTGGATAAAGTGAGATAGGAGAAAATGTTGAACTTTTGATTGTGTGTGTGTGTGCATGTATGCACACGCTTATTTGCTCAGTCATGTCCAACTCTTTGTGACCCCATGGACTATAGCCTGCCAGGCTCCTCTGCCCGTGGAATTTTCCAGGCAAGGATACTGAAGTGGGTCGCCATTTCCTTCTCCAGGGGATCTTTCCGACCCAGGGATTGATCCCTCGTTTCTTGTGTCCCCTGCATTGGCAGGTGGGTTCTTTACCACTAGAGCCACCTGGAATAGTTTTTGACAAACCGGTTCCAAGCTCCACTGGGTGTGAGTCCCATAGTTGAAGTGATGCCATGCTGTTCAGCCAACAACCCTGCCTCACCTGGCTGGGCCTCTCCTGGGTTCACATCACTTTGGTGGAAAGGTCTGCTTGGAGCATCATCATAAATCCATGCAGTGGACAGGGTCGAGAGATTATTAACATTTTACTGGTGGGGAAGTGCAGCTCAGAGAGGTGCCATGGCCTGAGGTCAACCAGGTAGTAAGAGGTCAGTGACCTCAGGGTGACCTGGTGAGAGAAGCTGTGTGGCTCAGGTGAGCTGTGGAAGGTCAGAGGCAAACCCTTTCCTCATGAAATATGGTCATTTGCCCATGGGAACTACTCAATTTTCTAACAGGTCCTTGGATATTGTTGTCTCTATAAAGCAGGGTAGGTCCTGGGCCCTGGTGTGGGGATCTGACAGCTGAGGGAGGTGGGATAGGAGGTAGTGACCCAGTCTTGGCACAGCGTGGGCTGAGAACCAGCAGCAGCTGACACATTTCCCTGGCCTGGGTTGCAGAAGGCTCTGGAGCAGCAGATGGAGAGTCACCGGGAAGCTCATCAGAAGCAGCTGTCCAGACTCCGGGATGAAATTGAGGAGAAGCAGAAAATCATCGATGAGATTCGGGAGTGAGTTGCCCCAGGGGACTCGCAGGGCATGGAGGCGGGCACAGGCCTTGTGCCAGCCTGGAGGGACATAGCTTCTAGCCCAGGTCTCTGCTTTCCCTGCCCTGTGGGTGCTGGGCTCCGCCCTGGTGTCACAGGAAGCTGGGTTGTGATGCTTCTGAGGTCTGTTCCTCATCTGGAGTCCAACCTCTGGGGGCTCTGGTGGGCAGGTGGCAGGTTGGCCCAGCTGCCCTGCCTGGTGCCCTGCAGAGCAGGACACATTGGTGACTCACATGGACAGACATGTGCCCCTGTAGGTGGGGATGAGTTCCTATGAGAGTGTGAAAAAAACTGATTTGGTCCGACTCGGGGGATCTGCTGGGTTAATAAATGCTCCAGAGGAGACTGTCAGCTCCTGCTGCCTCCTCGCCCAACACATACCTGTGTCTGTACAACCTGGAGCCACCAGGTCACACGTGGACTCTTAGGGACCCACGCTGTTCGGTGTCTGCGCTCAAGGACGTCATTGCAGCTGGGCTCCAGTGACACCTTCTCAAGGCCATTCTGTTGCAGCTGCTGCTGAACAACCCCCCTGCTCAGTAACGACCCCTCTCCACTCCTCTCACCTTCCCATATCATCAACACAAGTCCCCAGGCTGAGAGGCACCTTTAGGATCCTCTCCTGAGGATTCTTATCATTTTTGCACAGTGAGTCCCTTTGCAGAACAATGTGTTTACATGTCTCAAATAAAAGAAGAAAACAAAGAAAACCAGTTATATTGAAATATATTGAAATACAGTTCATTCCATGCCCCCATGTCCTCCGCCCCAGTCTAGACTAAAGGTTCCCTCCTTTCTGTTTTTATATAGATGAAGAAACAAGATTTCTATACAGAATCAAAGCTAAATGATTTCCTTAAGGTCATACTGTTAAACAGGAATCAAACTGGAGTTGGAGTTATTCTCCAGACTACTGATCCAAGTCTCTTTGCTTGTATCGCACATTTGCATTTTAAAAGCAAAAGTGTAAATGACGCCATGGGTAGACTCTGTGCAGTCTGCCTAGGAAAGCACTTAGCACTGTCTCTCTCCTTTCGGGCCACCCCATGCTCCCTCTCAGGTTGTGCCTTCGCCTGTAAGCACGGCTTTTATTTGTTATTCTGGTGCTGCTGCTGCTAAGTCACTTCAGTCGTGTCCGACTCTGTGTGAGCCCATAGACGGCAACCCACCAGGCTCCCCCGTCCCTGGGATTCTCCAGGCAAGAACACTGGAATGGGTTGCCATGCCCTCCTCCAGGGGATCTCCCCAACCCAGGGATCCAGCCTGCGCCTCTTATATCTCCTGCATTGGCAGGTGGATTCTTTACCACTAGCACTACCTGGCAAGGACTGAGGTACATAAAATGACCCAGTGTTCCCATCCAGGTGGTGAGTTTCTTTTTTGCAGCAGCCCAGACTTACTTTGTGTACCCTCTCTCTGACCACTGCCCCGCTTCCCCCTCCTCCCCCACCCAAAGACCTCACAGAGCAGAATGGGCCCTATGTCAGCCAGGGAGCTGGACTTGGGAGATGTTTTCAGAGCACCAGGCCAGGGAGGAAGGGAAGGTCAGAGTAGCCAGACGAGGTTCCAGGAGTGCATGCGTACCATCTGTGCGGCAGAAAAAGAATTCTTACTGGGCTCTCTTTTCCTGTTTTAAAATTTTGGCCCCTTTCCCATTTCATTTTTTTTCCTTTCCAGAGCTCTTGCATAAGCCAGCTATAAATACATTCTTAAAGCCTTATGTTTCATGCCTCTTAGATGTTCCCAGAAATCAGTTTTCACTTGGGCAGGGAGGAAGCTGTGAGGTTGTTCTCTGATCTCTCAAAATCCCCCAGAATTGTCACCTTTATTGCACAGAGCTAATGGGCTTGGAACAGAATTATGTCTTCAGTCGCATGACTCAGACTCTCAGGGTGATGTGGAATGCGTTGCTGTTTCCTCTCATTTCAGTTTGAATCAGAAACTGCAACTAGAACAGGAGAAGCTCAGTTCTGATTATAACAAGCTGAAAATAGAGGACCAAGAGAGAGAAATGAAACTGGAAAAGCTCTTGTGAGTACGCTTTAAATATTTCCTCTATTTTCTCTCATCCCCATGAAATCTCTGCCAGTCCACACTGGTGATTCAGGTACCAAGATATTCAGGTTGCTGCTGCTGCTAAGTCGCTTCAGTCATGTCCGACTCTGTGCGACCCTATAGACAGCAGCCCACCAGGCTCCCCCGTCCCTGGGATTCTCCAGGCAAGAACACTGGAGTGGGTTGCCATTTCCTCCTCCAGTGCATGAAAGTGAAAAGTGAAAGTGAAGTTGCTCAGTCGTGTCCGACTCGTAGCGACCCCATGGACTGCAGCCCACCAGGCTCCTCCATCCATGGGATTTTCCAGGCAAGAGTACTGGAGTGGGGTGCCATTGCCTTCTCCAGATATTCAGGTTAGGTTGGGCCAATTTAAGAACAGACCCTGAGTTGGTGAGTTGGTTTGTTTTGTTGATTTATCTGCAGATGCATGGTGTCTGTGAAAATCTCTGATGCCCCTTTGGTGGTTCATGGTTCCTTTCTGTTTTATAGATTGCTCAATGATAAAAGGGAGCAAGCCAGAGAGGACCTCAAAGGGCTGGAGGAGACAGTGGTATGTTGATGTGTTTCCCAACTCATTTTAGTCTCAAAGACCAGATTAGTTTATGATCTTTTGAATTTGTTTCTTCTAAAATTTTATCTGTGCATGCCTTTCTTGAGTATCATTTTAAACATAAAACTTCCTATGGAAACATGAGAGCTGTAGAATTTATTCCCCAGGTCTTGGCACAGTGACTAACCATCCAGCCATCCTTAGGAGTGTAACCCTGGAGTTCTGATGAGATTTAAACTCAACTCAGTGTCTGCAGTTTTGCTGCCTCTTGTACATTGTGCTTACTTCCATTTAACAATCAGTGGATATTTGTTGAGCACCTGCTAAGGACTGTTTTTTTTAGGTGCTTGGGTTGCATCAATACACAACAGAGAAGAGGGTGTCCCTTGTGAAGCTGTCCTTCACTTGGGGAAGACAGACAGTGAACAATAAGGAGGTAGATCGTGGTCTCCATTAGATGGTTATAGAAGGGGCACAGGATACTGGCTGGGGGAGGCCCCACTGGGAAGTAACATTTGAGCAGGAACTTAAATAGGAAAACGAAGGAGCCGTGGGGATATCTGGAGGAGGAGCCTGTGCCAAGGCCCTGAGGTCAGCCCATGACCCACATTTGGGGAACAGCAGGGAGATCAGTCTGTCTGTGGCCAAGAGGAGAGGTGGTAGGAGGCAGGCACAGAGAGGTCAAGACAGAAGGGGAGCCAGGCCAGATTCGGCCTTGAGACCTGCAGGGTTTGTGGCGGAGGAGTGGCAGGTCCACTTCCCTGTGGAGGAAGGGCTTGCCATGTGAGACCCTGGTTGCTTTGCTCTGTCCTACATCTGAATTCATTGGGTTTGTCTCCTGGTCTGCTTCTGTTTTATTTGCCCTTGGGGGTGGCTGCCTGGTGCCAAGGGCTCTCAAGAGCCCTTCAAAGTGCCATACAGCCTGTGTTAGAAGACAGACATCCCGACATAGTTTCTAAATCTGGTGAAAACACATCCAGTCATTGCACATGACATACTGCTCAGATATAGGCAAGCATACTGGTTCCATCCATACATCATGTGAGCTATTGCAGGACTGAACCAGAATCCAGGAATTCGGTGACCCCAGACTGGAAGCAGGTGATTGATCAGGGCTGGACCTGAGGCTGTGCTCGGGCCCCTGGCTACTCCTCAAGGGTGGATGGGGGCTCAAAGGGCACAAACTGTTCAGAACAGAAGTAGAATGACTGTTGAGAGAAGTTGGGCCTCTTGAGCCTGGTGAAGACAGTGGACAGAGCGGCTGGAGGGGAAACGGAAATGAAGCCATGAAGTTGCTTTATCTGTGTCTGTTTTCCTGGAGAAGTGATACTCACAATCATAGATAGTTTATAACAATTCAGAAAAATATTGACCATTAAAATGTTCCTATATTCCCACCAGCCGGAGGTCAGTATTTCCATATCTTCTTTACACTCGCGTGCTCTCTCTCACAGTCCATCACCTAGCACACCTTTCCTGCTCACACCTAGAAACTCACTGTTTACCTCTCTCCCTCTCATGGTCTCACCCACACTTGGGCATAATTGCTTGTTCTCACTCACTCACATGTCTTCACATACACTCACAGCCACAGGTCCCCACTATCACATGCTCATGCCTGTATTCATCCACTCACAAGCTTACACACTCAGCACATCCCCATCACATGCTGACACACACATGCACAGACACCCGTGACCATCCACATACTCTCACTGGCATACTCTCACTTCTGCTCATTCACTCTCACAACCCCCTCACGTCCACTCACAGACCTCCCAGACTCACAAGCTTTCTCTCTTTTATACTTACATGTGAGCATGTTATTTTGCTCTGTTGAATGCATTTCTTTCTTTTTTTCGTTTTTTGGGGGAGGGTGTGTGTGTGTGCTCAGCTTGTGGAATCTTAGTTCCCCAACCAAGAATTGAGCCTGTGCCCCCTGCAATGGAAGCGTGCTGTCCTAACCACTGGACCACCAGAGAATTTGCTTGAATATGTTTTTAGCAACACCTTTTCCTCACTAGCCTCCTCAGATACACTGGTTCTCCCTGCCACACCCACATTCCTACCCTTGCATCCATTCCCCACCCCCACCCCCACACCATACACACACTCAGACACTCAGTCCCTCACACGTGGACAGACTCACCAATACAGCCTCCCCTGAGCTCTCGCTCTCCATCCATGTACACACACACGCATCACACACCAACATTTCAGTCCCCACACTGGAGCTCCGCAGTCTGTGCCAGTCTAGACACGGGTGTTACTACTTATCCTTCCATCACATCCTCCCCACGCTGTCAGTGTTCCTCAGAGGTGGCTCACTGTCTTTGGCTGACCCTTCCTGATCCTCAGCTCAAGCTGCTCTGCCTCCTGGAGTGTCTGGGAAAGGTCAGGGTGGGACCTGCCACGAGGGACCAAGGTCTGTAAAGCCCACTCCAGGGGCGACATTTGGGAAGGCCAGCCGGCCAGTGGGGATGTCTCTGGGACCCCAGGCAGCCCTCTGGCTTTAGCAGGACACTTTGTGTGGACTCTGGGGCTGGACCCCTCCTCCTTCTGTGTTGGTAAACCTTGTGTCTCCACCGCTCGGGTCCCACCCTCACCGTGACAGGAAGCTGAGCCCTGACTTTTACACGGAGGGCAACACCTGTGCTGGGAGAGACCTGAAGGAAAGCAGTCAGGGTGGAGGAAGAAGTAATGCACATGATGGAGGACAATTCATGGCCCCAGGAAGCCAAATGGGAGTTGCCTAGGCATACATGTGTGGCTTATCAACCATCTCCAAGGTCTGAACTGCCTGTGTTAAACTGTTTATAGAAGTTACCCAAAACCGAACGAGAATGAGAGAGAGTCACCAAGCTCAGGACTCTGGACTGTGTGGTGTTTGCCCCTGAAGAATCGCCTGGCCCTTTGACAAGGCAGCTAGGTCTTCTCTTCTCATTTCCCTGTGGGGTGGTGGTGTTTTTCATGGCAAGTATTTTCTGTGATTATAGTTCAGTCATTAATCAACTACCTGAAGCAGGAAGGAGAGCTCGCAGAGCAGAGGGCCAGGATTGAGCTCCCTGGGACAGAGGCGCAGACAGCGTGGCGGTGTCACTGACAGCGTGGAGCTGTCCCCGCCACGCCCCCATCTGCTAGCTGGCGGCTCCACCCCAGACATGCACTGTGCAGGGCGTTCCCAACAGCAGGCCCGTTGGGCCTCCCGCAGAAAGTAATTTGCCTCATCTGAGAAGGCAATTGACTTTAGTTGCTTTTTATTTCAGCACTATTATGGAATTGGACCCAGTAATAAGACCTAAAATTAATATAGAACCTTTATTCTATAGCCTGGCCCTTAGCCTGGTGAATGATGCCAGGAACCTGGAAATGCCAGGGGTTAGACCCTCCTGTTTGGAGCCTGTTTTGTCCTTTTTTCTGTGAGCTTCTGTTAGTTCCATCCCTTGACATTCTGTGTGAGAGTAGGTCAATTTTAACAAATTGAAAAATACAAATTCGAGTGTATTTCTGTCCTCATAGGAAAATATTTTTCACAGAACTGGTTGTAGGTCTTGTGGTGAATACATGGAGACTTAAATGGAAGGAAACATTTAGGTTTTCTGACTCTGTTAACAGAGGGCACCAGGTTTGACTCAGACCTTTGTCTTAGCAATCTAATTCCTAAGTGTTCATTAGTAGAAAATAATCCAGAATTAAGGGGGAAAAAATGCTCCCAAGAAGTTAACAAGAGGAAAATTATAGCAACAACAAAAGGAAACAGTAAAAGCCTAATGAAATAGCTGCCAACTATGATGCATCAATAAAGTAATACTAGCTAATATTTATTGAACACTTACTATGTGCCAGAAACTGTTGTAAGAGTTTTATAAGAATAATCTCATTTAATCTTGATAACAACAACTATGAGGCAACTACTGTTTTTATCCTCATGTTACAGATAAGAAAGCACAGGAAGGTTAGATACTTTGCCCAGGGTCACCAGGTGGAATGTCCATTAGCTCAGTGATGTGAGGCAAAAAAAGCTTATTATGGATCAGGGCCAGAGGGGTGTGGAAACATGAAAAATGTTGGTCGGCTCGAGTGGGAGAAATTGCGGCTAACTTTTCATTAAAACTTGTTGGCATTTTGTGTACACCAATAAATTAGAGTGAAAAAAGAGTCCATTCTGTTATAACATAGCTCACTAGGAATTTTTATGAGAAAGCTTGCAAGTTTTCGTGGTTAAAGGGAGGAAAATGTTCTACTTAAAACAGAGCAAACGAGCAGGCTTTGGTGTAGTTTCCATATCTTTGTTTGAGTTCCCAGGCTCTGTACCTTGGGGTAGCCCTGGGAAGATGCCAGGTGGAAGGGGGGAGCACGAGGGTGGGCAGGTCACAGGAAGCGGAGGGCCCCATGGCCTTGACCAGCGGCATGTAGAGCTTTGTGGAGGCATCTGGGGTTGATGGTCTGGTGCCAATGGTGTCATAAACTGTGTGCCTTCATTTAAGTGGTGTTTTAACGATCTTCTCTTCCAGTCTCGAGAACTGCAGACTCTGCACAACCTCCGTAAACTCTTTGTCCAGGATCTGACTGCGCGGGTTAAAAAGGTGAGTTCTAATTCACGTGAATGGGATTGAGGAGAAACGAAAAGTTGGCCAGAAGAATCATTTTCAGTTGCTTAAATCATTATCACTTGCTTAAATCCTAGCTGGTGATGCTTAAAAATTACTCATACCAGAGAATGTGATTAAAAGAATGTGCCAGAGGGGGGAAAAATACTTGGGAACATTTTTCCATCTGACTTTTCGTTCTTAGTGAAAGGAAGCTATCATCCTTTCCTTGGCCTTTATTTCAAAGGAACACATATTTATCTGGTTGCAGTGTGAAAACCTCTGAGTGACGCAGGGAAAACCCAGAGGGCTCTCAGTAGACAGCCTGGCCCTTAGCCTGGTGAATGATGCCAGGAACCTGGAAATGCCAGGGGTTAGACCCTCCTGTTTCCCTGTTAGGAGGCTGTGAGGGGCTGGGCCAGAGTGTATGAAGCACTTTAACATCCCGTGTCTTGCCTCCTGTCCCCAGCAGCCACGTAATTGGTCCTTTGTGTTCTGTTTTATGGTTGTGGAAATGGGCTCCGCTGACCTGAGATCACAGAGCTGGGGAGAGCCAGAGATAGGACTGAAATCCAGGTCGGTGTGACTTCTGAGTCTGAGCATTTTGTGCCACATGCAGTGGTGATCTTGGGGAATTGCCAAATGGTGAACCCCCAGAGCAGCTAGTAGAGGTCTCAGGAGGGAGGAGGGAGAAGCAGCAAGGAGGCTTTTGAAAAAGCGATGGATGAGGAGCAGTCAGCAAACCCAGAGGTAATAGGATGGACAGAGGTGTATTTAAGTGTGTGCATGGGGGTCTGTGTGCAGGAGCCAGGGAAAAGAGATGAAGTATATTATTTAAGGGAAAAAAAAGAGGAGGTGATTGATAGGGTCAGATCTGAGAAGATAGAATTGATAGCATGCTGCTGCTGCTGCTAAGTCACTTCAGTCGTGTCTGACTCTGTGCGACCCCATAGACGGCAGCCCACCAGGCTCCCCTGTCCCTGGGATTCTCCAGGCAAGAACACTGGAGTGGGTTGCCATTTCCTTCTCCAATGCATGAAAGTGAAAAGTGAAAGTGAAGTCGCTCAGTCGACTTCGGGCTCCTCCATCCATGGGATTTTCCAGGCAAGAGTACTAGAGTGGGGTGCCACTGCCTTCTCCGAATTGATGGCATAGAAGAGTATATATGGCTTGGTAAATGGAAGGGACACACTTTCCCAGAGAGGAGAAGTGGAGAAACCAGACGTTAGTAGGGAAATATATGACAGGGGAAAAGATACATTCAACGACTCTGACTTTCTCAGTTAATGTGGAGAAGGAGGAAGAGAATGGGGAGGCCATGGAGGCTGGAGGCGGCTGGGGCAGCTGTGAGGGATTTGCTGGAGATAAGCAAAAGGATGCTGAGCAGTGGTGGGAGTGTCCAGATGAGGTTCAGAGCATGGATTTGCCTTGGCACTTGGCAGCATGATTCTAGTGAGTTTGGAGGGCTGGAAATCAAAATAAGGAAAGAGAGTGGAGAATGATGGGAGATTTCAAGGCCCGAGTGGCAGGGATCAGGAAGGTAGGTAGTGACCACAATCATCAACATAGAAATGATCAGAGGACCTGGACTGGGGAGTAAAGAGAGGCCAGAGCAGGGGTGATGAAGACAAGAGACTAGGGAGATTATGATAAGAACTGAAAAGACTCAGCTTGGGGGAGGAAGTATTCCAAGGAGGATGCAGAGCTTGGGACCAGATTTCAGGATGTAAGACTCTCTAGGGAGGATCTGCTCTTAGACCAGTGGTTCCAAAGTGTGGTCACCTGGCCAGCAGCACTCGAATCACATAAGAACTTGCTGGATGTGCAGGTTCTCAGACCCACCCTGGATCCACTGACTCAGAGACTTGGGTCAGTGAAAGTCGCTCAGTTGGGTCCGACTCTTTGCAACCCCATGGACTATACAGTCCATTGAATTCTCCAAGCCAGAATACAGAAGTGGGTAGCCTATCCCTTCTCCAGTGGATCTTCCTGACCCAGGAATCGAACTGGGGTCTCCTGCATTGCAGGCAGATTCTTTACCAACTGAGCTATTAGGGAAAGCCCTAGAGCTTGGGACCAGACTAAAGACTTGGGTGGGGCCCATCAATCTGAGTTTTAACAAACCTTCTGAGTTTAAGAGCCCTAGATTGAGACCCAGGAGACAGGTTTGAGATGCTCGTATGGCCACCACCTCTCAGAAAGAGTGATGATGTCTTTTGTAATCAGACAAAATAAGCATGCTTTGCCATTTTTAGACTCCAGGATGTGTTTGTACATGTATTTCCTAACTTATGTGGCCACTCAGCTTGGAAGTGTTGGGAGAACAGTGCTTTTGTTAATCTCAAGATCTGATAAATTTTGAGTGTCAATCCAGCACAGCACACAGATGGCCTGACTGGTCTGGGATGG
Organism: Bos javanicus; assembly: GCF_032452875.1. NCBI lineage: Eukaryota > Metazoa > Chordata > Mammalia > Artiodactyla > Bovidae > Bos > Bos javanicus. The sequence goes on along the minus strand of NC_083869.1, from coordinate 47,259,306 downwards.
ATTCATTAAATAATTTGATGTAATTGAAAGCTGAAGGGACAAGCAGAGACCATGGAGACTGCCCAGTGGGACCACAGACACTTTCCTGCAGCTTGATGACTCATTATCTCACTTGTGATGTTTTGAAATCAAATTTAGGTCTTGGGCTTACGTTTTCCCATTAGTTCTTCTTAATGAGTTTTGAAACACTTCCTTTTGAAAAGAAAAGTGTCTGTTCACCTACCTGCAAGGGAGAGGTATATTCACAAAGAGAACTGTATCTAATCTGTATCTTTCAAAAGTAGATTGCAGTATTTTTGGTCAGCTATCTAAAAAATAGAATGTTTGATACCAATAAAGGGAATTAATTTGGAACACTGTTGAGTCTCAACTTCTAGAACCTCTATTTTCATTTTCAGAATAAACCTTTAGTAGGATCGGGGATTTCTTCCCAAGGATATTTAGAATGGCTCTTCCACATGATGCTGGGGCTGCGGGTGGGCAGTTTGGAGGCTGATTCTCCTGACCCCTTGTGTTGATACAGAGTGTAGAGCTGGACAGTGATGATGGAGGAGGCAGTGCTGCCCAGAAGCAGAAAATTTCCTTCCTGGAGAATAACCTGGAGCAACTCACCAAGGTTCACAAACAGGTAGGAGGGCTGTGCCAGCCTGCCGCTGCTTCTCCTTCTCCCCTGGAAAGGAGGCTTGCTGCATTTGGCTCCCTTGAGGGAGGCGCTCTGATATGGAAGGGGAAAGGACTACAGCGTCCCCAGAGCATCAGTGTCAGAAGGGACCTTGAACTTAGTCTTCAGTGACTTCCTTTGTCTATAAAATACTTTCTTTGAAGGAATCCAAATATAAAGAATTGTGTGTGAGCTCTCTGGGGTTTGGGGAGCAGGGTGTTCAGTCGTGTCTTTTCATTCTGCCTCCCTTTCCAGCCTCTGAGCCCAGCTGGCCCCGGTGTGTCCCGTGATGCTTTTGAGGACACTCTGTAGACCCAAAGACTCCACAGAACACGAAGCAGAGGACACTGAGCTGGTTCAGGCTTCCTGTTTCTAGAGACGAGAAACAGACTAGGAGGGGAAGCCACTGGCTCCATCCCACAAGTGGGAGAACTGGGGCCGGCACCAGCTCTGCTCTGTTTCTTGGGCATCCTCTCAGGTTCCCACGACACCCCGGAGTTTGTTTAGAGCGACAGAGAGCAATACCCATGTCCAAACCCTGATGATTTAGGCAGGTTGTTTGTCTCCTTTCTGTTTATTTTTTAAAATTTGCTTTTAATTGAAAGATAATTGCTTTACAGTATTGTGCTGGTTTCTGTCATACATCAACATGAATGAGCCATAGGTGTACACATGTCCCCTTCCTCTTGGCCCTCTCCTTTCTGTTTAAATGCGGAAATGTTCATGATGGTTTCCCCTAAATCCTCAAGATTTGGGATCTGAAAAAAGTGGTTCAGCTTTGCAATGGACCACATACTCTAGGGGATGTCATTGCTCTTTGACTTGTTACATGCTCTTCAACGTTACTGATGATGGCACTTTTGCCCAAAGGGAGTATGACAGATTCAACGTGGTTGAAGTCATTCAAGCAAATTGTTGATGAGAAACAGAAAAGCAGAAACTGCTGGGCACTTGAAATGGAGCTCTGAAGTTCATTAATTATTTTATTCATGAATTCAGTGAATATTTATTAAAAACCTACTCTGTACCAGGCACTGGGGCTGGGACTGGGTGGGGAGACAGGGGTAAAGAAAACAGGTGTGGACCTAGCAATAGTTCAACCCATATAGCACTCCTGATTTTCAAAGCTTTTCCTGATCCACTTGCATTCCCACAATGGTCCTTTTATGTGGTATGTGGACTTAATGGTGGTTGAATGACTCATACCTGGTCAAATGACCAGGAGAGAACAGAACTGGCTTTTGGCCCATCCTTCACCTAGGGTGAGTCTGTTCCTTCTGAATTGAGAGTCTTAGATCATAAAGAATGAGCAGTATTCCTGAGTTACTTAGACCCTGGGTACATTCCAAACCTTGTGCTGGTGTGGACAGCATGGTCCTCTCTGAAGGAGGCCTTCAGAGAGCTCTAGAACATGAATGCCTTTCATAGAGCATGTCTGAACTGGCTTCACGTTTCTTAGCTTTCACATCGGAGTAGTCAATTTTCTCCTGCAAGTTCCCCCTCACCCCTCAAACAAAAGAGGAAGCAAATCCCACCCAAGCCTGAATGTTTCCCACAGTTGGAAATGGCTTCTAATTCTAGCCTACTCCCCTCTCCACTTTCTCCAAACTGTGAATACTGTGTTTGGCAAATCTGAGTCTCGGGATGTTGGATTTTTATTCCCCTTGGGTGCTCCCAGAGTTTATGGTCTTACGCACTTTCCAGAACAACCTGGCAGGGGGTGGCGGTTCTAACTACTCCTCTGTGGCCTTCTCAGCCCCCAGCACGGGGTCTGCTGCTCCTGCCTCCCCTTCCGCTAACTCCCCACCTCTTCCTTCCCTGCAGCTGGTCCGGGACAATGCAGACCTGCGCTGTGAGCTGCCCAAGCTGGAGAAGCGCCTGCGCGCCACGGCCGAGCGCGTGAAGGCGCTGGAGAGCGCGCTGAAGGAGGCCAAGGAGAATGCCATGCGGGACCGCAAGCGCTACCAGCAGGAGGTGGACCGCATCAAGGAGGCCGTGCGGGCCAAGAACATGGCCAGGAGGGCTCACTCGGCCCAGATCGGTACGTGCGCCTGCACCCGGGCCCTTGATATAAGGTGAGGGCTCCGTGGGCCAGATGCCCTGTGCAGGCCAGCTGGGGCCTCCCAGCACCCGGTGTCCATCCTGGGAAGATGGGATCACCAGATGCGTGCTTCCTTGAGATTCCAGAGGACATGGTGATCTTCAAAATTACCGAGCTGACCAAAGAAGCCAGCAAGTCCTGGCTACAGGCAGAGGGGTTTAGCTGTAAACAGAGATACACTCTCCCAGCGATACCAGAATATATGCAGAATATATGGCTTGCTCAGCAAAGCCTGCAGGCCCCTTGTGGTTTGCACCTGGCAGAACCATGAAGGAGCTGCATGTAGCTAGAAGCCTTACCTCTTGCAAGTACAGGTTTGGAAATACCCTGGAGAGAGCCAGGCCCGGCATCAGTGAGTGCATGGGGGGTTGGACATCCAGCCCCTTCCATGCCTGGATTTGGATGTCTACCTGCAAAGACTGAGAGCGTAGCTGTTGAGTCATAGTTCCTGGGATAGAGCCATAGGAGGAAAAGAGATTTAGGGGTGTTCTCTAGAGAGCATTTTTTCTTCTTCTTACATGGAAATATCTCCAATAATATGTAATAATATTTCTTATCAGATACTGCTCTGCATATGTTTGGGAAACCAACAGCTCCTTGTTTCTAGTTTTAAGATCATAGATTAGTGCTTCACTGCATTTATTGGATTTTTATACCCTTGGAAAATCTCCTGAAACCTGTGGACCTCTTCCCCTAAAAATGCATCATAGACAGAATTCTGCATCCAGTTTTAGGGAGATGCTGTTGGAACTCATCGGGACCTATGGATCTGCCTCAGATAAAACTGAAAGTCTGTTGTCTCTAATTTTCATTAATCAGAATTGAAGTAACTGATATATATTGGGTGGCTTGGATTAGCTAAGTGTGCTAATAGAAGGGCAAACCTCCTGTCTTCAGAAAAGTCTGGTGTCTGATAAGAATTGCAATGTTGATGAGAAGATTGTGCCTCTTGGTTTTTGCATGTGACCAGGAGGTATCTGGATGCAGCTGTGTAAGCCCTTTCTGAATGTCTCTTCTCTCTTTTCTGTCTGTTGGACACAGCCAAGCCCATCCGCCCTGGACACTACCCTGCATCATCTCCAACGGCAGTCCACACCATCCGAGGGGGAGGAGGTGGCTCTTCAAGCTCCACTCACCACCAGAAATAAATATGAAGTGAGTCCCTGGTGTTGGGTGGCTTCTGTCCGGGGCAATACCAGGGGCTCTCCTCGCCTCTGCCAGGAGCTCAGCCCCCCGTGTGTAGACAGCTCAGCTCCGCCTAGCACAAGCCCTGGGCCTTCAGGTTATTGGGGGCTTGCGTTTACCCCCAACTCAGTCTAGAGCCTTTGGGTCTTCCAGCTCAGGCCACCTGGTGCTGGGACCCTCTGGAGGTGGGGAGGGCGTGGTGAATGAGTCATGCCAGCCTCCTTTTGTCTGTGGGACTCCCCTCTGTAGCTGGCATCCGCAATGGCATTACCTGTTTGTCAGGTGCTTTTGCCCAGAGCAGGCAGACATGGGTGGTTGCTCTAAGTCTCAGGAACCGAACCTAAGAAAGAGGCAGATAATCGAAAGTCATGTGTTTATAATTACTACCTGAACTCAACAAATGGGGTTTTAAAGAATTGTGCAAATTTTCATCTAGCTAAGTCTGGACCACTTTTTTTCTTTGAGATGCTGGTCTGAAAACTGTTCTTCTCACAATCCACATGCCTGACTTGGCTGTACCATGTCAGCACAAAGGAAAAAGTGGTGTGCTTGAGAAAAGAGAGGGCAGTAGAGGCCTGTCCTCTTGTGCTTGAGGGAAAGAGTTTACTGGTTGGGCAGGGCAGAGAGACAGCTCGGTGGCCAGAAAACTCTGTTTAGAGAAACTGACTTCATGCCAGTAACCTATAGATGGGAGGAGGTGGCTCCTAATGCTGACCGTGGACTCTGAACCCTCACTAGGAGAGCTTGCAAAATGGGTGAGCTTGGCGACAAAACCGCAATGATCGGGGCAAGTCAAGAAAGAGCGGGTCCACATTTAGCCTTCCCTGATAGCTCAGTTGGTACAGAATCCACCTGAAATGCAGGAGACCCTGGTTCGATCCCTGGGTTGGGAAGATCCCCTGGAGAAGGGAAAGGCTACCCACTCCAGTATTCTGACGTGGAGAATTCCATAGGATCCCAGAGTTGGACCAAGTGACTTTCACTTGCACTTCAAGGCAAGTGAAGATGAAGGGCTGGAGCCCCCCTCACAGGCTACGACAGTATTGTTAAGGCTCAGACAAAACTTCCAAGGAGGAAGCTTTCGCGTGGCCTGCCCCAGCAGCATGTCAAGGAGCAGGACACACCATGCCCATGGTGGGCAGTATGCCCTCTATCTTCTGCCGTATCCTGGAAGGGTGGATGGGAAATTATCTTGGTGATGGGTCACCCTATTCAGATGTGATCTCTGCTTTTAATCAGAAGTGAAGGCAACCCACTCCAGTATTCCTGCCTGGAAAATCCCATGGACAGAGGAGCCTGGCGGGCTATACTCCCTAGGTTGCAGAGGCGCATGTGACTGAGTGACTAAACAACAACAAAGTAAAACTGGATGTGAAAAAATTGTTTTTGACTCCATCTTATCGGTGTTGGGGTTGACACTTGAAGGGAGCTGTAAGAGCAAATTGGGCAACTTAGTTCAGAAAGCCTAACGGGCTCTCGACCTTCGGTGAGTGTCAGCATCACCTAGCATCCAGAGACCCGGGCTCCTTGAAATAGTGTAGGGTTTGGACCTTCATGTTTTCACCACATGCCCCAGGTGACTGCTGCCTGCATGCTCTCACTCAGTTGTGTCCAACTCTGGTGACCCCATGGACTACAGCCGGCCAGGCTCCTCTGTCCGTGGAATTCTCCAGGCAAGAATACTGGAGTAGGTTGCCATTTTCTCCTCCAGGGGGTCTTCCCGACCCAGGGATCAAACCCATGTCTCTTGTGTCTCCTGCATTGACAGGAGGGTTCATTACCACTCACACCACCTGGGAAGCCTTTGAGACCTGGTAGCCTAAAGTATCAGAAAGTGGCTTATACAGGATGGATGTTTATTTCTCTGTCACATGAAGGACACTTAAGGGTGGTCTGTCAATGGCTGGGGGAACTGCATAGTGACAAAACTTAGGCTCCCTGACCTCAGCAAGTGCCTCCCTTCCTCACGGTCACCTAATGACTTCTGCAGTCCTAACTGTAGTACCTGTGCTCCATGTTAATATATGATATTTGTTTTTCTCTTTCTGACTTACTTTGCTCTGCATGACAGACTCTGGGTTGATCCATGTCTCTACAAATGACCAAGTTTCGTCCCTTTTTATGGCTGAGTAATATTCCATTGTATACGCATACCATATCTTCTTTATCCGTTCCTCTGTGGATGGACATTTAGCCTGTGTGCTGTGTTGCGCAAGCAGAGAGAGCAGCTGGGGAAAGGTGGAAGCAGCTCATGCAGTTGAATCAGCTTCCTTTAAGTTGCCCTTTCAGAGGTGCCAGCCAGCTCCAGTGCCTGCACCCCTCTGACACAACTGAGATACACGATCACATCTGCTTCAGGGGGGCTGGAGAAGGTGGTCTTTGGCTGGACTCATCACTGCCCCAGATAAGAGCAGTGTTCTCTTGCCTGGAATGATGAGTTTGGATGTTGGATAGGCAGCCAGCACTCTGGTGGTTCTTTTTTTAAAAATTTGTTTGGCTGTGCTGGGTCTTAGTTGCGCTATGTGGGATCTTAGTTCTCTGACCAGGGATCAATCCCTGGCCCCCTGAGTTGGGAATGTGGGGTCTTAACCACGGGGCCACCAGCAGAGTCCTCCCAGCACTCTGTTTATTGAACACACACTCTGCAGCAGCTCTGTGCAAGATGTAATATCTCTATTACCCATTTGGTGGAAGCACCGTGTTCATGTGTGTGCTTGGCTCCAGCAAGCTCCTAAGGAATGCACCAGCCCAGGGATTCTGGCTCCAGAGACTGCTCAGTGGAAGGTCCCATTCCTCGGGCACTCCCAGAAAGGCCTGTGAGACCCACTTTTATGTAAGATACATACAACCATATGGCAGCCAGCCATCACCCTAGCCTGAAAGTCTCAGAGTCTTGAGACTTTCAACACCTTCAGAGTATAGACGCACCCTCACCCAGCATGGTGATTCGTTTCTTTTGTTTCTAACTCAGAGTGCTAAGAGTGGTTTTGATGATTTTATCTGAAATTGGAACCTTCTCCACCCACCTTATTATCTATTCATATGACTCCCATGGCTGAGTGTTCTCACAACGTCACCAAACAGACCCCATGCAAGTGTCAGGGTGGCGGAGGGGTTAAGGGGCTTGACTTTGGACAGAGACCTGGGTCAGGTGTCAGGCCTTTCGCGTTCTTAATCCAGAGTCAGTCTTGTCATCTGTGAGATGGGGAGAGTCCTTTCCCTGGGCACTGCAGTGATTTGAGGGCTAAATGAGGTCATGCTTCTGAGCGGCTTGGCACATAACGAGTGCTCAACAAAATGGCAGCTGTGGGAGAGGTGAGCAGTGCAAGTTTGGCACAAGGTGGGTGGTTAATGAATGCTGGTTTATGTTATCTTCTAATTCTCATAGTTGTTGCAAAACAGTTTTTAGTCTCTGTAGCAATAGATTATAAGCACTAAGTGGAGAAGGCTGATGTCTGAGTATTCTGTTTGGTGCTGTGACCAGATATAAGGGGTTTAAAATATACTAGCGTGTATTTATCCCAATATTATAAACAACAACATTGACTATTTTTATGAAAATAATTGGGCATTGGTTAGTGGAGTTGAAAAAAAAAAGGATGATAACCAATGGAGTAGGGAATTATAATTGGAACTGAGGAAATGCTGATTAAAAATAAGCTTATTTAAAAAAATAATTGGAGGAAATTCCCTGGCGATCCAGTGGCTAGGACTCTGCTCACTCTCTGCTGAGTGCCTGGGTTTAGTCTTTGGGGAACTGAGATCCTGCAAGCCTCACAGCATGGCTTAAAAAAATAGACATATGGAATTCATTTATTAAGTGGATCAAAGCCTTTTTGAGATGATCTTTTTTGGGTTTTCCTGGTGGCATTGCAGGTAAAGAATCCGCCTGCAATGCAAGAGATGCGGGTTCTATCCGAAGGTCAGGAAGATCCCCTGGAGAAGGGAATGGCTACCCACTCCAGTATTCTTGCCTGGAGAATCCCATGGATAGAGGAGTCTGGTGGGCTATAGTCTATGGAGTCACAGAGAGTTGGACACGACTGAACGACTGACACTTTCTGCTCTTTGGATGCTTATTCTGAAGTGTGTCTGTCCTGTAGCAACGGTCTCAGCTGCTGATCTTCCCAGCCCTCCTGTTGGAGCCAGAATGGCACCTTCATATTCAGGCAGCATCTGGGTCCCTTTGGGATTTCTTTCCGCTTCATTTCAGGATGCAGAGAATATAGTCACAATGCATCTCTGGGTTTATGCTCAGAGTTTCAGAGCCACCGAAGAGGCCAACGTGTGGAAATCAAAAGAACCCAGGACAGTGCCAGCTTTGATCTCATATTAAAATCTGGGGGCCAGGGTGCAGCTTTGATCTCATATTAAAATCTGGGGGCCAGGGCTGGTTCAGCAGGATGGGGACCATCTTTTTCAAGCACCAAAACCAGACATGGGGCAGCATGGTGCAGCAGACTGAGGACACGGGGGATGGAATTGGCCACATGTGGGTTCCAGTCCTGACCTTGGCTCTGTTCTTTTGTGACATTGGGCAAGTTGCTTCACTTCTTTTAGCCTCAATTTCTTTATCTGCCAAATGGGATCAGGCATTTTATACTTGCTCTGTACTTGGTTTAACAGTAGAGAGACAAAGGCTCTGTTCTTGTGTACTGACATGCTTGTAGGGGAGAGAGAGCAGATAAAGAAGGTAACTGCAAATAGTGGTCAGTGTTCTGAAGAAAATAAGAATAGCTTAATGAAATAAAGATTAGGGACACTTATTTAGGAGAGGGGGTGACTTTTGAGCTGAGAACTAAATGATGAGACATGCCAGCCCCATGGTGATATGTGCACAGACACTCGCTGGAAGGTGGGTCCAGATTGCGGCACGTTTGAGGAACCACAGGAAGGCTGATAAGGCTGGAGCACAGAACAGGGGAGAGTATCGTAATTTGGGGAGGGAGATGGAACCAGATAAATTGAGACTGAGATGAGCAGTTTAGAGTGTAAGCTAAGCCTGGGGTTCACTGGGGCCTTTGGGCCTGGGAGTGATGGGACGGGTTCATGACTAGGAAAGGTCTGCGAGAGCTGGACTTTGGAAGAAGGATAGGGGTGGGGTGAGAGTAAGTGCAGGGGACTCCCCTGGGGGTATTATTGCGGATGTCCACTTGGGCGGGTGTCGGGGGAGTAGCCCTGAGCTAGGTGGCTGTAGCAAGTGGTCAGAGTTGGCCTGTGTTAGAGAGCTGAGGGTGGGAGGGTGAGGAGGGGTAGGTGGGAATCAAAGGTGGTCTCTGGGCTGGGGCCCTAGCAACCGGGTAAATATTGGTACCTTTTAGCAATGACTGGGAAAATTGGGCAATGCAGGTTTTATGGAAAAGAGAGCTTGGTGGATTGTGAGATTCCTCTGAGACAACTCAGCCTAGCTCACCATCAGGCAGGTATGCTGAGTAGGCAGAAACCTGCAAGCTCAGGCGAGAGGTCAGGTCTGAGGTCATAGAGAGTTATGGTCTGTGGATTGTGTTTAAGACCACATGTCCAGGAGGTCACCTGGAGAAAGGGTGGACAGAGGCAGAGAGTGAGGAAGGTTTGACCAGATCTGGGGACTGGCCAATGGAAAGGGCAGAAAAAGGAGGTAGCAGCGATAAAGGGGCCTGAGGAGGAGAATGTTAGGTTCAGGGAGGCAGAGTGAGGCCCGGGCTCCTAAGGGGAGGTGGTCAGCTTTGGTGAAGGCTGCTCAGAGCTCCAGGGAGATAACCACAGAGACTGATGGTTGTTGGAGGCCCGAGGGCAGAAACCTCAGCTTTAGCACTAAGCGGGCAGCATGGGGCAGAGTGTGGGGGTGGGGAAACAGAGTCAGTACCTGCTTGCGGCTTGGAGTTTTGTTTGAAGCAGCAGAGAAATGGAGGGATGTGAGACTAAGATAGGGTTTGCGTTTTTTTTTTTTTTTTTTCTCAATTTTTTTTGGCCGAACTCCACAGCATGTGGGATCTTAGCTCCCTGACCAGGCATCGAACCTGTGTGCCCCCAGCAATGGATGTGCGGACTCTTAACCACTGGACCAGGGAAATCCCTGCTTTTCTTTTTTAAGATGGCAGCTATTACAGCTTATTTATACAGTGATGGTAATAACCCAACTCAGAAGGGAAATTGATAACTTTGCAGCCGGAAGAATTACAGTAGAGAGTATTGGCTTCCTGTGAGAGGCTTTGATCTGAACATAAACGAATAGAAAGTTCTGGTAAATGGGGCATGCAGGAAGGTGAAAACAGAGCTCATATTAGTGCTTGTTTTCCTGTGCAAGTAAGTCAAGTCATCTGCTGAGAGGGTTGGGGGACATGGGGTTGCAGGCTGAAGAGAGGTATGAAATAGGCCTCTTGGGTAGTGCTGAGTGCTTATTCCAGGCCCTGCGTTTAATTAAGGTAGACACCGTTTCAGTAGTTGTCCAGCTGCCTGGTACCCAGGGCCCTGGAGCTGGGATTGCTTCCTTTGCTGTGCAGTGTGCACTGGTTCCAGTATATCCACCAGATGGCACAAGTGGGGCATTACTGAAAGCTCGGCCTTTTTCTGAAAGGCTTTTTGAGGCAGAATCCATCGTTTTTTGGTTTTCCTCTCTTATTTCTCAAACTTGAGTAGTAAATAGAGTACTTTTAAGGAAATAAAATTCTCACAGATTCCTGTAGTTAATTTAAATTTATTAGTTGTTAATTTTATCTATTATTTATGTATTATAGTGCAAATTAAAAAAAAGTGTTCACTCCTTAAACTGGTAGATGTTCCACAACTATCAAGTTGAAAAAGATTTACAAAGTAGATATAAAAAGTCGAAAATCCAAACCACCAACCTTTACTAAGCTTTACTAACTTAACAATGACAGTCTTCTGCTGAAAATAAAGAGCAACGTGACTGTAGTATGTATTGCATTCGGTGGAGTTCATCATGTGTGTCAAGACATGACAGTTCTTTCACCCTCTTTTTCTGTTAAAAATCACTGTAGGATCACCCCTTGCTTTCAAGTCATTCTGTCTTTTCATGGCTGGAATGCCTCATCTTCCCATTGTCTGGATTTTACCTGAAGATGATAAAAGCTGTGACAAGAAGCACCAACTTGGTTTTGGCATAAAGCAGGTGTGGGGCTGAAGTTGGTTGCAAGGTAGTCAGCTAGATAATCTAGAAGATGCGTATATCAATGCTTCAGATTTTCATGACAAGGAAAGCATACAGTTGAAAATATAGTGAAAATGAACCAAAGACCTCAGGTGCCTTTCAGTGTTGATGTAGCTGAACACTGTTATTTTGAGGACTGTACATATTTCCTACTGTTCATGGGGTTCTCAAGGCAAGAATATTGAAGTGGTTTGCCATTCCCTTCTCCAGTGGACCACATTCTGTCAGACCATGACCCGCCCATCTTGGGTGGCCCCATACGGCATGGCTTAGTTTCATTGAGTTAGACAAGGCTGTGGTCCTAGTGTGATTAGATTGACTAGTCTTCTGTGATTATGGTTTCAGTGTCTGCCCTCTGATGCCCTCTTGCAACACCTGCCATCTTACTTGGGTTTCTCTTACCTTGGACGTGGGGTATCTCTTCACGGCTGCTCCAGCAAAGCACAGCCGCTGCTCCTTACCTTGGATGAGGGGTATCTCCTCACCGCCACCCCTCCTGACCTTGAACATGGAGTAGCTCCTCTCGGCCCTCCTGTGCCTGCACAGCCACTGCTCCTTGGACGTGGGGTACCTCCTTCCGGCCGCTGTCCCTGACCTCGGGCGTGGGGTAGCTCCTCTAGGCCGCTCTGGTGCCATCGCAGCCTGGCGCACTGTCATTATGATGCTGTGAAAGTGCTGCACTCAATATGCCAGCAAATTTGGAAAACTCAGCAGTCGCCACAGGACTGGAAAAGGTCAGTTCTCATTCCCAAAGAAAGGCCATGCCGAAGAATGCTCAAACTGCCACACAATTGCACTCATCTTACACGCTAGTAAAGTAATGCTTAAAATTCTCCAAGCCAGGCTTCAGCAATATGTGAACCGTGAACTTCCAGATGTTCAAGCTGGTTGTAGAAAAGGCAAAGGAACCAGAGATAAAATTGCCAACATCCACTGGATCATCGAAAAAGGAAGAGAGTTCCAGAAAAACATCTATTTCTGCTTTATTGACTATACCAAAGCCTTTGACTGTGTGGATCACAATAAACTGTGGAAAATTCTGAAAGACTCAGGAATACCAGATCACCTGACATGCCTCTTGAGAAATCTGTATGCAGGTCAGGAAGCAACAGTTAGAAGTGGACATGGAACAACAGACTGGTTCCAAATAGGAAAAGGAATATGTCAAGGCTGTATATTGTCACCCTGCTTATTTAACTTACACGCAGAGTACATCATGAGAAACGCTGGACTGGAAGAAGCACAAGCTGGAATCAAGATTGCTGGGAGAAATAACAATAACCTCAGATATGCAGATGACACCATCCTTATGGCAGAAAGTGAGGAGGAACTAAAAAGCCTGTTGATGAAAGTGAAAGAGGAGAGTGAAAAAGTTGGCTTAAAGCTCAACATTCAGAAAACGAAGATCATGACATCTGGTCCCATCACTTCATGGGAAATAGATGGGGAAACAGTGGAAACAGTGTCAGACTTTATTTTTCTGGGCTCCAAAATCACTGCACATGGTGATTGCAGCCATGAAATTAAAAGACGCTTACTCCTTGGAAGGAAAGTTATGACCAACCTAGGTAGCATATTCAAAAGCAGAGACATTACTTTGCCAACAAAGGTCCGTCTAGTCAAGGCTATGGTTTTTCCAGTGGTCATGTATGGATGTGAGAGTTGGACTGTGAAGAAAGCTGAGTGCCGAAGAATTGATGCTTTTGAAGTGTGGTGTTGGAGAAGACTCTTGAGAGTCCCTTGGACTGCAAGGAGATCCAGCCAGTCCATTCTGAAGGAGATCAGCCCTGGAATTTCTTTGGAAGGACTGATGCTAAAGCTGAAACTCCAATACTTTGGCCACCTCATGCTAAGAGTTGACTCATTGGAAAAGACTCTGATGCTGGGAGGGATTGGGGACAAGAGGAGAAGGGGACGACAGGATGAGATGGCTGGATGGCATCACTCATCGATGGACATGAGTTTGAGTGAACTCTGGGAGTTGGTGATGGACAGGGAGGCCTGGCATGCTGCAATTCATGGGGTCACAAAGAGTCGGACATGACTGAGCAACTGAACTGAACTGTACACATATTAAAAACTATATATATATATATATATATATCAGGTCTAGAAATTATATCCTATTTAATAAAGTTTTGATATACTTTGATAAAATATTAGGCAAAATCGTGGTGGTAGAGCCAGAAGGCACTAACTGGGCTCTTGAAGTGCATTTGAGGATGCTTTTTTTTTATTAACCACTGTGATTTCATGTTTTGAGGCATAAAGAAAACAGCTCTGGAAAAGCACTTCTGCAGTTTATAGCAGGGTCACCCAGGTGAATGTAACTACAGAAAGCCATTGAAGAGCTCAGGAGTCTGTCCTGACCCCTGGGTCTCTGATTTATGTGACATTCCCTGGATCACTGACAGTCGTTGCAGAGTAGTGCTACCTCTTTCTGGTTTTACTACTTCAGGATCTTATTGTGAGTTTATTTGTTAATTGTTTTTCTTTCTCTTTCTTCTTTTTATAAAAGTTTCTAAGTATTTTATTTATTTTTTAATTTAGTTTTTATTTTATATTGGAGTATATAGTTGCTTTCCTGGTGGCTCAGATGATAAAAGTATCTGATTACAATGCAGGAGAGCTGGGTTTGATCCCTGGTCCCAGAATATCCCCTGGAGAAGGGAATGGCTGCCTACTCCAGTATTCTTGCTGGGAGAATCCCACGAACAGAGGAACCTGATGGGATATGGTCTATGGGGTCACAAAGAATTGGACATGACCTAGTGACTGGCACTTTTCATAGCTGATTTACAGCGTTGTGATAGTCCCCAGTGAGCCCTGCATCCCACTTCATTCGACATCCTGCAGAGAGGCAGAGTGACCCGTCAAGATCTGGACAACTTGTTAGTGGGGGATCCTGGTCTGAGAGCTCTGATCTGCTCTGCAGCAGTTCTCAAGGTTCCTGACCTTAGGACCTTTGACACTCCTAAAAAGCTTGGTGAACTCAAAGAGCTTTTATATTAATATTTCTGAGTTGTATCTGCTGATTGGTAGTATAAAATGCCATTTTTAATGAAAAGTAATAAATTTCCAAAACAAAAACTTAGAATGGCACTGGGTTTTGTTTTGTTTTGTTTTTACAGTTTTTTGCAGATCTCTTACTAAGCTTAAAAGACAACAGTTGGTTTCTCACATCTCCTGCAGGCCTTCTGTCTGCTGCAGTTGGGTTGTTTCAGTTGAAATATATGAAGCAAATCCAGCCTTGTCCCTCCAGACAAGGTTCCTGTCCGTTTAACAGCTAAAAAATCCATGGTGTGAAATTACGACCAGAGTACCTTTATCACGGGCTTGTGCTGGGAATTAAATGAGATCATGTGAAAGTAGAGTGAAAAGTCAATAGAGTATCTGGAAAAAATTAGACCCTGACAAATTAGACCATGAATGTTATGGGCGTGGGGACAGGCCTAAAAGGAGTAGGTGAAGCAGGACCTGGGGGAGAAAGGAAAGAAGTGACTGCAGACAGCACTGGTGTAACCTGGGACTTTGAAACTAGCATTGTGCCTTCCAAGGCGGGGATCATGGAGGAGCTGAGGGAAAGAATTCCTTCCTTCATCTCCAGCACAGTCACTGGACTTGACTCTCCTCAGTGGTACGCTTCTCAGAGTTACGAATTCGGAGCAAATAAAACTCTCCCTCAACAGCAGGTTGCACGAGTGCCCCCGTGGGACAAATTTGGTTCTATTCAGCAGTGGTACATCTGATACAACTGGTAATTCTTACAATGTGGGGACTGAATTGTAGAAAGGCAAAAGGAAAGATAAAACTGTGTATTATTTGGATTAAGCATAAATCCACTGCAAGCAATTGCAAAAGCCAAAGTTGGTGGGGGGAAGTCTCTAACGGCTTCTTGCAAAACCCATATATAATTAGTTTCTTTCTTCAACCTTCCCCACCTCTTCTAAAGGAAGGTGATTTTATTTCTTGCTCAATCTGGTCACACATTGCCGCTCTGAGTTACTATCCCCAGTGATGCAGAGGCCCACAGACAGTCCAGTAGCAGGATGCTTGGGCCAGTATGCTTTTAGGTGAGTGAGTGGCTCCTCTGAACCATCTAAGGAGGGTCAACAGTGCCGGGTTCTCAAGGTTCACCAAGCTTGTCTGGATGGCCAGTCTCTGTTCAGAAGTCAGAAATGGTTTTTTGGGGGGCTAACCCACTGGCCTCTATATGTTATATCTGTCTTCTCCCCGGAGTTTGTCAGAGGAGGTGAACATCCAGATAGTTAGGGGATGGATGGGAGTATCCAAGTCCATCCTTGGACCTGGGGAAAAGACTACTTTGGCATACATGCCCATGAAGATCTTTAACTCAGGATGAAAAAGGTGTACCTCTAAGTAATAAAGGGTGTTTTCTTGGTAGAGTTGCTGTGTTTCCTTTCAGAACCCCTCACAATTTCAGTTCCCTCTCTTATCTCCTAGAGGCGGTTAAACTAAGCAGGTTGGGCCTCCTTTGCGAACCCCCGTTTCTTCCAGACTGTTAGCCAAAACGTGCAGCAGCTTGCACATTGAAGGGAGCTGGGGGATTTGAGTGAAAGGCCTTCTATGGAAATCGTGTCGCTTCATGGTCCGCTGGAGTTATTGGGGCCGCCCCGTAGAGTCTGTGTGTCTAACGCTCAGCTCTGTCAACACGGGTAGGCTGCAGTCATCACGTTAAGCCATAATCCTACATGTAGAGTATGTGCTCAGTCTCTCCTGCAGGCATGCAGGACAGCAGCCTCATCTGACCAGAGTGAACCATGAATGATTCTGAGATCACTTGGAAAAATGAACCTGTAAGGAAAGTGAAATGGGCATTTCAAAGGTACTATTTAGAAAGCATTCTTGAGCCTATTGGTTTTCAGCTCAAAATAGATTTAAATGACAACTATGATTATGCTTTTAGGGTTTTCATTTCTGGTGCTAATAAAGCACACAGTCTTACCAGAGAGTCTCCTCTGGTAAAGATGCTCTTTCCAAAAACAGATCTCTTTCCCTCTATCTGACTTCTAAAAATGACGGGAATATAAGATGGCTTTATATTTTTAATGCAGCAGCTTTGTAATTGTGAGCAATTGCACTATTGGGAACAAGAAATGGTAGTTATTGTATGATCTCCCTGACTATTTATTTTTTGAGTGGGAGAAGAGGTAATATTCTAAAAAGGAATGTGTTCTCTTTTTTTCTACTCAATTTGTATTCCTTGTTCCCTTTCCCCCACCACCTACTTTGCTCTTATCTACTTTTAAAATCCCTTTTCCACACTCTGATTTTTTCCCCATTTATTTATAATTTATATCCTACTTATTTATACAAAATATGTGAGGTTGCTTACAATATTATAACACATAAATCAGGAGAGTGAAGACAAAAAAATTAGGGAGAGAGCGTTGTAGTAGGAAGCTGAGATATTGATCACAGTTGAGCACCAAGTTTGAATGTAAGGCTCCTCGGGGCAAAAACAGATGTGTGTCCACTTGAAGTCCCCTCTTTTTTTTTTTAGGTATAATTGCTTTATGATCTTATATTAGTTTCAGGTGTTCAACATAGTGATTTAAAATTTTTATAGATTGTACTCCATTTATTGTTGTTACAAAATACTGGCTATTATTTCCTGTGCTTTGCAGTATATCCTTGTAGCTTACTTATTTTTTGCATGGTGATTTGTCCCTCTTAATCCCCTCCTTCTGTCTTGCCCCTGCCCCTTCCCTCCCTCCACTGACAATTGCTCATTTGTTCTCTATATCTGTGCGTGTGTTTCTTTTCTGTTGTGTTCACTAGTTTCTGTTTTTTAGACTCCACGTATAAGTGATAGCATACAGTGTTTGTCTTTCTGTCCGACTTACTTGACTTAATAATGCCCTCCCAGTCCATCATCCATGTTGTTGCAAATGACAAAACTTCATTCTTGTTGATGGCCAAGTAGCATTCCATTATGTATCTACATGAAGTTTTTACAATCAAAAGAGCAGTTGGGTTTTTCTTAGTGACTGTCACATTTCCTGTGCCTGGCACTTCCCATGTATTCCTTAAGGATGAGGCTGTACTAAGCTCTCCTGTCACCCACTCCCCACCCCACAAGCACCATGATCTCTGCACAAAACCCACAGGCAGGACCCCAGACAGACCGGGGCTTCCAGCTGGTGTGAGGAGGTTGAGACTTTTGTTTCTTGCTGAAAGTAGAGTTCACTGGAGTTGGTCCGAAGGGCTGGCCTCTGAGTCAGAACTGGTCACATTTCATCCTGGAGACTTGACAGTGATCAGATGAACATCTGGTGGGACGTGGAGTGACATCAGAGAGGGCCTACTGTGTAACTTCATCACCCTGGGGAGACAAAACAGTGCCTTTCAGGACTGGGAGTCTCTGCCTTGAGAGAGCTTGGCTTGGGGGGCTTTGTCTGACCTGCCTGGATGTCTTCAAGTGCTGGCAAGTGAGAATTGGTGTTTGAGTTCCCCCAAGGATGAGAAAATGAATTCTGTTTCTCCAAATATCTGTCATTTCAATAGGCACTGACTTTTGGAAGACACTGTGAAAAGTGAAAGTGAAAGTGTTAGTCCCTCAATCATGTCCAACTCTTTGTGACCCCGTAGACTGTAGCCCACCAGGCTCCTCTGTCCATGAAATTCTCTAGGCAAGAATACTGGAGCGGGTAGCGCATTCCCTTCTCCAGACGATCTTCCCAACCCAGGGATTGAACCTGGGTCTTCCACACTGTAGGCAGATTCTTTAGCACCTGAGTCATTAGGGAAGAGACTATTGTCTTGGAGCAAAAGCACGAAGTAGGAGGCTGTGCTGTCCAGTAGGCTCACTGCTCAGCACACAGGTGACTTCTGAGCACTTGACTTGTGGCCAAGTCCACCCTAAGATGTATGGAAAGTGCAAAAACACACCAGTTGACAAACACTGGCAAAAAAGACTGTGAACTATCTCAGTAGTAACATTTTAATGTAAAACATCTCAATCTCTAATAATTACTTATGTGGCCACCTGAACATTTATTAATAAAATTAAATGTGTGGCTCACATGGTATTTCTGTTGGGACAGCTCTGGTCTAAATATCTAAAATTAAAACTTTTTTTCCCCCTAAGGAGTGAATTTCTATTGTGTTCTCTAACTCCTATGTTCTTTCTCTCTTTGATTCTCTTTCAACAGATATGACTCTCCACGTAGCATGTCAAGGACTACATTAATCACCAGTTCCGTTATTTTTCTCCCTTCTACACTTTCCATTTTCTTTTACACTTGCTTACCCCAGCCATCTGCAGTACACCAGTTTCAGATATTTGAGCTGTATAGAGTTTCTGTGTACAGATGCGTGCTTGGACTTTTCTCAAGAAATCTGAAGGGAACGCTGACAGAAGACCCACTTACTCCTGGGACCCGTTGCTCTGGCCTTGGGCCTGGGGCACTGGGTGGTCCCTGGGTGGTTCTTGGAGACTCGTTTCTCGGCAGCCATGTCCCAGCAAACACCACTCCCTGAGGGGGAACAACCAAGTGCCGTGGAGGTGGGGACTCCTGCTCCACCACCACAACTGTCTGGTTTCCTGTAAAATAAACACATTACTTTGTATTTTTAGGGAACACAAAAATGCTGCTATAGGGTTTAAATTTTTCATTCTGAACACTTTTCCAAAACAAGTCACCCCAAAGATGCATTTTGAATACCCTGGTCACATCTTTGGATCTGTAAAATACACCTTTTAGTATGGCACCCTTTAAAATGCAAAGCATATTTGTTCAAGGCAGAAAAACAATCTGAGAGTAGCAATGTAGACAGGGTTCATTCAGACACATCTGTGTAAATGCAAAAAGTCATAGCATTCACCTCTGAGCTGCTTGTTACTGAACCTGCAGTGACTAGTCTCAGACAGCCCAGGTAAAACATCATTCCTTCAGACGTGTTGAAAATACTGCAAAGTTGGATGAGTGGAAATGGGGCTGCCTCCCTCCTCACTTCTTCCTCCCTGAACACAGGAGCTAGCTTAGGGGATGGCCTCTTCTCTAGGGAACCATCGTAAGCTGGTGGGGATACTGCTGATGAAATCCAGGATCGTTCCAGCAGTTTAAAAAGAAGCCCTAGAGGGAAAGTGACATATTTTTGTGCCTATGAATGTTGTATTAATCCATCCTTACTGACTGTTTAGGTGAGTTCTCTCTTTGGCAGCAAATAGATAGGTTTCTCTTAGGCAGAATTTGAAGAAATCAGTGTGGGTGGATTTTTCAGTTCAGCTGTCGTTTCATTCAAATACATGACTCTAAAGCTGATTCAACTTTTATTTCTAGTTGTGCATATTAAAATGATCAATGTCCAAGTAGTAAAGTTTCCAGGGAAACTGACAAGGATTCACTTCAGTTAGTCTCATGTGCTTCTACTTGTTTGGGTAAATCTGAGGGTTAAGTCAACAATGACCAAACCCATCTCATTGAAAGAACTCATCCTATGCTTGTGCCGTCCTGGGATGAGTGAGCTGGTTCTATCCCTGCTGTTTTCACCATTGGAATGAAATTATGCCAGGAGAGACATGGTGCTTTCTCATTGCTGGTGGGTGGGAGATAGTTCATGTGTGTGTGTGTGCTCATGCATGTGTATAAAAAGCACTAAAAAGTGAATTGATTTCCAAACTTCTTGTGTAAAATTTCTCTAACCAAGCAAAGCTGCTTTGACTTAATTTATTTGTTAAATGTTGCACTTTATGTGTGTTTTGTTTTGAGGGGCAGGTAGTAAGGCAAGAGAAGAGGGTGAATTCCACTGAAGTATTTATTTCATAAGAATGACAGGTTTGCATTCATTTACATTTTTAAAGCTTCTTGTTTGATTTTTTTTAACATTGTTGATAGTGCTCCAGTGCTATTTGCCGTCTGACAGAAAGATCCTTGTAGAGCAGGTTTGACAAACCTTATCAGATAATAAATAACATATGCTATAGATTATAACCTTGCTGTTAATATGGTTGCCTCTGATTTTAGAAGCTAAAATTGGTCCTTAAGAGGATTGCCAGTTAATAAACTGTCATAACCACTGTTGTGGTTATGCTGTCTTATGCAACTGTATAACTCTGTGTTTGGAAATTGAACAAAGGTGAGGAATTCTTCCTTTTGGGTTTTCTTGGTAATAGATTATTTTAGATTCTTTACAAAGTCATTTTTCCCTGGTCACCCCCTTTCTAATTCTAAAGGGGTCTTTGACCTGTTCATGTTTCTAAAAGAAACATTCACTTGTAGTTCCATATTCCTTGACCTCTGTCAGGGATTCACGAAATTCAGTTCACTTTTATTCATAGAGAAAGTTGGCTTTGATGTCTCTTAAAGATGACTCTGCTAGTTGCTGATCAGCCAGTCAGTTCACCTAGCTTCAGTCTTTCAGGACCTCTAAACTAACTTTCCTACCCTGTGACTAAAAGGCAGATCATTGGAATGGATTATGCAGTATAATCAAATGAATCCCTAAATGTTACTTTGCTTAATAAGGTAATATCAGGACGATATACTTTATAGAATCACTTTTGTTAAAAGCCACATTTATGCAATTTTCACTTTCTTAGACTACCATTCTTTACATTTGTACTCCAGATGTGAAAACTACGTTTGTGAATGGCTGAGCCTATGATGATATTTTTTGGTTGTATGCTGCTTTTTGCTAGAGTGTGTATGTATGTGTGTGTGTGTTTCTCCTCTATGAATAATTTTATATTTCAAGCTAATTCTTGAAAGTTTACTCTTTGATGCTAAAAGGGAATAACCAGATGATTTCTACAGATAATCTCTCCCTGCAGGATGGTGGATTGTTGAATCAGAGGAATGCTGTTTGAGATATCAACATTTATGGTTGGAGACAAAAATATATTAATGCCAAGTAGGTTTTTGTCAGTTACTGGAGAATTCTGTATAAATGCATCATCTCTTCCAATGCTGTACAATTTGCCTTGTGGAATGGCAGGTAGTAGGGAAAACAATAAGTGTGGATTAAGACTTTAAAGGAAATAGTATTATATGATTAAGAAAATTAGAATTTGTAGAAATATTGGGATAAATGAAGTAAAAAGGACTGTCTAGAATGTAGCATCCATCTAGAGAGTTTTTGAAGCCCTACTTTCATGGGGGGAAGTGATTTTCCTGTCCAAAGGCCAGACTAAGCCATCTCCAAGACTCACGGGGAGATTATCACTTCTTTTTTCCTGGTGGAATAACTGAAAGCAAATAAAAATTCTCAACAGTCTCCTTTTGAAGTGTATTTTTTAAGCTGGGCAGAAAACATTTAGACTCTGCCTTTATGACCCAGTAGGGAAGTTGTTTGTTGGCAGGGGGTAGGAGGTAGGGGACTGGGGTAAGATTTCATTTCTAAGTTGTCTCACACTGCATATCTTAAGCAAGCTACGGGAACCGTCATAGTCTAAAATGCCTTCACTGAACATTAACAGCTTAGACTTTTTAAAAAATCCTGAATAAGGTCAAGGTAACAGCCGAAGGAAGCACCATTCCGTGAAGTCTACTTACATATTTACAAATCTGTTCATCAGTTTAAATATTTTTCACTGTGTGTGGATATAAGGGGAATAGGGCAATTCTGTAGAATTATCCATGTCTAGTTTGTAAAGTATGTTGTGTGTACTGCAGATGTGTGTTCTCTGGGCTTTATGTATTTGTACAGTAGCTTTCATTAAAAAAAAAAAAAAAAACTTGTGGATGAATTTGTTTTGGTGGTGTGAGGGGGAGAATGGCAGTTTGTATCGAGTTATGATGCTGTAATATAGTACATGTAACAAAAGAGCTGGAAGTAACCCTCCCCTGGCCCATGGACAATTTTGGTTATCTTCTAGGTTCTAAAATGAAGATCTATGGATACTCTGGCAGACTGCATGTTGTATAATTTGAAAAATACTAAAAGTGGAAAATAAAATTGAATTAAACTTTGGCTGGTCTGTTTTTTCTTATCTGAGTCATCTTAATGGCACTCTCCTTGCAGTCCTCAATGCCAGTGTGAGGATGGGCCATTTTCTGGCCTCGAAGGAGTTCATTTTAGGGAACAGGGCTCAAATTCAAAGCCTGAGCAAAGTCAACCTTTACCTCTTTGTCTTTTGCTTTGCTTGAATGTCTGTTTTTAAATTTTTCCTTCATTGAGGATCCAAGAAAACCTGACCTTTGTTTCTTCAGCACTGAAAAGACGGCCACTGATGTCAGTAAGTATCTTAACTTTTTAAAAAGTATGATTGAGTTAGTGCGATAGACCAATGTATTAGCTGAATTTCTGAATTTCTTCTTGAACAAGAAGGATTTGTTCTAATAATATGTTTTACTTCATGGGCATTCTTCAACTAATGCATTGGAGCTCTGCATATGTTGAAAGGTTATTGGCATCTTTTGACAATTGTTGGGGTGTTTGAATTCCTGTTTTAACCTACTGATTATTGCTGTTTTGTTTATTTGGCTGTGCTGGGTCTTAGTTGTCACATGTGGGATCTAATTCTCTCACTGGGAATCAAACTCAGGTCCCCTGCTTTGGGAGCGTGGAGTCTTAGCCGCTGGACCATAAGGGAAGTCCCAGGTGGAATCTTTAGTTGCAACATGTGAGGTATTTTAGTTACAGCATGAAGATCTTTAGTTGTGGTCTAAGGGATCTAGTTCCCTAACCAGGGGTTGAACCTGGGCCCCCTGCACTGGGAACATGGAGTCTTAGCCACTGGACCACCAGGGACATCCCTAACTTACTGTTTCTATTAACGTACAGCTCTGAGATCTCGTGAGAGGATGCCAGAGTATGAAGCCACTGGGGAATAACAACTGGCAGGACACAGGATTATTTCTATCTGCTCTCTCAGCACGGAGACTGCCCTACTTTGGGTCACTGACCTTCTGTGGCCGTGCGTGGCCTTGTGTATGTAAAAACCCTCATTCGTTCTTTGGTTAATGTTGCCTGAGAGCCAGACAGTAAACTGCTTTTATCAATTGAAAGTGGAAAGGTGGATGTCAAATAAAGGCTTTATAGTAGAATTCAAGGCACTGCAAATGATATGCTTTTATGATGTCTTATCCATCTCCTTGAATTGGTCATTCTCCAAAAAACTTGGAAGAGGCAGTTACCAGACTGTTAAAGGTAACTTAAGTAGTAAAACTTCAAACATGGTGGATTAATATTTAGGCTGAAGCCCATTTATTTTAGATGGGAAAGCAGTCCCCCAAAAGGACCTGATTTATACAGCACATTTCAGTACCACGGGAGGCGACCTCTAGGTTCCAGGACCAGCGGCTCTGCAATACAGTAGGTCTGCATGAACCCCATCTGTTCCCTGGGCTCCCGCGAGCCATTCTCAAGGTTTCCTGTTCCATCGAGCTCTGAGCAGTGTTCAGGCTGTGCCTTGGAAATGCTACAGAGCTGGAGCGTCTGTGGGAGAATGTGGAACGGAAGCTATCTGCCGAGGCAATTACTGGTGACGTGTGTATTGGCAGCTTTAATTCCAGCATTTGTGACAGGTTACATCTTGTGATTTGTCTTATGTACATAGTAAATTGAACAGGAGTGGGAGGTATCTCTCAGATGACACATCAGAAGAAAAAATGTGGGCTCACTTGACAAAAGGCATCCTGAGCCATGGGATTTTTACTTTCCCTTTGGTGTTTGGTGGTTCTTTAGCCAATCCCCAGAGCAAACACTGATTTCCGTGTGGTTAGTTGGGCTCAAAATCATAAAAGACTCGCAGGGAACCCCTGTGCGTCTTTCTACTTGACAATGCACCATGGATGCAAAGGTTGGAAACTTCCACCTGCTTAGCTTCCCCAGTGCTGAAGGAGGTTCTGTTTGAAGCCCCCTCTATTTCTGTGTGTGCTCAGTCGTGTCTGCCTCTTTGCAACCCCATGGATTGTAGCCCGCCATGCTTTCCTGTCCATGGGATTTCCCAGGGGAGAATACTGGAGTGGGTTGCCATTTCCTACTCCAGGAGATCTTCCCAACCCAGGGATTGAATCCACATCTCTTGCATCTCCTGCATTTGGCAGGTGGGTTCTTTACCAATTGGCAAGAACCTCTCTTTCCGGGACCCTCTAAACCTTCACCCCTACCCATGACCAGACTACAAACCATTCTTATAGGACAGCTTTTCAAAAAATTGTCCTAAAATGATACTTTACTCCTTCAGAATGTATACCTGAGATGAAGGAGATTGGCAAACTTGCCAATAATGTGTGCCAGTCCCAGAACCTCACTACGCTTGGAAAGCTGCAGTTGGTAGTGGATTAAGGTGAGAGCCTCTCCTGGTGCTGTGCCAGATACTGTTTTAAGTGCTTTACATGTATTAATCCATCTAATCCTCCTAATAACCCCATAAGGTAGGCACCGTTGTCTCCAGTGGGGAGGGCATGGGCACAGAGAGGTTAATTAACTTGCCCAAGGTCTCACAGCTGGGAGGACAAGCGAGGATTGCAATCCAGGTGGACTGATCCTAAGGAGTGTACTCTCCACAGCTAAGTAATACTGCCTCTCAGAACAGTGCTCTGTGTGTGTGTGTGTGTGTGTGTGTGTGTGTGTGTAGTGAAAATCAGCAACCAGCCTCAGAAATCATTTTGTAAAGAACTTATACAAAGTTTTCTTATTTGGCAACTTTCTGTGCTTTCTCCTTTCATGGGAATCTGAGATCTTACTATTATTTGAATTACTTTAAGCAATCTAAAACATCTAGGAAAGGATTGTTGTTGTTGTCTGGTCACTAAGTTGTGTCTGACTCTTCTAACCCATGAACTGTAGCCCGCCAGGCTCTTCTGTCCGTGGGATTTCCCAGGCAGGAATCCTGGAGTGGAG
Organism: Bos javanicus; assembly: GCF_032452875.1. Classification (NCBI taxonomy): domain Eukaryota; kingdom Metazoa; phylum Chordata; class Mammalia; order Artiodactyla; family Bovidae; genus Bos; species Bos javanicus. The sequence continues at coordinate 47,234,397 of NC_083869.1, read as the reverse complement.
TGCCGTTTCCTTCTCCAGGGAATCTTCCTGACTCAAGGATTTAACCCACATCTCCTACCTTGGCAGGTGGCTTCTTTATCACTGAGCCACTAGGCAATCGAAATAACAGAGATGCCTCACTTGGAAGTGCAACAGTCACTTGGGTCACGGTTTTCAAACTGTAGGTAGTAAGAATTTCACTTACCCATGTTGACTTCTTTTTCTCTTTAGGACGCTATCTCTGGTTGCATTTAAAAATATACGACCTATATCCCTTGACTTCTCAAGCTAAAAGAAGATCAGGGTTCTCTTGTCCCAGCTGAGCCAGCTCAAGCAGAAGGCCTGAGGGGGCCCTGGGTGGGTTCCCTCATCCATAGATCTGTGTGAAGCCTCGAAGAAGGCTCTCAGGGACCCATGCTCATAATAGCTGCCCTGTACCTCACCTCCAGCCCTGTCATGATGATTAATAGGATCTCATTTTAGTGTTTTGAGTTTTAGAAAAGTAAACATGCCAATCATACCACACATGCAAATGCACGTCCAACTACAGAAAGGAGCAGGAACAGCGGTAGTGGGGTCCCCCTGAAACCCCCGTTTTGTCACAGACTCCCCGTGCTTCTGTCTGAGGATGCCTCTCCTGGGCGCCTGCAGGGTTGGGAAGGGCCGGCCCAAGGCAGGTATGTCTAGGTCACACGATGCTAATTCCTTCAGCCAGTGCCAATCTGGCTACCTGCTAGCCAGACCCCAACCAGCAGCCCTGGTGTCCTCGCTACCCTGCAATGCCCTCTTCTGAGCAAAATACCCCTGAAGCATGGGCCATCTGGCAGTGATGCTAGTCAGTCATGGAAGAAGGATGGAGTTGGGACCTGGACCTGGCTCTACTTCCCAGGGAACCACTCTGGGATGTGGTCAGCCCATTTAACTGTGTAGCATCTCAACAACCTCATCTCCATACCTGAATCAGGGAGTTTTGTAGCCCACTGTCCTCCGTTCTTCAGTTTGTTGTGAGCATCAGTGAGAAACTGTATGCAAGCATCTTACACAAATGCCACTCAAATATATGGGGTTGTGACATTGAAATAAAATTCAAAAGGTAAATCTTTTTGGCTTTATTCTGTGATTCATGAACCAGGCAGCATCCAATCTAGCAGATAGAAGAAGCTCTAAGGAGATGTAGAAAGTGAAAGACTTTTATTGGCAGAAGGTAACAGGAGCAGAGAGGCAAAAAGCAGGTTGGTTATTGCAAGGTCACTTTCCTTTAGGGGATGGCAGGGACATGTAAGGCAGATGACCTAATGAATGCTGGTCAGGTGATTCCCTATTGCCTAATTTAAGCTTCCATTTCTGGGAGAGCCAAAACTGAAATTAAGTCCCATTTTTGGTTTGATGACATGGGACTTTAGAATAAGTGACACCATCAGGGGCCTGTTGCCTTATTTTTAATAGTTATTAGCAAATACTTCCCAAGTGAAGGCATTTTTTCCTTGGACACCAGCTAAGCCTTCACCTAGCATCACAGATACTTTGAGCAGGAGAGAAGACTGTGAAATCCTGGGAATCATTGGATTCTACCTGTGAAATGGAATCTCACTGGAGCTGTCTGTTTAGGGTCCTTTCTTTTCCTACTGCTCCACCCTCTTTTTCTTTTGGGGAAAGTCTACTCTTAGGCCATTTCATGGGGAGAGAACCTCCTGAGAACTGCAGTGAGTGGGGTTTGAGGCTAGTTTCTATCTCTGTGCCTGGTGGCTGTTCCGAGGACTCCTGTAAGTACGCCTCACTCAATGTCCTGACGCTAGATCATGAGTCAAGTCTATTCAGACTCCCAGCAATTACAGCTAGTGCTAAGTGCCTACAACCCAGAAGCATCTTTGTAGGAGCAAAATACAGGAGCAGCTGCCACCTCCGTGTGATGTACTCAGAGCCTGCTGCAAAAATATGAGCATTCGTTAAGTTTTCTGCTAAGATTTAAGCACCTACTTTGTACTCAGCATTGTTTTCGGAGCTGGAGAGAGGTGGTATATGACACAAGATCTTCATTTTCTTAGAGGTACATTATAAACCAGTGGACAGCACTTTCTAAAATGATTTGGTACATTTAAATGCTATAAACAGAACAGGGTGCTGTGATACTACGTGGCTTGGGTGGTCGGGGACAGTTCTGTGAATGAGGGAAGGAGCCAGCTTTGCAAAGATCTGGAGACAAATCCAAACAGAAGGAACAGTAAGTGCAAAGGTTCTGAAGCAGATTTTGCTTGGTGTGTTCATGGTACTAGAATTCTGATTTTACACTAAGAATTTTCTCCACACTGGTATTTTAGTTCCTCATTTAGCAAATTAAAAAGATAAGTATGTTTGTGTTGATTTCAGAAGTAAGCAGTAAATTTAGAATAATCAAGATCCTCTTTGCTTGGTTTACAAATACAACGACAAAGGCATTTGGGCATTTTTGTAGGCAACGGCTCTGTAGCAGACCCATGCATTTGTGGTCCACGCTTCAGTGCTGTCTCTGAAACAAAGCCAAAGAGGGCAAGCTCATCCCCAGCTGATACGTTTTAGACAGCCAAGCAGATTCACACTGATCCACAGTCCTCCAGAGGTTACAAGACAATACTAAGGGACAGATATGGAAGAGCTGACTTGCTGCCCAGCCTCAGGGTCTAGCACAGGCCTGAGGGGCCAGCTGCGTCTTTGTACATTTCTCAGGGAAATGGCACAGCCACAGCCAGCCACGTGAGAAATTTTTCCTGCTTGCCTTGTATTTGAGAGGTGTGCTCAGCTCACTTTCGGAAGGTTATTTCAACTTTTTGCTACATCAGGACTTTGTGATTGGTGAACATCAAAACCCCAAAGACATGTATGCATCCTTGGCTGCCCTTGGTAAGCACAGAGGGAAGCTCACCGGTCAGGACGAGAATATTCTGGGGTTTGTCTGATCCTTCTTGGGCTGACCCTTTTGGGCATTCCTGAAACATAGCCACTCTTGCTGCAGCTGCTGCCCGCCCTGTTCTTGCTTCAGACTCAGCACCTGCCAAGATTAGCCCCAAAAGAAGCATGTCCCCTGTGGGCCTCACACACCAAAATGGCACTAGACCTAAGTCCTCTGTTTCAGGGTCTTATTAGCCTGTGGCTTTAGAATATGGGACAAAACATCGACATTTTTGTAGGATGTCACTTGGGAGTGTTAGCTGAATAGCCTCAGCTGTTCAAATAGCAGTGCTAGATACGACTTGTGTGGAGGGGGTGTGTGGAGGGGGATGGCTGGACTGAGGGATGTGCGTGCTGGAGGGGGGTGTCCTAGCAAGACAGGTTTAGGCTCCTTTAAGATTTAACAAGCTAGCTCTCAGGTAGCTGCACATGTTATTTTCCTCATGAAAGAAGGCTGTTTTGTTCGCTGAGTGCTCCTTGTGCAAAGCTGGGTTGTGCAGGGAGAAACATGTCTTTCCCTTGGTTTGGGTGGGGTGAGGGCTTGGCTGATTGGCAGATGCGGGCTGGAAGGTGATTCCAAGTGAGCTGATCCCTGGGGCTGCTTCTCACCTGAGAGATGAGAAGGTTGGATGCTATCAGTTTCCTAGGCTCACCGGTTGGTAAGTAGCACCTAACTGCTTATCCCACAACCTCTCGGCCCTCCTGAATCAGACTTCTCGGGCGCAGTGGTTTGCACCTTGAGCAGGCCTCCTGGTGAACCTCCTTCTCAAGGATCTCTGCCCTTTGTGGGGGCTCACAAGTCTTCCAGTCCTAAAACCGCTGGCTAAGTTTGGAAGACTGATTCCTAACTGGTCTTGAGACCCAAGGCTTATTTGCAAATATAAGGACAGTTGTGGATGCTCTCTTAAGGAAAAACTGTAAGATATAGAATACTGAATCCAGGTTCAAGGTTTGTGATTCCTGGATGAATCCCCACTCTGAAGTCAACTGTGAAAAGAAAATCTAAGCACCTAACATCATGACCAGCACAGAGTAGCTGCTCAATGAAGGTTAGCTATTCTTTTCATGTCTCCAGCTTCTTCCTCTGATATACTAGTATTATCTTCATTTTATAGATGAGGAAACTGGAGCATAGTGAGATTCATAAACCATGACTGGATTTTAACCGAAATGGTCTGATTCCAGAACTAGTGAACTTAAAATTCTGGGTTACCTAATAAACTGATTCTCAGATTTGCCTGCCTGAATCCATGGTTCTTTCTGATCCTAGTAATTCTGATCACTTCAACACCTCTCCCATGTTAGTTGTAATTAATCGAGCAGTTATTATGTGCTGGGAATTATCCTAGGTACTTTATATGCATTGTTTCATTGAAAAATGTGCACAGAAAATGGTGTACCATGTTAATGTACATACTGAGTGCTATGTAAAAGTAGGAAAAATTAGGAAGGTAAATATATTCCAAGGTTCAGAAAATTGGAATTATTTCCTCTTTGGATAGCTTCTCTTCCATTATACTATCAAAGATCTAGAGATGGAAAAGAACCTGAAGATTTCCTAGTTCGGATATCCTTCTCCTGGGGATCACAGCTATTTGCAAGGATTAATTTAGTATAGATTCTCCAGGAGTCCATCAATGGTTTGGTCTTTATTTTCAGCACTGTAATAGCTAACAGATATCAGCCGGCTCTCTTGGCACTGCCAGGCTGAGCACCATTTACTGAGCAGGTGCTTTGTGTGGCCCTGTGCTCATGTACTTAATGTACATTCTTTCCTTTAACCTCACAATGGTATCAGCCCATCATATTTTGGATACCCCTTTCAAGAAAAGAACTTCAAGCAGAGAGTGTGTCTGATTTCATGCATACACATTTCCCAAGTAGGAGAAATGCATAACTGAGGAAGATGCTTAGGGCTCCTCAACAAGCCCAGAGCGGGGAGAGAGAGAACAGGAACATCAGAGCACAACTTGCATTTACTTTCCTGATGATTCTCAGGTTAGCCCAGGTGGCATCACCTACCAGGTTGGCCCAGCCAAGATCACACACAGAGTGGGAGGATCCTAAATCACAGGGGATCACACACTCCACTGACTGAAACCAACATGCAAGAAGGGCTGGGTCCATGTCACGTGGGTGAGACCCAGAGGGATTCCTGGGTTCAGCCTCACCTACTAGTGCCAGTGGCTGTCCCAAGGCTGTCCCCATCACAGTCCCGGGAGGGACACCAGCCTCCCCACCCACCATGGAGGGAGTGCAGCTGGAGGAGGGCACACTGGGTGGGGCATCCTCTGTGGCTTTTTTCTGGGTTGGCCTTGCCCAGGGCCAAGTGGCCAGCCAGGCCATACCACATCTTAAACACCCATCTGTGCAGGACTCACTGATGAAGGGACATGGGGTCCAGGCCTTAAGAGAGTTGAGCCTATTGTTCAACACAATAGGGGAGGGGTGGCCTTGACCTCATCTTAAGAGCCTCCAGTTATGGCTTCTGAGGTTTAATGTGCAGTCATTGAAGAATATAGAAATAGTTACAAGGAGGAATAGTCTCTATACAACTTTAAAGTTGTACAGTGTTTCCTGTAGTGGGCTTAAAATGGATTTCTTTAATGAGTCTGGAAATTAACATGTTAGTAGCAGCATCACACATCATCTCCTGTGTGTCTGTGTGTGAGAATACTATTCATTTGTTCAATGAAACACTTACGAAATATACCACACTCTTTCTATCCTATTCTAACACGTCTTTGTTTTTGAAACTGTCAGGGCCTCAGTAAATACAAATGGCTCAGGTCGCACCTGACCTTTGAAAAGCCGGGAAAGGCCATGGATTAGAGAACTCAGAGCAAACCCAAGCCCTACTTCTGCAGAAGGTCAAGACTTCCCATCCACAAGTCCCCCCACTCAGTTCTGCTATCAGCTGTGGGATGTCAGGTCAGTCGCCCAAACTCTGGGCTGTGCCTGAACAGGGTGGGGCTGGCAGGACAGCATTGTATGTCCGAGTTCCTCTGCCTGTAACATCTTCAGGAGGTAAAGATTTTCCAAAGGTGCCCCTAAAACCTTTGCAGACCTCCCACAAGTCAGCTTCTCGGCTGGCACTGGGAGGGAGGTAAGCAGTACAGAGAGGATGGGTGGTCTGGAAGCCAGGCAGCTTGACTCTGGGCTCTCTGACAAAGTGGGAGAGGGGACGCTCCAGCAGACTCTGGCCTGGGGGGGACCAGTAAGAGGCTGGTCACGCCTCAGTTATTCATCAGCCCTTAACTGAGCACCTGCTCTGCCCTTGGTTTGTTCACCTCTAATGATTCATCAAGGACAGGAGAGTTTGCTGTCCCACCTGGGGCTTACAGTCTCCAGGTGGGGAGGACATCACTATCTGAACGACCTTATTTATAGTTTAAAGTCATTATTTTAAAAAGGATCATTTGAAGTGCGGATGGGAGGGCAGAACGATTAGAAAAGGCCTGTCTGAGCTTTCCAGTTCTGAACTTGCCCTTGGCCCCATCAATTTCACCCGGAGGCTCTCGGTTCTTGATTTCTACAGCCCACAAAGAGAAGGACTGGCCTCTCCTTTTCCTGTTCAGGGGGTTCCGGCTCCCACGCTCCGTGATCCATTTCCCCAATGGGCCAGACTGTGTGGAAACGGTCTGTGTGTGAGCCGGGTCCTGGCTCCCCGCCCCTCCCAAGCACTAACTGTCCCAGGTGTCACTTATTACGGGGCCGCCCGGGCCCCGCTTCCACCCCGCGGAGGATCTCGAAGGAGTCCCGGGCTGCGGGCAGCGGGCGGGGCCCACCTGTCCCGGCCCTGCCCCGCCCCTTCCCGGGCGCCCCAGGTGGCTCGGGGCGGGGAGGAGCCGCACCCCGCCCCGTCCCTCCCTGCGCGGCCACACCAAGGCCGGCCCGCAGCGAGTGCGCTCTGCGCTGACTGGGATCTGAGAGCCGAGACCCGGGCTGGCGCACGGAGGCCCGGCGAGCGCGGCGGTGCAGGTGAGCGGGACAGGCGCACCGCGCTGGGGGCGGCGGGCCCCCCAGCCTGGTCCCTGCGGGGCCGCGCGGCCGCGGTGGGCAATGCGGGCGCCCCTGCCCGGCGCCGCTGGGGAGTGGGGGCGCCGGGGGCGCGGCACAGCTGAGGGGTCGGGGTCGCGTCGCTGCCTGGGGGCAAACAGCTGCAAATATCTGCCCCGGACCCGGGCTGGGGTGGGCGCGGGGACATGATCCGGGCTGCGCGGGTCTCTCAGCGGCCCAGGCGGCGCGGAGGCAGGGTTTGCCGGGAGCTGGTGGGGAGAGCAGGGGGGCCGGCTGCTGCGGAGAGCGCGGAGCTGGGCGGGGGGAGCCCAGGGCGAGCTCCCGCCTCTCTCTCTGCGGTGCTTCCCGGGCCCGCGCAGGTGTCACTGTTCCTTCTGCCCTGGTCTTTACTTCTGGCGCTGGTGTTGAGAATCCGACAGACACCTGGGTTAGCTACCTGCGGCTTCCAGAAAACTGGGTATGCGAGGCTGCCCTGACTGCAGGGGGCCAAGGTTGTCAGGGTCCATCCAGGTCTGTGTGTCCTGGGGCGCTGTCGGTGTTGGGGTGAAGGCGGAGGGCTGCGCTCCATCTCACAGGCCCTGGCCATCAGAGTGATAAAGTGGAAAAAGTATAGAATTTAAATTCTAGTTACTAGCTGTATGGCCTCGAGTAAGTTACTTAATTTCCCTGATTCTGTTTGCTCAGAGGTAAGAAGGGTATTATAATCATCACAACAGTTAAGTTATAAGATATTTGTAAAATCCATAGTAGGTTGCTTGATGAGAATTCTCTCCATTTTTTTTCTGTATCTAGTTAATGTAACACTTTGTGCCTCCCAGAGGTTCAAATTCATTTCTGAACAGAAGAGAAACAGACGAGGTTCAGATTACCCTCCTTTAGGAGGAAAGGCAGTGATGATGGTGTGTGTTTTGTTCCCCGAGAAGGCAATGGCACCCCACTCCAGTACTCTTGCCTGGAAAATCCCATGAACGGAGGAGCCTGGTAGGCTGCAGTCCATGGGGTCTCAAAGAGTCAGACAGGACTGAGCGACTTCACTTTCACTTTTCACTTTCATGCATTGGAGAAGGAAATGGCAACCCACTCCAGTGTTCTTGCCTGGAGAATCCCAGGGACAGGGGAGCCTGGTGGGCTTCCGTCTATGGGGTTGCACAGAGTCGGACACGACTGAAGTGACTTAGCAGCAGCAGCAGGCCTCCTCCAGGCTATCTTAATTGCCACCACCATCCTAGAAGCCAGGTTTTGAGAAGTGACAGCGCACAGGTCCTGAATGTAGAAGAGATGGTAACAGTTTGCTTTCAACATTATTGACTGTATTTGTCAGAATTCTTTTCTTTGGGTTGTGTTTTAGTCACTTGAAAATTGCCTTATGCTATATTGAAATTGCGGAGAAGGCGATGGCACCCCACTCCAGTACTCTTGCCTGGAAAATCTCATGGATGGAGGAGCCTGGTGGGCTGCAGTCCATGGGGTTGCAAAGAGTCAGACACAGCTGAAGCGACTTAGCAGCAGTAGCATATTGAAATTGATTGAGTTACATAAATGAAAAGGCTGAGGGTTTCATCTGCAGGCATAACTTGATCCCGGGCACACATAAGGTGGCATGGCTTTTTCTCTCTCTCGTATGTATCTTAGCTCTTTCCCCCCACCCCCACCCCCACCCCCCATGTTGACTGCTTCTTCATATGGAGTGATAAAAGCACTGGCACCTTCAGGCTTATCTGTTCCTTTGTGGGAGGGGTAGGGGGGATGTCTTTCTCCTCTTCCATCTCCTCCATCCTAACAGCAGATCTTATCGATATACTAGACTAAAACTGGGCCAAGCCATCTCCGTGGACAGGGAGTGGGTTTTCACCATAAGAGTGGGTACTTTGCTCAGGTGCCACTGTGATAGACAGCTCCACCCCAGCTTCCGGGGATTGGATGAGGATAGTTTCCAATGAGATGTCTGACTTCCAGGCAGATAAAAATAGGACCTGCTCATTGTACTGTCTCAGCCTTTGCTCACCACCACCTAAAGGAAGTCTTTGGTAGGATGTAGACAGCCTGTGTGCCATATTCCATCTGTCAGTTGTCAAGGCTTATCCAAGGCATGGAAGGCGTCCTGCATATTCATCCTTTGATTTCTTATTTTGCTGTTTGTTTGTTGGTTCATTCATTCACTCAGCATTTAGTAAGTGCCCAGTGTATGGCAGGGCCTCTGCCAAGGGTGAAAATGTTTGCTTTTGAGAATTTCACAGTTTAGTTGGAGAGGCAGATGTGCAGATAACAGAGTCTGTGTTTAACTATCTGGGGACAACCAAAGCCTTCCCAAGGAAACTAGTTGAGCTCTGAATCGGAGATAAGTAGAGCTGCTCTAGGAAAAAAGTTTGAGGGACTTCCCAGGCCAAGTGGTGGGTACTCTCTGTTGTAAGTAACATTGTTTAGGTTATGGGACTGTTTGCTTAAGAAGTCTAGAGGTGGATGGTTCAAAACAGCCACAGTTTTGGGTTGGCTTCTTGAAGATTCTCGAGGTTTCTGTCCTGCCACAGGGTGACTGGAGCTCCAACATGCCTTCACATGCTAACATCTAAAACAGAAAGGGAGGGAGAGGGCTTGCTTTCCAGTGATTATCTAGACAACAAAAGTCATAATTTCTCAGAAGTTCCCTATGTTCCCTATGGTCATGTGTCCATGCTCAACCATCAGTGGAAAAGGAGGCAAGCGTGGCTGTGATTGTCGCGGCCAAGCTGTGCTCTGGAGCTGGGGGAGGGTCACCTTCCCTGAGCACATTGGTGCCCATATCTGAAAATCAGAATTCTGTTAGCTAGGCAGAAAGCGAAACTGCCTGTCAGGCTGTTAGGTAGGCAGTCATCCGAGTCTCCCAGAGGTGGTGACAGATGATGAAAGACATGGCCTTGTGGGCAGACAGGAGAAGCTCAGGACAATAGGAGACGTCTAGGGTGTGGCCGAGGGAGGGAAGGGGTTGAGGTTGGAGGCGCTGGTAGAGACAGGAGAACCACTCTGGGCATCACTAAGAAGCCTAAATCTTGGTCCCATCCCTCAAAGAACTTATGCTTAGAACCTGGTGAAGCGTTTGAATCTTTCATACTTTCATAGTGACAGCAATGATGGCTCACTCTATGGGGGTAACTGTGGGTGGTTTAGGTGGAGGAGTTTAGGGCGGGGCTAAGTATAGTTAGAAAAAGCCTCACAGCTGGTTCTGCTGTGCCTCCCACCCCCCAGCACCCTGGCACCCTCTCCTCATCCCTTATTGGGAACATCTGCTCTCAGTCATGACTTTTAAGTGTTGTTAACTGGTATTTAACTAACAGCTGGTATTTGGTGAAGATGCAGCTAGCAGTAGGTCCTGGATTAGAGAATGATTCTCCTGATGATAGTCCAGTGAGTAGATACTTTATAACTCTGTTCAGTAGGAAACCAGCCTCTACTGTCCTCTGCTTTTGGAGCATTTCTCCTGTTTGCATTGAAATTTGAAGTGAGCTGCTGTTTGTTTCCATTTGACATGGTGGACACGGTGGGCGTTTAGCATTTGATTGGGCCACAGGGTGCTACTTCTCATGATCCTTCATCCTCAGTATCTACTTAGCACAGAACTTGGCAGAAAAATCTAGTCACTAATCCTGGAAGAAAGGAGGGAGTGGAAGGCAGCATATTTTGTTGTTTGCATCAGCAGTCCTGCCCAGGGTCCCTGAAAAAGTGTGAGGGGATGAAGTAGAGAGATGCCTTGGGCAGTCAATTCATTCACACATATTTATTGAATACCCACTGTATGGCAGACACTGCTCTGGGGATTAAAAAAGTATATGAGAAGGACACAGTCTGTGTTCTCATGGAGCTCACACTTTATTGGAATGAGATATATTTGTTTTGTCTCCTGTGTCAGGTGATGAGAAGTCCTATAATGAAAAATACGTTAAGAGAAGACTGCAGTAGTGTTGAAACAAGCTGTGCATAGTGCTGGAAATCATCAAGGTTTAGTATCTTTCTGGTTTCCAGCAGAGAAATATGGCTTGCGCAGGTATGGTGTTGGTGTTGGGGAAGAAAGACCTTCACGTGGAAGAAGAGGATTATGTATTGAATAACTTGATCTTAAAGAATTTCCTTCATGCAGAATCTCTTTGTTTGCTATACCTCTTATTATCCCCAAAATGTGATTTTTAATGACTTACAAAACATGGTGCCAGGTGACAAAATAAGTGAAGAAATATGAGCAAAGGGAAAATAAGGGTCATTTCTTTCATCATGGTGTTCCATAATTGTTTAGATTTGGTAGCAGGGGAAGAAAGAAGTAGGGTGATTAAAAATGATTCATACTAAGGGTTCATTGTTTAAAAGGTGACAGTGTAAAGTTTCGATGTCCCACAGTTATAACTCATTTGGGTGTGTGTGAAAAGAGCTAGTTTTATTTGATAGGAAAAAATAGTCTCTTTATTAAAGTTGTGCATGCAAATTATCTTCTGAGTTCAAAGAAAATTAATAGTTTTATTTTTATACGCCAGTTTAAAGTGCCCAAAGGTTAACAGAGATCAAAAGCCTAATTCCAAAATCAAAGCAATATAGTATAAAAAATTAGTGAGAAGTTGAGTTTGGTCTGATTACTAGCTGGGAAAAATATACAAATTCAAATAAAAATTTATAAAATAGAAGTGTTATGCAAAGGTAATTTTGAATACCTATTTTTATTGGGTTGTTTGTCTTCTTATTGAGTTTTGAGCGTTCTTTACATAATCTGGGCTTCCCTAGTGGCTCAGATGGTAAAGAAACTGCCTGCAATGTGGGAGGCCTGAGTTCAATCCCTGGGTCAGGAAGATCCCCTGGAGAAGGAAATGGCAACCCACTCCAATATTCTTGCCTGGAGAATTCAATGGACAGAGGAGCCTGATGGCTACAGTCCATTGGGTCACAAAGAGTCAGACATGACTGAGTGACTAATACTAATACTACATAATCTGGATATATATCTTGTGTCAGAAATGATTTTCAGAGAAATTCTCTCAGCCTGTGCCAATCTTTTTATTCCCATAGCAGTGTCTTTCTTAGGGCAAAAGCTTTAAGCTTTGGTAAACCAGTTTATCAGTCTTTTCTTGTGGAAGTTTTCTACTACGTTTTCTTCACGGTTCTGTGTTTTACATTTAGATGTAGGATTCATTTCGGGTTAATTTTTGTGTAACATGTAAACTGTGAGTCAGGCAATTTTTTTCATAGCACGTGGAATTCTAGTTCTTTCAGCACAATTTGTTGAAAAGACTATTTTTTCCCTATTGAGTTGTCTTGATATTTTGTTGATAATCGGCAAGGTTATAATCAAAGGTTTATTTTTGGATTGCCAGTTTTATTCCATTGATCTTAATGCCTGCTTTATACCACCACTGCACTGTCTTGATACTGTGACTTGATGATAAATTTTGAAAGCAGGTAGTATAAGTCCTCCGATTTTATTCCTTTTCAAACTCATTACGGCCCTCCTGGTTCCTTTGCCTTTTCATGTAAGTTGTAGAGATCTACAAAAAACCCTGCTGGGATTTTGAGTGGGATTGCATTGAATCTATAGATTCATTTAGGAGGAACTGACATCTTTAGTTCCAGTTCATGAACACAGTATGGCCTATCTCTTTATTTCTGTTTTTATTTTTCTATCAGCATTCAGTAGTTTTCAGGATATAGATCTTCCACATGTTTTGTTAGATTTATACGTAAGTGTTTCACTTCTGATATTGTTTTTGTTGCTCATATCCAGAAATACAATAGATTTTTGTATGTTGACATTGTATTCTGTTACTGTGCTAAAGTCAGTTATTGTTGTAGGTTTATTTGTAAATTCTTTGGGGTTTTTTACATATGCAGTCATATCATCTGTGAATAAATACACCTTTATTTCTTCCTTTCCACTCTGGTTGCCTTTTATTTCTTTTTCTTAATCAACTGGTTAAGAATTCTAGTTGAATGTTGAATAGAAGTGATGAGAGAGAATATCCTTGTTTTGTTTCTTATAATAAGGGCGAAATAATCTTTCATGATGAAATATGGTGTTAGCTGAGGTTTCCACCTGAGGTTAAGGAATTTCCCTTTTATTCTAGTTTACTGAGTTTTTATTATGGATGGATTTTGAATTTTGTTGAATACTTTTTTTCCCATCTGTTGACAGGATCATGTGATTTATTCATATTCACTGTGGTGAGTTCAGTTCAGCTCAGTTGCTCAGTCGTGTCTAACTCTTTGTGACCCCATGAATCGCAACACGCCAGGCCTCCCTGTCCATCACCAACTTCTGGAGTTTACCCAAACTCATGTCCATTGAGTCGGTGATGCCATCCAGCCAACTCATCCTCTGTTATCTCCTCCTCCTCCTGCCCCCAATCCCTCCCAGCATCAGGCTCTTTTGCAATGAGTCAACTCTTCACATGAGGTGGCCAAAATATTGGAGCTTCAGCTTCAGCATCAGTCCTTCCAATGAACACCCAGGACTGATCTCTTTTAGGATGGACTGGTTGGATCTCCTTGCAGTCCAAGGGGCTCTCAAGAGTCTTCTCCAACACCACAGTTCAAAAGCATCAATTCTTCAGTGCTCAACCTTCTTCACAGTCCAACTCTCACATCCATACATGACCACTGGAAAAACCATAGCCTTGACTAGATGGACCTTTGTTGACAAAGTAATGTCTCTGCTTTTGAATATGCTGTCCAGGTTGGTCATAACTTTCCTTCCAAGGAGTAAGCATCTTTTAATTTCATGGCTGCAATCACCATCTGCATTGAGTTACACTGATTGCTTTTCAACTGTTGAAACAGCTTTGTGTTCCTAGGATAAATCCTACTTGATTGTGATGTATTTTTGGAAGAGACTCTGTAGGACTGCTATTATTTCTTCCTTTACCATTTGATAGTATTCGTTAGTGAAACCATCTTGGCCTAGAATTTTCTCTGGTAGAAGATTTTTAAACTACAAATTTAACTTCTTTAGTAGATATAGGAAAATTCTAGCTACCCAGTTTTTCTTGATAAGTTTCAATAGTTTTTATTTTCCAAGGAATTGGTCTTCTTCACCTAAGTTGTCAAATTTATAGATATAGAACTGTTTGTGGTATTCCTCTATTATCCACTTAATGTCTTTGGGATCTGTAGTGATGTTCCCCGTTTCATTTCTGATACTGGTAATTTGTGTCTTCAATAATTTTCTTAGTCTCTCTAGAAGTTTATCAACTTTATTGATCTTTCAAAGATCCAGACTTTTATTTCATTGATTTTGTATCTTTTTCTGTTTGCTTTTTTCCTCCAAGCTAATTTATTTTTAATTGAAGGAAATTTTGTTTTCAATTTTATTGGTTTCTGTTCTAGTTTATTTCCTTCCTTCACCTTGCTTTGGGTTTAAATTACACTCCTGTTTTCTTAAGGGGTAAGCTCTTATTACTGATCTGAGACTTTTCCTCTGTTTTAATATACGCATTTAGTGCTATAAATTTCCCTTTACTTCTTTAGCGGCATACCACAATTTTGATAATGTGTGTGTTAATTAATTAATTTAAAATGTGCAATGCTTTTTATTTTTTTAATATAAATTTATTTAATTGGAGGCTAATTACTTAACAACATTGTATTGGTTTTGCCATACATCAACATGAATCCACCACCCTTGTACACGTGTTCCCCAGCCTGAACCCCCTCCCACCTCCCTCCCCATACCTCCCTCTGGGTCATCCCAGTGCACCAGCCCTGAGTATCCTGTATCATGCATCAAACCTGGACTGGCAATTCATTTCACATATGATATTATACATGTTTCAATGCCGTTCTCCCAAATCATCCCCCCCACCCTCTCGCACAGAGTCCAAAAGACTGTTCTATACATCTGTGTCTCTTTTGCTTTCTCGAATACAGGGTTATCATTACCATCTTTCTAAATTCCATATATATGCATTAGTATACTGTATTGGTGTTTTTCTTTCTGGCTTACTTCACTCTGTATAATAGGCTCTGGTTTCATCCACCTCATTAGAACTGATTCAAATGTATTCTTTTTAATGGCTGAGTAATACTCCATTGTGTATATGTACCACAGCTTTCTTATCCATTCATCTGCTGATGGACATCTAGGTTGCTTCCATGTCCTGCCTATTATAAATAGTGCTGCGATGAACATTGGGGTACACGTGTCTCTTTCAATTCTGGTTTCCTCAGTGTGTATGCCCAGCAGTGGGCTTGCTGGGTCATATGGCAGTTCTATTTCCAGTTATTTAAGGAATCTCCACACTGTTCTCCATAGTGGCTATACTAGTTTGCATTCCCACCAACAGTGTAGGAGGGTTCCCTTTTCTCTGCACCCTCTCCAGCATTTATTGCTTGTAGACTTTTGGAAAACCCAGAGATAAATCCACGCACCTATGGACACCTTTGGAGAAGGAAATGGCAACTCACTCCAGTGTTCTTTCCTGGAGAATCCCAGGGACAGGGGAGCCTGGTGGGCTTCCGTCTATGGGGTGGCACAGAGTCAGACACGACTGAAGCAACTTAGCATGGACACCTTATCTTTGACAAAGGAGGCAAGAATATACAATGGAGAAAAGACAATCTCTTTAACAAGTAGTGCTGGGAAAACTGGTCAACCACTTGTAAAAGAATGAAACTAGAACACTTTCTAACACCATACACAAAAATAAACTCAAAAATGGATTAAAGATCTAAACATAAGACCAGAAACTATAAAACTCCTAGAGGAGAACATAGGCAAAACACTCTCCGACATAATTCACAGCAGGATCCTCTATAACCCACCTCCCAGAATATTGGAAATAAAAGCAAAAATAAACAAATGGGACCTAATTAAACTTAAAGGCTTCTGCACAACAAAGAAAACTATAAGAAAGGTGAAAAGACAGCCTTCAGAATGGGAGAAAATAATAGCAAATGAAGCAATTGACAAAGAATTAATCTCAAAAATATACAAGCAACTCCTGCAGCGCAATTCCAGAAAAATAAACGACCCAGTCAAAAAATGGGCCAAAGAACTAAACAGACATTTCTCCAAAGAAGACATACAGATGGCTAACAAACACATGAAAAGATGCTCAACATCACTCATTATCAGAGAAATGCAAATCAAAACCACAATGAGGTACCATTTCATGCCAGTCAGAATGGCTGCAATCCAAAAGTCTACAAGCAATAAATGCCGGAGAGGGTGCAGAGAAAAGGGAACCCTCCTACACTGTTGGTGGGAATGCAAACTAGTACAGCCACTATGGAGAACAGTGTGGAGATTCCTTAAATAACTGGAAATAGAACTGCCATATGACTCAGCAAGCCCACTGCTGGGCATATATACCGAGGAAACCAGAATTGAAAGAGACACGTGTACCCCGCCAATGTTCATCGCAGCACTATTTATAATAGCCAGGACATGGAAGCAACCTAGATGTCCATCAGCAGATGAATGGATAAGAAAGCTGTGGTACATATACACAATGGAGTATTACTCAGCCATTAAAAAGAATACATTTGAATCAGTTCTAATGAGGTGGATGAAACTGCAGCCTATTATACAGAGTGAAGTAAGCCAGAAACAAAAACACCAATACAGTATACTAACGCATATATATGGAATTTAGAAAGATGGTAACAATAACCCTGTATGCAAGACAGCAAAAGAGACACAGATGTATAGAACAGTCTTTTGGACTCTGTGGGAGAGGGCTAGGGTGGGATGATTTGGGAGAATGGCATTGAAACATGTATAATATCATATGTGAAATGAATCTCCAGTCCAGGTTCGATTCAGGATACAGGATACTCGGGGCTGGTGCATTGGGATGACCCAGAGGGATGGTATGGGGAGGAAGGTGGGAGGGGGGGCTTCAGGCTGGGGAACACGTGTGCACGGGTGGTGGATTCATGTTGATGTATGGCAAAACCAATACAATGTTGTTAAGTAATTAGCCTCCAATTAAAGTAAATAGATTTATATTAAAAAAAAACGTAAAAACCATTCTTTGCTCATAGGTCATACTAAAACAGACTTTGGTTGCCATTTCCTTTTCCAGGGGCTCTTCCCAACCCAGGGATCAAATCTACATCTCCTGTGTCTCTGGCATTGGCAGGTGGATTTGTTATCTCTGAGTCACCAGGGAATCCCTAAAATAGACTTCAGACTGAAGTTGGTTTGCAGGTTGTAGTTTTCTGACTCTTGCTTAAAACATTCAGTTACCTTTTATTTATTTATTTATTTATTTTGGGGTGAAGCAGAAATAGCTTTATTGAATTGCCAGGCAAAGGGGACCACAGCAGGCTAATAATGCCCTCAAAACTGTGTGTCCCAACCTGAAGCAGGTGGGTGCATAAGTCACTTCAGTTGTCTCTGACTCTTTGTGACCTGTGGACCATAGCCCACCAGGCTCCTTTGTCCATGGGATTCTCTACAAAAGAAGAGTGAAGTGGGTTGTCATTTCCTTCTCCATGGGGGAAGTTACCTTTTATAGCAATTAAAAATAAAGAAGAATTGTATTTGACTTTTGTTTATTCTATTTATAGCACTTTAAATAGATCCAAGTTTCTGTCTGACATCATACTCCTTCTGCCTATAAAACCTCAGTATTTATTGAGGTGTAGGTCTCTTGGCAATGAATTCTCTCAATTTCTGTTGGCCTATTGCAGTTATTTCTTGTTCATTTCGGAAAGATATTTTCCCTAGGTAAAGAATTCTGGGTTGGCACTTTTTATACCTTTCAGCACTTCGAAGATGTTGCTTCATTTTCTTACCTGCATACCTTCTGACAAGGTGTCTTCTGTAATTCTTACCTTTGTTCCTTTGTATATAATGTTTCATTCTCCCCCACTGCATTTGAGACTTTGTTCTCAGTTGTCAGCTGCTTTAATACGGTATGCCTGTGTGTGTGTACGTGTGCACATGCATGCACATGCTTGGTATTTTTCCTCCATGGTGTTTTTGAGCTGCTTGTTTCTGTGGTTTTGTATCTGTCATTAATTTTAGAAAATTCTCAGCAATTATTTCTTCAAATATTTCTTCTTTCTCCTGAAATTTTGACTACACCTACATTAGGACTTTTGGTATTAGTCCACAGCTATTGGACACTTTGTCTTGTTTGTAATGTTGAGAGCATCCTTCATTTCTCTTACTGTGTTTAGCATTTCAAGCATTTCCATTTGATTATTTCTTATAGTTTCTATGTTAAAATTATACATTTGACCTTTCATGTTGTCTACCCTCTTTTCCATTAGAATCTTTGACCACTGATTACTGTTATTTTAAATTTGGTGTGTCTGATAACTTCCCCATCTGTGTTGTATCTGAGGTCTAGTTCTGTTAATGGCTGTGTCTCTTGGCAGTGTTGTTTTTTCTTTTTGTATGCTCTGTAATGTTTTGTCAAGACATGGACATCTTGTGTAGGACATTAGAGACTGAGATAGTTTTCATGCTTGGAAATGGGAAGGCCTCTCTCTTTCCACTAGGCTTTAGTGTAGGGAGTTGATCAGTCTGCTTGGGAGTTGACTGGATTCGCAGTTTGTTATGGGTGTACTTCTCCTCAATGCCCCACAGACTTGAGCTTCCTCTAGTGACACCTTGAGTTTAGGTGGGGGCTGGTTTGCTACAGGGCTTGCCTCACTGTTTCGGTGTGAGCCTTGGGCCTCCTTGTGCCCTGTGCTCAGGGTGGTCCCTGTCTGTGCTCTGTCAACTCCCTCAGCAGGTTCCATTGGTGTTTGTTACTTGTGTCCCAGTGCATCTGCCTCGGGTGAGCAAGTGCTTGTCTTGTCTTTTTCTTCAGGTGCCTGGTTCTCAGATTCTGGGCTAGTTTGTTCCCCTGTCACCTCAGCTGTCTAATAGACTCAAGAGAGTCATGAACTTGCAGTTTGTCTGTTTTATTTGTAAGCATGGGAGTAATGCTCTTTTCAGCTTTCTGTACCTGGAGCAGAATCCAAACCCTTGACTTGATGTTTTCCATCCACTTCTTTTTATGATCTTCAGGTACAATCCTGGTGCTGTTTTCCTTCCCTCTGTGCTTTATAAAATGTCATTTTTACATTTTACACATATAAATCAGTGGTTTACAACTCGTACCTGGGGAACGTGAAACAAAATACAAATCTTGGGCCCCAGTGTTTGAGTTGAGATATGCTGGGATCCAAGCATGGGTGTCTTTTACAAGTTCCCCAGATGATTCTGATGTACACCTAGGTTGAGAGCCCTCGGTCCAAGTATCACTTACAATGTTTCCTTTCACAGAGGTACTGTTCCAGTATAAATGACCAAATGAAATTTCACCTCTGTGACTTCATGGAGTTGTTTCCCTTCTAATTGTTCCTTCAGTGGTAATTAAGGGCCTGTGGTCTAGACTTGACCGTCTCATACATGGGGCAGATACTTAGAATTCTTCACATTTAACTTTCCACCAATGTGAATATCCTCCTTGACAATCTATGGCTTTGGCGCTGCTTGGAGTCTTTCAGAGGCTGGAAGCTGTCTGCCATTCACAATAATAAACCCCCTTGTGAGGCAGTTTCACTTGTTTGAGGTGTTTTCCTTCTTTAAATGTGTCTTTCTCATAATGTTTGTCTAATTCAGACTTTGCAAACTGTTAAGAAATCCACTTGTGTGACCCTGTGCACATGCATGTGTGCACACACACTCACTTTTATGACAAGCATTTTATGAAACAGCACTTACTGCAAGTGTTACCTCTAAATTGACCTCATGACCCCACTATGGGCTGTTTCTTGTAGGATGAGAAATGCTTATGGAGCCCATCTTCCATTAGACAAGCTTTCAAAACGTTCATGACCACTCTTCTGGCTCCCCAAGCGTTTTCATGTGCCTGGTGCTGTACTGGTTCTTTCAGCTGTGTTCAGCTTCCTCACTGCTCTGGCCAGAGTCCCACACTAGGTGGACTTCAGCGTGTGGTGTCTTCTGCAAATGAATGGCCTCATTCAGAGGCCAGGGCCCTGCAAACGGCAGATCAGTTCAGAGTAGAGAATGTCCCTTGTTTTTCCGTAGATAGCATTTCACTCCCCTGGCCCAAATTCAGTGGGATGTAAATTGAAGCTATCTCTTGAGGAACATTGTTGATGGCTCTTCTTTGGAGCTTATCCAAAGCTCTTACTTTTTCCATGTTAATTACATGTTATTATACATATGGGTCTTTAATTTCCAAGAGACTGTGAACTCCTTATTACCTTCTTTTTCTCCATAGTGAACAGCACACAAAATTTTGTTTGTTTAATTATTCTTAGAAAACTGCATTCCCAGTCAAGAAATTCTGGCCTTTAGCACTATTGCTTTGCTCACAATTATGCTACCAATTTTATCTCTAACTTACCAAGGGGGCGGTGGACAAAGTGGGAATTAGATGAACTTGTCACCTTGGTACTCATGCATGAGACACTGTAGCAGGTCCTGGGTGAGATGTCTAATATGTCACAGCCTACAGCCTGGCACGGGGACACGTGCCATGCAGGATGTGTGTCAGTGAGCTGTGTAGGATTATGTTCTCTTGGAGGTCACAGGTGAAAGAAAGGTCACAGCACTGGTCAGGAAAGTCTTGATTTTGACCTTGAAGGTAAGCATCAGGCATATGGAATGGACAGTATTTGGGGGTGGGGAGGATTTGGAGGAAGAAGACCACTATATTAATAGTCTCCCAAGTTCTATAACACCTTAGCTCTCTCATGGGTTGACTTGGATCTGTAGAATCTGGGAGAAACTGTAGGTAAGATACAGAGGGAAATCTAATTTACATGGTTTCTGTACGAAGGATAGACATCAACAGAAGGTAACAGGCTCAACTTCCTCACCCTCGTCCCCAGTGTCTGAATCCTCAGGGACACTGACGTTGACAGATGTCGTGTGGAGGGGCTTCTCGTTGTGGTCTTCTTTCCAGGGCCACCTCAGGCCTGGTAGTGCAGCTCTGCCTCTCTGTGGCTTCCATCAGCTTTTGGAGCAAGCATCCATGGCCACTGACCTAATTTTTTCTACTTTCTCTTCTCAGAGGGCTCTTACATATATTATTAAGAAACTTACATTCTTAAAGTACATCACATGTACCAGTTTGTGATCCACTGCATCCGTAAGACAGTCTTCTGAGTATTCTTGTGAAAGTGACACCATCAGCATACTGCCTAAAAGCTGGATATTCATCATTGATGCCTTATTGAAAACATCTCATTCATCTTGAGACTATTTTGCTATGGTAGATAAATACGGATGGGAGTACATTATGAAAAAACAGGGGCTGGCTATGTGTGTGATATTTGTCCCTTAGTGAGCAATGAGAACTTCAGTTCTTAAGCAACTACAGGAGTCATTAGAACAAAGTGTACATCATACATTTCTCCTAGAATCCAGTGCCAAGATGGTAGTTTATATCCTGGGAAGAACTGATAAGTCAAGCAGTGGAGACTTATATAAGTCTTCATTTCTCTCTGTGCCTTGGCAGTCAGGAGGCCTAGAGTTAAATGTGAAAATACTCAACTATCATGATAATTTTATTTCAAGTTCTAAGGACAAAAATTTCCTTTATTAAATCATATGATTTCATCTTTTTAAAAACAGTAACTTTTTTTTTCCTTATTACCTCAGTCATACATGTTCATTATAGAAAATGTGGAAAATAACAGATTCACCTCCCTCATCAGATATTTTCCTGCCACATAGTAGCTGACATTGTTTTAATTTTTTTCATTTTTTCCAAGCCTATGTATGTCTGTATTTTTTTCTCAAAAAATGAACTGATACCTCTTGGCGGTGGTTTCATTGCTAAGTCGTGTCCAACTCTTGCCATTCCATGGACTGGCTCCTCAAGGCTCCTCTGTTTATAGGATTTTCATATTGGAGTGGTTGCCATTCCCTTCTCCAGGGGATCTTCCTGACCCAGGGATTGAACCTGGGTCTCCTGCACTGCAGGCAGATTCTTTACCGATCGAACTACCAGTGAAGCCCAAGCATGTGTATGTATGTATTTTTTCCTTAAAAAATGAAATGATCCCTCTTACACTGTATTAAAGCTTTAAAAAATGTAACCTTTGTAAACAGCTTCCATGTCATTAAATACTCCTGCACAGCATTATTTTTAACAGCTGGTATAATACTCCACTACAAGGCCCCATCTCGTACTTTTAGCTTGAATTTAGCCTTCTGCTCTCATAAACAACTCTGTCATGTATGTTCTTGTAGGTAAACCTCTGAGCATATCCACAATTATTTCCATAGGATATTTTCAAGAAATGACGCAGTTGCTTAAAGGGCTGCAGTATTCTTAAGGCTTTAGGTATGTATTTCCATGTTGTTGTCCAGAAAGCATGAGCTAATCACCTAAACTTTGAGAGTGCATCTTCCCTAAGCCTCTTGCAGTTCCAAGGTGATGATTTTTCAGAATTTCTGTCAGGAGACAGGATTCTGGCTATGGCCACATGAGGAAGTTGCACATCTTCTTCCCCAGAAAGCAACTCTACATCTGGACAAAATTAGCAGAAATAGCCATTCTCATCACTCTGGTACCCATCCATCACACCACATCCATCTGCAAAGCTGCCCCACCCTGTGGTGCAGAGGTGTTGTCTCAGCAGTGGAGGGCCTGCCCTTTGCTGCCCAGATCAGAAGGACTTGCTCCATCTGTGGTGGGTGATCCCTGCTCCCAGTGAGGGTTTCTTCAGATCCCTTCTCCCTGTCAGTTTACTTTGAATCTTAAAATAATAATAATAATAACAGTATTCTTTTATCCAAACATTTTCATTTATTACCAGAAAAGTGGAAAATAAGCACAAAGAAATTTAAAAGCATCTACAAGGCCTCTTGGTGTGTATTCTTCTGTATCCGCTCACTTCAGTGGAACTGTCTGCTGTGAAGGGAATGTTCCGTGCTGTCCAGGACAGCAGCCACTGTTGCCATGTGCTTACTGAGCACCTGCTGTGGCCAGTATAACTGAAGATCTGGATTCTTAATTTTTGTTAATCTTAAGAATTTAAATATGCACATGGGCTAGTGGCTATAGTTTGGGCTGCCTAGTTCTATTATTTCTATAATATGGAGGCATGAATACATACATATATAGTTTAAAAGCTGGAATCAAGATTGCAGGGAGAAATAGCAACAACCTCAGCTATGCAGATGATACCACTCTAATGGGAGACAGTGAAGAGAAACTAAAGAACCTGTTGATGAGGGTCAAGGAGGAGAGTGGAAAAGCTGGCTTAAAACTCAAATATTAAAAAAATGAAGATCATGGCATCCAGCCCCATCACTTCATGTCTAATAGAAGGCAGAAAGGTGGACGCAGTGACAGATTTCCTCTTCTTGCCCTCTAAAATCACTGTAGACGGTTGATTGCAGCCATGAAATGAGAAGGTGATTGCTTCTTGTCAGGAAGGCTGTGACAAGCCTAGACAGTGTGTTAAGAAGCAAAGGCATCAGTTTGCTGACAAAGGTCCATATAGTCAAGGCTATGGTATTTCCAGTAGTCAGTACGGATGTGAGAATTGGACTATAAAGAAGGCAGAGTGCTGAAGAGTTGATGCCTTTGAATTATGGTGCTGGAGAAGGCTCTTGAGAGTCCTTTGGACTGCAAGGAGATAAAACTAGTCGATCTTAAGGGAGATCAACCCTGAAAACTCACTCGAAGGATTGATGCTGAAGCTCCAGTACTTTGGCCACCTGACGCAAAGAGCTGACTCATTGGAAAAGACCCTGATGCTGGGAAAGATTGAAGGCAGAAGAGGACGATAGAGGATGAGATGTTTGGATGACATCACTGACTCAATGGACATGAGTTTGAGTAAACTCAAGGAGATAGTGAAGGACAGAATATCCTGGAATGCTGCAGTCCATGGATTTGCGAAGAGCTGGACATGACTTGGTGACTAAACAACAGCAGCAGCAGCTACATAGTTTAAAAAAACAAAAATATGATCAGACTTCATATTGCATTTTGTATCCCTCTTTTTTTCAGCTAACAGTATATCAATAAATATCATTTTCACAGGTGACTCCTTAAACTGAATGAATGTGCCATAGTTGGCTTAACAAAATCTCTGTTGTGCCTTCAGGGTATTTACAATAATTTGCCACTGTAAACAACATTACAGATAATCCTTAGAGCTAAAGTTGTGACTTCATAATTATTTATGGAGGATAAATTCTTAGAATTTATCAGGTAAATTTTGATACCCTTTTCCAGACCCCTCTTCTAAGAAATTCTGCCAGTGAACATTCTCACCAGCATGAAAATATGTGAAAATATCTCACTGTTATTACTGTTAATTGTAAATTGAGATAAATACATGTGCCATAAAATCCACCCTTTTAAAATATATACATTTCAGTGGTTTTTAATACATTCACAGAGTTGTGCAGCCATCATCACTGTCTAATTGCAGTATGTTTCTATGACTCCACAAAGACATCTCATACCTATTAACAATCATTCCCCATTCCCTCCATCCCTCAGCCCCTGGAAATCTCTGATCTACTCTCTAGCATATGGATTTACATATTCTGGACATTTCATATAAATGGAATCATCCAACTCAACATTCAGAAAACTAAAATCATGGCATCTGGTCCCATTACTTTATGGCAAATAGATGGGGAAACAATGGAAACAGTGACAGACTTTATTTTCTTGGGCTCCAAAATCACTGCAGATGGTGACTGCAGCCATGAAATTAGATAATGCTTGCTCCTTGGAAGAAAAGCTATGACCAACCTAGACAACATATTAAATAGCAGAGAGATTACTTTACCAACAAAGGTCTGTCTAGTCAAAGCTATGGTTTTTTCAATAATCATGTATGGATGTGAGAGTCGGACCATAAAGAAGGCTGAGCACTGAAGAATTGATGCTTTTGAACTGTGGTGTTGGAGAAGACTCTTGAGAGTCCCTTGGACTGCAAAGAGATCAAATCAGTCAATCCTCAAGGAAACCAGTCCTGAATATTGACTGATGCCGAAGCTGTGATAGTTTGGTCACCTGATGTGAAGAGCTGACTCATTTGAAAAGACCCTGATGCTGGGAAAAATTGAAGGCGGGAGGAGAAGGGGACGACAGAGGATGAGATGGTTGGATGGCATCACTGACTCAATGGACATGAATTTGAGCAAACTCCAGGAGATGAAGGACAGGGAAACCTGGCATGCTGCAGTCCAAGGGGTCACAGAGTCGGACACCACTGAGCGACAGAACAACAAATGTGCAGCCTTTTGTGTGTAACTTTCTTAGCATAATGTTTTCAAGATTTAAGGTTCATAAACCAGTACCTCATTTCTTTTATGACTGGAAAATATTCTATTGCATGGATAGACCGTATTTTGTGTATTCATTCATCTTGATGGAGATTTGAGTTGTTTTCTTTCTTTCTTTTTACTATTGTAAATAATGCTTCTATGAACATCCATGTACAGATTTTTGTGTGGACATGTTTTCATTTCTGTTGAATATATGCCTAGTAGTGGAACTGCTGGATTATGTGGTTAAGTCTATATTTGACTGTTCGAGGAACTGCCAGACTGTATCCAAAGCAGCTGTCATTTTGCATTCCCACCAGCAATGTGTGATGGTTCCAACTTCTTTACATCCTCCTCTACACTTTTTATTGTCCATGTTTTTGCTTATAGCCATCTTAATGCATGTGAAGTAGTACCTCTTTCTGGTTTCAATTTGCATTTTTTTCTGCTAACTGTGTTGAGTGTCTTTTATGTGCTTATTGGCCATTTATCTTTTTTGAAGAAATGTCTATTAAATAACTTTGCCAATTTTATTTGGGCTATTTGTCTTTTTATTTTAGAGTTGAGAGAGGTCTTTACATATTCTGGATATCATACCCTCATCAGATGTATGATTTACAAATATTTTATCTCCTTCTGTAGGTTATCTTTTCATTTCCTTGCTAATATACTCTGAAACACAAAAGTTTTAATTTTTTATAATATTCTGTTTTTGTTTTCCATTGTGCTTTTATTGTCATATCTAAGAAACCACTGCCTAATCTGAAGTCACAAAAGTTTACTTCTATTTGTTTTATAATTTTAGCTCTTCCATTTAGATATTTGATCTGTGGTCCAGTCCCTAAGTTGTGTCTGACTCTTTGTGACCCCACAGATTGTTGCCCATCAGCCTCCTCTGTCCTCCACTATATCCCAGAGTTTGCTCAAATTCGTGTCCCTTAAGTTGGTGATGCTATCTAACCATCCCATCTTCTGTTGCCCCCTTCTCCTTTTGCCTTCAATTTTCTCAGCATCAGGGTCTTTTCTAATGAGCTGGCTCCTTGCATCAGGTGGCAAAGATTTTAGAACTTCAGCATCAGAGCTTCCAATGAATATTCAGATTTGATTTCCTCTAGGATTGATTTAGTTTGATCTTCTTGCAGTCCAAGGGACTCTCAAGAGTCTTCTCCAACACCACAGCATCAATTCTTTGGTGCTTACCCTCCGTTATGATCCAGCTTTCACATCTGTACATGACTATTGGAAAAATCATACCTTTGACTAGATAGACCTTTGTTGGCAAATTGATGTCTCTGCTTTTTAATGCACTGTCTAGGTTTGTCATAGCTTTTCTTCAACGGAGCAAGTGTCTTTAATTTTATGGCTGCAGTCACCATCTGCTGTGATTTGGGAGCCCAAGAAAATAAAATGTGTCACTGCTTCCACTGTTTCCCCTTCTATTTGCCATGAAGTGATGGGACCAGATGCCATGATCTTAGTTTTTTAAATGTTGAGTTATAAGCCAGCTTTTTTACTCTCCTCTTTCACCTTCATCAAGAGGCTCTTTATTTCCTCTTCACTTTTTACTATTATCGTGCTTATCTGCATATCTGAGATTGATGATATTTTTCCTGACAGCCTTGATTCCAGCTTGTGATTCATCCTGCCTGGGATTTCACTTGATATACTCTGTATATAAGTTAAATAATCAGGTTGACAAAATACAGCCTTGTTGTACTCCTTTCCCAATTTTGAAAGAGTCCATTGTTTCATGTGTAGTTCTTACTGTTGCTTCTTGATCAGCATATACAGGTTTCTCAGGAGACAGGTAAGGTGGTCTGGTATTCCCATCTCTTTGTGAACTTTCCACAGTTTGTTGTGATCCACACAGTCAAAAGCTTTAGTGTAGTCAATGAAGCCAAGGTAGATGTTTTTCTGGAATTCCCTTGCTTTCTACATGATCCAGTGAATCTTGGCAATTTGATCTCTGGTTCTCCTGCCTCTTTGAAACACAGCTTATACATTTGAAAGTTCTTGATTCATGTACTGCTGAATCCTGACTTGAATAATTTTGAGCATTACCTTACTAGCATGTGAAATGAGCACACTTGTACAGTAACTTGAACATTCTTTGGCATTGCCCTCCTTTGAGATTGGAATGAAAACCTGACCTTTTCCAGTCCTGTGGCCACTGCTGAGTTTTTCAAATTTGCTGGCATATTGAGTGCAGCACTTTAACAGCATTGTCTTTTAGGATTTGAATAGCTCAGCTGGAATAATTAAGCTGGAATTCCATCCCTTCCATTAGCTTTGTTTGTAGCAATGTGTCCTAAGGTCCATTAGACTTCACACTCCAAGATGTCTGGCTCTAGGTGAGTGACCGCACCATCATGGTTATCGCATCATTATGACCTTTCTTATATAGTTTTTCTGTGTATTCTTGCCACTTTTACTTAATCTCTTCTGCTTCTGTTACCATTTCTGTCCTTTGTCACGCCCATCCTTGCATGAAATATCCCCTTGATATCTCCAATTTTCTGAAAAGATCTCTAGTCTTTCTGATTCTATCGTTTTCCTCTATTTCTTTGCATGTGCATTGAAGAAGGCCTTCTTATATCTACTTGCTCTTCTCTGGAACTCTGCATTCAGTTGGGCATATTTTTCCCTTTCTCCCTTGCCTTTTGGGTCTCTTCTCTTCTCAGCTATTTGTTAAGCCTCCTCAGACAACAACATTGGCTTCTTGCATTTCTTTTTGTTTGGGATGATTTTGGTCACTGACTCCTATACATGTTATGAACCTCTGTCCATAGTTCTTCAGGTACTTTGTCTACCAGATCTAATCCCTTGCTTGAATCTATTCATCACTTCCACTGTATAATCATAAGGGATTTGATTTAGGTCATACCTGAATGGCCTAGTGGTTTTCCCTACTTTCTTCAATTTAAGCTTGAATTTTTCAATAAGGAGCACATAACCTGAGCCACAGTCAGCTCCAAGTCTTGTTTTTACTGACTATTACTGATCTATTTTGAGGTAATTTTTGTATATGGTGTGAGTTAGGGATCCAAATTTGTTCTTTTTGCATGTAATTGTCCAGTTGTCCCAGCACCATTTGTGGACAATACACCATTTGTGTATTGTTTCTCCCATTGATTTTCATAGCACTCTTATAAAAAATCATTTGATCATAAATATATGCAATTACTTCCATGTTCTAAATTCTACTCTGTTGATCTCTATATCTATCCTTATGTCACTGACACACAGTCTTGATTGTTCTTGTTTTGTAGTAGTTTTGAATTCTGAAAATATAAGAGTTCTAACTTTGTTAGAACTTTGTTAGAACTTTGTCAAACTTCTAACTTTGTTCTTTTTTCCCCCCAAGATGCCTTTGGCTATTCAAGGCCTTATATTGCTATACAAATTTAGGATTATTTTGTTAATTTTGGTATTAAATCCAGTGGGGATTTTGATATTGATTACATTGAATCTGGAGGTGAATTTGGGGATTAATGCATTTTAACAATATTGTCTTCTTGTCATGAACATAGGATGTTTATCCAGTTATTTAGGTCTTCTTTAATTTCTTTCAATGATGTTGTTAATTTTCAGTGTTCAAGTATTGCACTTCTTTTGTTAAATTTATTACTGAGAATTTTATTCTTTCTGCTGCAGTGTAAATGAAACTGGCCCAGTTTTATTTTTGGATTTTCTATTGTTATTGCATAGAAATACAATTGATTCTTATGGTTTGATTGTATATCCTGAAACCTTGCTGAAGCTTTTCTTATTTATTGGCTCTAATGATTTTTAGTGAATTCATTAGAATTTTTATATACAAGATTATCTAAAAATGGAGATAGTTTTACTTATTTCCAGCAGAGATTCCTTTTCTTTCTTTTTCTTGCCCAGCTACCTTGGCTAGAAGTGACAGTACAGTGTTGAACAGAGGTGATGAGAGGAGACATCTTTGTTTTGTTCTTGTCTAAGGTTCCTGGTTAATGAGATGGCGAGTGTTATTTATGCTTGTTTTTGATGATTGTTTTTATGTTCTAAGAATCTGAGTGATGGGGCAGGAGTTGCTGCTTGGTTCCTTCAAGGGAAGGAAAAATAATAAACAATCGAAACAATAAAATCACACAATAAACATTCCCTTTGTCTTGTACATTGGAAGGTTTGGCATGGTACTTACTAGAAAAGAAGCATTTTAATTGAGGTATTTATTCATGTAACATCTAGGTACCAAGGAGTTTGATTAAACTTTTTATTTATTATTATGTAAGCATTATTTTAAAATAAACCTTAAATTTTCCTATGATATTTTCTACCCTATATTTCTGCAGTTTTGGTTTTCCACTGTGAATTTCAGGTACCATGTGGGATCACAGAGATGAATTAAACACAGGCTGTGCCCCTAGGGTGCTTGTGGAAAAGTCTTTTGAGGGAGACAGGAAACAGGAAGTTTAATATTCTGGCAAGTGGTTTCCATCAAAGGATAACCTGTCAAAAGAGGTGAGCTTCACCGTTAGTATTTTTGGATCTTAGTTTTCTGATGGAACATTCACTTTCTACCCTATAGAATCAAAGAATTTTGGAACTAGAGGCTTGTAAATCCTTTTAGTAACATCTGACCTCATATTTTTTTAATAGGAAGAACCTCTTACCTTACCCACAATTGCTGTTTTCTCTTAGCAGTAAGCAACTCTTCTCACTCTGGAATGTTTTCTCGCGTACACAGACACACACGAATGTACACGTACATGCTAGGTTGCCTGAGTTGTGTCCAGTTCTTTGTGACCCCATGGACTGTAACCTGCCAGTTTCCTCTGTCCATGGAATTTTCTGGGCAAGAATACCGGAGTGGGTTATCATTCCCTTCTCCAGGGGATCTTCCCGACCCAGGGATCGAACTCAGGTCTCCTATGTCTCCTGCGTTGGCAGGTGGGTTCTTTGCTGCTGAGCCTCCTGGGAAGCCCTACCAGTGTACACATGCACAATATTTTCCGTAGAGAGGCGATCCTGTTCAGTCCACTTCCTGCTCCATTGGTTGTTTGGCTGGGGTAATATAACACCAGCCCCCATGTTCATCTTCAGGGTGACTTGTCTAGGATTCCTGCTTCACTTTGCCGTCAAAGACTACTCAGCATTTTCCTTCTGATAGGTGTTGATGACGTGGAATTGACAAGGACAGGGTGTTATCTGACTCCAAATCTGAATGACCCAGAGGTTGTGGGAGGTTTCCTGTTCTTTTTAATTGTACATTCAACATTTTTTTGTAAAGAGCATACTCCAACCATTTCAAACTTGTCAATTTGGAGGATTACCTAGGACACATATAAAGACATACCCGTTTGCTTACTGTAAAGTCATCTTTCTAGAAAAGAAGGCAAGTGGTATTAACAAAAGCAATTAAATAGACACATGCCTTAAAAATCTTTACAGAGGCTTTTAAAAAACGTCAATTCAGGATGGTAGGGAACATGTGTTTCCACTTGGCTATTTAAAAGAAACTTTTAATGTAACTTCATTATATATTATTTATTATTAAAATTAAAATAACATGTGGTTACTTTTTATCATTCCACTGGTAAAATGGAATGTGAAGCTTATGGTCTTAGACTACAAAAGGAAATGAATTGTCCATACAAACCTTTCAAGTTTAATTAAATTTCAAACAAATATGAAGTTCTAGTTTCCTCTTCTCTTTTCTATTATAATGTGTTTTTTTTTTTTCTTTTTGATTATGTGAGGGTGAGATAAGGATGCAGGAGTGCTTTCTGGTTCACACTGTTACTGTGTATGATATAGTAGCCAATTCCATCCAAAGGGAAATAGGAAAATAACTACTCTGTTTGTGCCTCGTAAGCAGTTTGTAAAGTCCTCTTTAGTCTCTATGATTAAATATTGGCATCTCCCCTTGCAGGCTTCTAAAATGAAATTTAAAAGTGGAGCAAACAGCATTTTAAAACCAAGCACATATACTGTGTAGGAACAAATCCAGCAAAGAGAAGAATCACAGCACCGCAGACAGTCATTTGATTCAGTGCTGTAGGAAATGCTACAGAGGGAAATGGATGGGGCAGGGGAGCTTGGGAAATTTCAGGCCATTGAAAGGCTCTGATGACTTGCCCATGTTGGGGGCATTTGGGCTGGGGAGTAAGGAGCATGGGATGGTAAAAAGCAGAGCTTTGCCTCGTGTGTGTGACAAATGCATCAGTAAGGCATATTGTCACTGAGTTCCTCTTTACCTCAATCTAAGCCCTGGAGTGGTCTGGGTCTTGCTCTGGGGAGGGTGTGGAAGAGAAAAGGGGGTGGCACCTAGAAAAGGGGGTGGCACCATGTGGAGGAAAGAGTGTTTGGTTGGGAGTCAGGAACTGAAGTCCTGAGCTTTGTCCTTCTGGCTTCCATTCCATGACCCTGGATGAGTCACCTTACTCTCTGAGCCGTGGTTTCCATACTGCAACATGTAGGGCTGACCTAAGGTACATGATTCCCAAACCAGATCCCCAGGCTGCCATCAACCAGCTCTGAGGCTGTTCCTGTACCAACACTGGGGTTCCTGGCCCTGCCCGCTGAAAGGAGCAGCCTCAGCCTCCTCTCTCGTAGCTGTGCTTCTGCAAGCTGTTGTTTGAACAAAGCCGTGACTGGAAAGTGAAAATTATTAGGTGGTCTGATCTTGAGGATCTTCTTGTTCTTACATTCCAGCTGTCTCTGTGACATCCCATCCCTGCTGAATGTGACAGGGGTCAGGAACACCCGTTATCCTGGCCTCTCCCATCTTGGCCAGGAAACACCAGGGACGTGTATCCTCAGCAACAGAAACACAG
The DNA here is from genome assembly GCF_032452875.1 of Bos javanicus. Classification (NCBI taxonomy): domain Eukaryota; kingdom Metazoa; phylum Chordata; class Mammalia; order Artiodactyla; family Bovidae; genus Bos; species Bos javanicus. The sequence goes on along the minus strand of NC_083869.1, from coordinate 47,202,447 downwards.
CTCATTAGTGAACGTGAAGCTGCAGTGAGGAAGAGTCTGTGTCTGTGGGATTTCAGCCTCTGACTCGTGGACAGACCAATTCACTTTCTTTGGATGTAGTTTCCCCCTTTCTCCAAGCCTGGGGCGTGGATCCTGTCCGTGGTCATGTGGTGTTGAGGGCAGCTGCAACCTATACCCCTCTACCCTAGTCAGCTTTCCACAGGTGCTGTCCGGGTGCTGAGTCCTGACCTTCACTGGTGTCTCTGAGGTTAAGGCAATGACAGCCACCTGTCAGCTGCAAGTTGGGGTTCTGAGCACTGGGCCTCTCTCAAGAGTCACTTGCTTTTTCTCCGTTGTGTCAAGTCATCACTTATCTGGTTTTGTCTTGAGATCATTCTCCTTTCACTTATTCATTATGTGACTCTCTCTGTCACAAACTTTCCTTTCTTTCTTTTGAAATGATAGTACATGTGCTCTTGTGTTGCCAGGACTGAACGTTTAGGGAATAGGCCTTCAATTTCCCTGCTGTTTCAAGCAGATATGTTACTTATCCCAAGACAACCTGATGAGAACAGAAGCCTATAAGGAAGGTTTGGCAGAGGAAACCATCATGATAGACCTATTTTAATTGACAAATATGTAGCTGGACACCCAGGGGTGTTGAGCAGTTTGATTAATGTTTATGAGGAATGAAGACATGTTGTTCAAGAATGAAAATCTGGACATTGTGTCTCCATATCCATTTCTCCATCATGTTGTGTTCCTTTCACTGTTTTGTAACTTAGCAGACTCTCCTTAAGTTCCCTGATGAGAGCATGGGCCTTGGTGAGCATGGGGCTGTCAGAAATGTATGAACCCAGGTGTTGCCCTCAAGGGGCATGTGGCTGGGCTCGGGCAGGAGCTGAGTGGTGACAGCTTGCAGTGGTCACTGCACTTTCAAGAAGGTCCTTGGTGTTGGGGACACTCAGGATGGGCAGTCACGTGCTCCTGGCTGGGGCAAGGAGTGTTCTTGCAGGAGGTACCCCAGAGGGATGACCTTGAGGTGCTCCAAAAAGTGGGGGATTCCAGGGGGAGGCGAAGGACTTGGTGGGCTTGGTCAAGTGTAGGAGCCCAGAGTTGTCATTGGGGCAACCCTGAGGGAGAGATGAGGAGGGGGAAGGAACCTGGACAGGATGAGCAGAATCAGGCTGGGACGGGTCTTGAATACTTGACTGTCCTGCCTGTCAGTTTGGGTTTTACCCCCAGGGCATGGGAACCCAGAGTAGAGTGTCAGGCAGACTAGGAAGTATGGCAGGAGGTTTGCAAGGTCATTGAGCATAAAGTTAATAAGCAAGGGCTCTTGGTGCAGGGGACTGGGGTTTGAAACCTGCCTTTACTACCTTCCAACCATGGGCAGGTTACTTAACTGTGTCTCTGTTGCCTCATCTTTCAAATAGGGATAATAGTCCTTTTTATCTGATAGGGTTCTTGTGAGGAAAAAATAAGTATGTCCAACTTTTGGGGCTTCCCTGGCTCAGTCAATAAAGAATTCGCCTGCAGTGCAGAAGATGCACATTCAATCCCTGGTTTGGTAAGATCCCCTGGAGAAGGAAATGGCAACTCCAGTATTGTTGCCTGGGAAATCTCATGGACAGAGGAGCCTGGTGGGCTACAGTCCATGGGGTCGCAAAAGTTGGACAGGACTGAATGAGTCAACCACCACTAAACCATGATACTCTTACCAAAATGGGCCCATAGTAAGCACTTATTAAAATGTAGTCATAATATTTTGGGCAAGGGGACATACCATATTTGCCATGAGCAGTTTCTTAGACTGTGTATCAGTTAGCTGTTGGCATAATAATGCTGGCTAACAAATATAACACAGCAGCTGACAACAGTGATTTACTATGACTTTTGCAGTGGTGGGTTGGCAGTGGAGCTTGGCGGCTCCACCTTGGACTTCACTCAGTGGCCAAGCCTCAAGCTGTGGCCTTGACTGGGCCTGCAGGTTGGTTCATGTCTGCTCAATGTGGGGTCCAGGCTGAGGGCAGCTGTGGTCCCAGGGTAGCTCCTCTCAAGGCTGTGGCGGAGCTGGAAAGGCTAAGAGGAATCCTGCGAGACTGCTTAAGGCCTGGGCTCCCTGCATCAACAGCAAGTCCAGGCCAGCAAACCCAAGGTCAAAGGGCCAGGGATTCTGATCCTTGTTGGTGGGAGGAGCTGCAGGGTCTCTTGGGAAAGGCCATGCCCACAAGGGGTGGGGTCCAACAGTAAGGAGCCATGGGTGGTACTGGCATTCCTCCTAATGAAGCTTCTAGAGGGGAGTTTCCTTGCAGGGTGAAGCAACACTCAGCCGGACAAGGTGACCCCAGGGGCCTGACTTCAATTAGTGACCTTCCTGCGCTTGTCCCAGCACCGACCTTCAGGCTTTACAAACGCCTGCTTTCTCCTGCTTCTCAGAGTCTCAGGGAAGCCTGCACATTTCAGGGAAACTGTACTGGTGTGGGTTTGAATCTTCAAAGTGGGGATGGGCACAGGCTGTAGTGGCCCTTACTGGAAGGATGGGAGGTCCTACTGCAGGAACACTGGGCAGCCTCTTGCAGACTCACCAGGCTGTGATGACCTCCACTAGAAGACTTACTGCTTAGACCCAAGAATAAAATGTCTTCGCTTACATGTGTTTTTAGATGTCTTTCTCCCAGTATAGTTGAGGAATTGAATCTTTTTCTGGTTTCCCTGACATTTGCTTTCTACTCCCTGGGGACCTCCTGCGAGGTGTGCCTTGCTCTCCAGGGTCCAGCCCTGGGCAAGTGCTGGGAGGGAGGCAGGGAGAGGCAGCCGGGCAGGATGGGTTAGCGGGTAACTCTGCCTCTTTCTCCAGCCTCCCTGGCGCTTGGGAGGAGGATGGGGACAGAGATGGGAGGAGCCGAATGCGGTTGCTTTGCCAGTTTGTAAAATAATCCCTCCTCTTCCCTGGCCTCCTTATGCTGCATACAAAAGTGTCCATTCTTCTGTGACAGAAAAGAGAGAAGCAGAGAGGACAGTGTTATAGTTGGACTTTCCTATTTTATATATGAGACAATATTGTGAAGTGGAATATCACATTTCTTAATATGCTGTTCACATATTAGACTAAAAAATTAAGCAAGATCTCTAAAATTATACTTAATAGTTAAGGGTAATATTAAATTGAGCAATTTTTTCAGAGATGTGGAAGAAATGCATCCTAGGATTTTTTTTTTTTTTGGTAAGCAGCACCAGATATATTATAACAAGTACATACTTAATAGCTTGGAGAACATTAGGTGCTCAGTAATTGTACCTTTGATGGTGGTGCTCTCTCTAGTTCGTTTTTGGTAGAGGGGATTGAAAGCAGAGAATGCCAGGCTGAGCACTGCCATCCAGTGCCTTGGTCCAGAGGAACCGCTCAGCCATTTCTTTTCTGGTTGAAAAGCAGCAGGGAATTGAACCAGAAAAGCTCAGATTCTAAAACCAAGCCATGTATGAACCTTCGAGGTTATAATTTTTTTTTTCATACAGTGGTTGCTTCTAAAAAACCCAATTCAAAATAGTTACTGCAAGAACAGACATGCTGAAATCCTAATGGTGTAATTCTGTTTTGTTGAGTCAAAAAAATCTGGATAATGACGAGTCCTAGCTATGCAAATGAAAGATCATCATGCCTTGTGCTTCAGGGTGTGAACTGATGGCAAAAATCCGTCCACATTACTGTGTAGGGGAGATGAATTCAGATGAAAGCATTCAGTGATAATATGTTGTTGTTCTTTTTTCCTTCAAGCATCACTTATGACTGAGATGCTAAGATAGTTGATCCATTGGCAGCCTTTCCTGAGTGTGCACTGTGGGTAAGGCTCACTAGAGGTCTCTGCAATGACTATACTTGAGTCTCTCCTTCCTTCATTGGCGAGTGGCTTCAGGCCTGGCTTTCCAGGAGCTTGTGTCTTGATGGGAGTGGCAAGGTGCAGACGTTAGAACCTAAAACACAAGAGCCGATTTACATAGTACACACTATGTATGGTAGGTTTCTAGTAGATCTGGAGGAAAAATCAATAGAGTAAAAATCCATGATTCTGAATCTTGACCAGTTAAACAATGAATTCTTAGACTTCTTTTATTTTTCTCAGGGCAAAAGGGTATTATTTCCAGGTGTGTCAGGGTTAGAATAACATTACCACCCAAGAAGTAGCCCCTCCCCATAAAATAAGCAGAGAATCCAAACAGTTGGTGACTCAGCTGCCGTATACTTATATACCCCACAATTACATAATAAAGCCTTGTACCGAATGGGAAGAACTGATTTTAGACGGAAATTATGGCTCAGTTGACTGATGCCCCACTGAAGATGAAATGGCTTGATTTGCTCATAATCTCTTACTGAGATTTCTTACAAAACTCTTATGTATATTTGGATTTTTACTTTGAGGTTCTTGTACTTTAAAAAGTAAATTGGAATAATTTCCTAACTATAACTCAAATATGCTAAAATTTCAAAATAAGGCAATGAGGAAGAATTATTTAATAGATTATTTAATAAATGGTTTGGATATAGTAAGATATTAATTGGACCTTCACCAAATGTAAGCTCTGGAGAGTTGAATATTGCAAATCAAATGATAGAAACACTAGCAGAGAATATAACATTTATTAGTTCTGCATAGGAGTAACAATTTTCATGGCTGTAAAGAAAAAGAAGCAATCTGTGAAGAAAAAATGAGTAGATTTGAATACGTTAAAATTTAAAACTTCTGTACAAATGAAGAGACAACATACTGGAAACATTTGCATTACATTTTTGACATACCTATATTCAAATGTATTAAAAAAACAATTGGGATTCTAATAGATGTAAAATATGATTGGTCCCATATATTGAATATTTTTCTATGCCCACATAGATTTACAAAAAATCAGGTTATAATGAATGTTTTGTAACCAGCTTTTCTCTTACTAACTAGTCTTCACAGTTTCCAGGGATTGCAAAATGTTGCACTGGGCAGGAAGTAACAACTCAATTTTACTTAATTACGTTTTCAGGGCTGGATGTGAAGGTTACGGAAATCTAATTGAAGGTGATTTTTCTATTGTCTCTTCTACTTATGAAGCTCTTGTCTGCTATGGGAATGATGGTTATGGAAAAACACATCCCCTTGTACTGTACAAAGAAGCACACCTGATACTGTTTTTATCAACAATTTTTAGGGAGTGTTTGACCCTGAGATCTGTTTTAGCGAAAGAGGAAGTATCATTTGAGGTCCAATGCTTTTCACAACATATCATCAGTTGTCTTTAAAGGCCGTGGTAAAAGGAACACGTTAATTACCATTCCTGTGAGTGTTTCTAGGGTGGTGATGACTGTAGTGTTATATTAGGGCTCTCTGTCAAGCATGTCATTTCCTTATCTTGCTTTTATAGCGGAGGAAATAAAGGCACTAGAGAAATGTCTTTGAGGTCACACAACAAGTTAGCAGCTGATAAACATTAGAACCGGCAGCTCCGGAATTCCCACTGTGTGTAATTAGTTCACTGCAGGCAGGAAATGGCAGCATGGGGGATAAATGGCAAGTGTGGTGTTTGGGGACCTGGAGGCTGGTAGAAATTCTCTGTGTTCTTCTGAATGGTTAATTAAGTTAGTTTCTTTCTGAGGTTCTCACTGCGCAGAACTGGGAGGCCTCTCAGCCAGGCACCTTACTCCTTAAGGTGAAAGGAAACATTAGTCACCCTCTAGTGTCTTGATGGCATGGCACCCCACTCCAGTACTCTTGCCTGGAAAATCCCATGGATGGAGGAGCCTGGTAGGCTGCAGTTCATGGGGTCTTGAAGAGTCAGACATGACTGAGTGACTTCACTTTCACTTTTCACTTTCATGCATTGGAGAAGGAAATGGCAACCCACTCCAGTGTTCTTGCCTGGAGAATCCCAGGGACGGGGGAGCCTGGTGGGCTGCCATCTATGGGGTCGCACAGAGTTGGACACGACTGAAGTGACTTGGCAGTGATTGGCAGATTAGAATCACCTGAGAGCTCCTTCGACCTGCTCTCACACATCATCTAGGTGGTTATTCTCAAGTTTGAGAAGCACTGGTATGTATGGTGTTAAGTTGTTTGACTTGGAAATGTAATTTGATCAGTGGCCAAACCTTTCTTCCTGATTTTATTTTGTATTTATATACTTATAAGTCTTAATAAATACTCAGTCCTTTGACATTTTGGTAATTTAAACATTTTTTTAAAAGTTGTTTTTCATTTTAAATTACTACATTCATTCTAAAAGCTTCAGAAAATACAGAAAAGTGAAAAGTAAAGGGCAACTTACCCTCAGATATACTTACTCAGAACATTTTAAAGGTAGGTTTTCTTTCTGTTTTTTTTCTGTGCACAATTTTGAATAACTTCTTGTTTTTCATGGTAGACATAATATATAATCCTTGAAGAAAATCAAGAAACTAGGAACAAGCATAAAACAGAATGGAAGGCATCATATTTATTAGGTTTTGGAGTTTTGTATAGTGTAATAAAGAGGTGCTTCCTAGTCTTTGCCTCTATCCTTTGGTTTTAGAGGATCTTTTCAGAAAATGTTTTTAGTTCTTATGCTACTTAAAGGTTCAATTTCTTATTTCAATTTGATAAAATTTTAGAAGATGCCGGTGTAATCACCAGTGTCTCAAATACTTATTTTTATGGTCAGAACAGAGAACTTTTTTGTGCAAATGAGAAGCTTACTTGACTCCTCATCCGGGGGGTGTGCTCTGTGGTATATGTGAATCTTTGATCAGAAACTTACCTGTGGGTGGAAAAGCCTTTACTGTTGAAGGGTGCATGACCACACTGGAAGATAAGGGATGGACCAGTTAGACTGATGATCCCTAGAGAAAGTTCTTCTTTCTTGAGTCAATTGATTAGAACCTTCTAGATGATTGGAGAACACTACTGCAAAGAAGCAGATTTTTGTTACCTGGACTTTTGGCCGAGACTGGAAAAATACAAGAAAATGAATCTTTGCCCAAATCTCTACCTTCTTAGGTAGTTTGGGAGAAATCTAGGGTATGATTCTGAATGTCTGTAGAGTAACTGGCTTCAGTGTTTGAGGTAGGCAGGGGACATCTGGTGGTGATTTTCTCTGTAACGTCTTTGGCACACTTGGTTTTGGAATATGTCATTGCCCTCAGTAATGCAGACTGCATTGTGTCAGGTGAAGAATTCACTGCATTTTTAACAGTTTTATTTTTATTTTTTATTGGAGTATAACTGTGTTACAATGTTGTGTTAATTTCTGCTGTACAAAGAAGTGAATCAGCTATATGGTACATATATCCCCTTGCTCTTGAGCCTCCCTCCCATTCCCCAGGCCCCCTTCTAGGTCGTCACAGAGCTCCGAGCTGAGCTCACTGTGATATACAGCAGATTCCCACTAGCTGTCTATTTCACATATGGCACTGTATATAGTCAGTCCCAATCTCCTGTTATCCCACCTCCCTCTCCCCCGATCGGTGTCTGTATGTCTGTTCTCTACGTCTGTGTCTCCAGTCCTGCTTTTCAGATAGATTCATCTGTACAGTTTTCCTAAATTCCACATGTATGCATTAATATATTTGTTTTTCTCTTTCTGACTTACTGCATATTTTTATGTCTGTGAACTAAACTATTTGCTCAAGTCTGGTTGTTCCAAGAATGCTAAGTCGCTTCAGTCGTGTCCGACTCTGTGTGACCCCATAGACGGCAGCCCACCAGGCTTCGCCGTCCCTGGGATTCTCCAGGCAAGAACACTGGAGTGGGTTGCCATTTCCTTCTCCAATGCATGAAAGTGAAAAGTGAAAGTGAAGTCGCTCAGTCATGTCTGACTCTTAGTGACCCCAGGGACTGCAGCCTACCAGGCTCCTCCATCCATGGGATTTTCCAGGCAATAGTACTGGAGTAGGGTGCCACTGCCTTCTCCAAAATAGTTGATACAATATACCACCCAGAGGAACATAGTGCTGAAACTAAAAGTAACAAATATTTGTAAATCTCAAACTTTACTTCTTTTAGAGAACATGAAAAAGAGATTCAGTGTTTATTTTTAAAAATTCCAAGTAACATCTCTAAAAGTTCTCTCCCTTCTCTGCTGCCTCACACTTCCCCTTTCATCTCTCCTCAACACTCATTTTCACTCCTATGATCCACACCTTCCTGGGGTTCTTAGTCACTTCTTCCCTGCAGTTTTTCACTCTATAGATCACTTTAGCCCCAATGACTTCTTTACTTTGAAAGAAGTTCTGAAAACTTCCAACCAAGAAGAGTTATGAAATAACCCAGCAACAGGAATTTGTCCATTTTTGTGGGTGGGGCAGTGGCTGTGGCCTCAGCAGAATCTGAATGGGAAGGATTGTGACTACTTAGTTATTAATAATAATAGCTTTTGAAAAAACTGTTGCTGTTATACAGGTTCCAGGTATGCCCTCTAGTCCACGCTTGTTCCCTTGGCCAAGCTGTATGTTCTTAGGAACAGTGGGGTCACTGCAATGAGTTGTGTAGAATTTCTTATGAATATTTGTTCCTTAGAAGACTAAAGAATTTGAAAAAGAGTAGATACAAGTATATGTATAATGGAATCACTTTGCTGTATACCTGAAACTAACGCAACATTATTAATCAACTGTACTCCAATATAAAATAAAATTAAAAATGGGAACACTGTGTATATGATGCATGAAACTGGGCTGATCAGGACTGAATGGAATTGGAAGATAGCCGATTTGAAGGTACCACCCCCCAAACCCTGCTGCCACAGATCTTGGCTGATAGCATCTTATTCTTGTTGGGAAGCTGGTTGGGCAGGAAAGGGGTGTGGCCTGGATACCGCATTAGCCAGCTTGGCATTTAAATTTGCCAGAGAGTTTGATGTATTGCAACATTTAAAAACATGTCCCTGTGGTAAATTTCAGTGCTTCAGTCTCCTGTAATTCTGCATGTTATTCTTTTTAACCAGTTTGACATCTTTCCATAGCATCGGTGCATGTCCCGTTGCCCATGGTGTTGAGCTGTGTTCTCTATTGTGATGCCTGGTCCCAATCCTATAGAAGCTTACACTCAGAGCTGCAAACCATTTCCATTTTTATTAATAGGAGCTTAGGATTTTCCCCTAGGCATATGTTGGCTTGCTGTCAATTTTTTTTTCTTTTTATAGAGGGCAGGCTGTTCTCTTGAATTATGCAGATACAGATTCTTGAAGAAATAACCACTGGAGAGTTTTGAGGAAGTGAAAATTAGATGGAAGGGTGGTCTTTCTGTGATTGATAAAAAGGCCTATGTTGTCAAAGCAGGGTTCAGAATGGTCCTGTTCCTGATCCTTTAGCATGCTTATTTCCTCGTCTCTCCCTGTGAACGTCAGGCTCCAGCCACACTGGCCTTTGTGGGGCCCTCAACATGTCGCCCATGCTTTGTCATAGAACCTGGCATTTGCATCACATCTGCCGGAAATGCTCTTCCCCATTGATCTGTGAGCCTGCCCCCCTCACTCCCTTCAGATTTAAATATGAGCCTCTCATTGAGGACATCATTGGTTGTGCATCCGTTAATTTCACTCCCTCCCTTCAGCCCTTTGACAGTTCGTATCTAGCCTCCTTGTTTTGTTTTTCAGGTTTTTTTCCCCCTTATCACTTATCAATACCTAACACGATATACATGTTGCTTATTTCTCTTGTTGATCTGTCTCTGTCACTGGATTAACCTTTGTGAGGACATGGTAGGGTGTATCTCTCTGCTGTTCCTAGTGTTTAGATTCCTGCATGGACCATCATATAAATACTTTGCCATATGAAGTGCTCAATAAATAATGGCTGATAGGAGGTGGGAAGGAAGAAAGGTTGTGAATGGCTCTTGTTGGCTTCTCCCTGTCATAACTGTCCTCCCCACACCTTAGACAGCCCAGTGTCCGCTAGCCCACACCACACAGAACAGTGTGTGATTTCCAGGTGCATTTGGAGGTTCCCAGGTTCTGGCAGGCTTCAGGGACGGTAACCATAGGAAGTAAACTTTCCTTAGTGTTTGGTGTACAGAGGCACGTCTGGTGACACTGGTTCTGCTGTTTCATACATTTCCAGGAAGTCAACAGTTGGTAACAGAGGCAGCCTGATTGATTTCTTGGAGGTAAAGACAGCGTATTTGCTATGGGATAGGTGAATGGACTCTTTGGCACTGGGATTCCTTTATCTTTTGTCCATGGATAAAAAGTATATGACGTACTTATCATTTAATCCCACACCTGGCATTAGCGGTGGCGATAGGTGAGGGGGTATGAGGAGAGGGACTTGTAAATAGTGATAAGATGGTGGGAGCGTAAAACAGCTTTTTACCTTGTAGGAGGGTCTGCTGGGGTTTTGCTGATTCCAGAGTGATATTAATTAACTGTGTAAGCATTCTGTTCCAGATAAGACTGTAACAGTTGCCTGGGGGAAAATTCTTTTGAGTCAATATTTGTTTGATCTTGTAGAGAGTATTTTGGCTCTACTCTAGCAAAGTTCCCATAATAGATGCCATTTTCAGGGATTTGCCATATTTACACACAAGGTCAGTCCTGGAAGAGGTTAAAGGATTGAATCACTGTCTAAATAGAGGTTCTAAGGGGTTTCAAATGAAACTTTAAACATGGAAATCCTTTGTTTCCATCACTTGACAATAATTATTAAAAACTAATGGTAAGTACTCTGGAGGAAAATTTAAAAATCCACACGTAAGATGTTGGCCCTCAATTTGCTTGTAACCTAGCTGTGGGAATAAGAGTTTAATTAGTATATGTGATACAAGATACTTAAACTAAATAACAGGAATAATGGCTCTGATTTATTGGCTAATAAACAGCACTGCAACATCCTAGTACTTCCCTAAGCATGAGCTGACCCGCTTAGTCCTCCCACTGAGGCAGGTGCTGTTGGTCAGTATGGTTTGCATGGAATAGACAATGCTGAGGGGTCTGGAGAAAGGGGAGAGAGGGGAGCAGAGACGTGAAGGAGAACCTTCAGGAAGAGGTTTCTCAACGACTGGGAAACAGTCATTGATGGCTGTGGCATGGGAAGAAGGAAAAGGGCTTGATGGACATTTGTTGGTTTTCTCTTGCATTCATACCTTCTTTCTCTCTGGGAAGTTGTCTTACCCTTCCATGACTCTCAGCACATGTGCTTCTGGTGAAGGGCACATGAAAGGCACACAGATATAGATGGAAACATACAGAATGTCAGTGTGATAAGTGCTGTGAAGAAGAAGAAATGCAGGGAAAAGAGCATTTGAGATTTAAAAAGGGTGGTCAGAGAAGGCTAATTAAGACATTTTGGTGAAGTTTGAAGGAGAGAGAAAGAGCTATGAAGGCACCTGTGGTCAGAGCCTTCTAGGCAGAGGGACTAGCAAGTGCAAAGGCCCTGGGGTGTCCACTTACTCAGGATCATCAGAGGCCAGAGACTCAGGAGAATGGCAGCAAGTAAAGCCTTTTAGAGGCAATGCACGCCTGGCTCCTGCTGGTTTTGGTGATGAAAACACATATGCTGGACCGTTGCCAGAGTCCTTGGGGCAGGGCTGTGACGCATGGACTCCTGTCAGCCAGGTGTGCCTGTGTCTGATCATTCCCTTTGGTCCCTGAGGCTGATCCACTCAGTTATAGGCAGAGACTGTTTCCGGGAGGATGGGGACTTGGCATGAGGGATGGGAACCCAGACCAGGCAGGGTGAATGGAGGAGGAAGCAGATATGAGGTATCTGAAGAAGCCTTGATGGAACACGAAGCAGCCTGCTCTAAGGAGACTCAATAAAGAGCAGAACCAGGACAAGCATTTAAGGGGTTAGGGTTGAATATTAATTAACAAGTTGCAAAGGCAACAAGCATTTTCCGTCTTATAGCTGAGATGTGACCAAGTAAAGTAAAGAAGAACGTGTCTGCCTTGGGGACCCCATGCAGGAACAGGTGGGGCTGGGTCCGTATGGGTTAAGTTCAGGGCAGATGGTCAAGCTAATGTTTGCTCTGAGGGTCAGCCACAGGGTCACTGGTGTGAGCACACACCCACGCACACGCTCATGTACACACATTCTCACCCATTCAGTCTTTTGGTTTCTGTTTTCAGTCGTTGTTACATCTGTGTCGATCTGAAACACCAACTTGGTGCAGTTGAAAGGAACCATTTCAGTGCCAAGGGGCCCAGTTCTCAAACTTACAAGAGGTTGAGGTACTAGAAAGTTCTCTGCAATGAGAACCTGACTCACTAGGGGTACATATACCACATGGAAGCTTTTCCGAGTCTCCTGTGAATCAAAGCATGCTATTGGGCCCCTGTGGTGCTGGAGAAGAGTAGCGGGGTTGAAAAATGTTATTTCAATAAAAATATAATATTGGTGTGATCACAGAAGGTGATTAAACTAAGGCATGTTCCTTCTTTAAAAATAAATGCTAACAAAGTAAGTGGTCTCCCCGGCTTAACCACTTACTTTCTTCAGAAATGGATAAATTTAACATTCTGTTAGCTTCCAGAATATTCTATGCAATGCTTTAAAATTTTATAATATAATTTATTTTCTGAATAGGTAATTGACTCATGTGATTCAACATTTAAAAACTACAAAAGAATATCATTGAAAACCTTTCCTCCACTCCCTCCTTGCAGATTGACTGGTTCCTTCCTCAAGGCAATTCCTGTTACCAGTTTCTGATCTATTTTGTTAATATACAATAGAATGTGCTCAACCTGTGTGAATATTAAGGAAGAACAAGGTGACTTTTCTCTTGTTAAGAAAAGGTGTGCCAACCAATCATTTATAGCTGTGTTTTTGAAACTTTTATTGTTAAGTCCAATAATGACAAAGTTCTTATGTGCTGAAGTCTGTATTTGCTACTCAGTTTTTTTGTTCCTCAGGGCTTCCCTGGTGGCTCAGAGGGTAAAAAATCTGCCTGCAATGCGGGAGACCAGGGTTTGATCCCTGGGTTGGGAAGCTCCCTGGAGAAGGAAATGGCTTACCCAATCCAGTATTCTCACCTGGAGAATCCCACGGACAGAGGAGCCTGGCGGACTACAATCCATGGAGTCTCACAGAACCAGACATGACGGAGCGACTAACACTTTCACGTTTTTGTTCCTCAAACCAGCAGCGGTAAAAAGCACCTGAGAGCCTGTGAGAAAGCAGAATCTCAGGTTCCACTCCAAACGGTCAGAGTCAGTATTTCATACATACAAAGTGATTCTGAAGCGTCTGAAGATTTGAGAAGCCTCTGCTGTGTCTCATTGTCCCAGCATTGGCCTCAGGGAGCAGGGTAAGCAGAGGTCTGTGTTTGAGTGAAGAGAGGCAGAGATGGTCCTCATGTAGAGCTCTGTCCTCACCTTATTCTGAGGGCTCTGGTTTTTTTTTTTTTTTTGCTGAAGTTATAGTGGCTGATCTTTTCTTAATTTGCCACAAGATTAAGTTACTATGTAAATTTTTGTGCTTTGATTTTTAAATCCAGAAGCCTTCCTCCTTTTCTCCCCTGCTCCTCCCTTATGAATTGTTCTTAAACCTTGGCATTTGCTGTTTACTTCCTTGTGGGGCCTTGCTGAGCGAAGTGAGTAAGTAATGAATGAATGTTAATAGGAAAATGTAGGAACAGCCAATCAGATATAGATTGGCAGGTTCTGGTTTGATGGTTACAAGTTTATGGTTGTGGTTTTATGTTATGCTTTGCAGTGTGTTTGTATACTTTATTTTCACAATTCTGAGCACTTTAGACTTCATGTACATGTGCTAATCTCAGGGTGATGGAGGTAGTTAATGGGATTCTGAAAAAACAATTTAAATTCCTTGAAAGTTGTCAACCTTCTCTTGGAGGAAAGAAGGAAACTCTGTAAATAGAGGAGTTCTTGTTCACTCGCTCAGTTGTGTCTGACTCTTTGCGACCCCATGGACTGCAGCATGCCGGGCTTCCTTGTCCTTCACCATCTCCTGGAGTTCAAACTCATGTCCATTGAATCAGTGATGCCATCCAACCATCTCTTTCTCTGTAATCCCCTTCTCCTCCCGCTTTCAATCTTTCCCAGCATCAGGGTCTTTTCCAGTAAGTCAGCTCTTTGCATCAAGGTAGCCAAACTATTAGAGCTTCAGCATCAGTCCTTCCAATGAATATTCAGGACTGATTTCCTTTAGGATTGACTGACTTGATCTTGCAGTTCAAGGGTCTCTCAAGAGTCTTCTCTAACACCACAGTTCAAAAGCATCAATTCTTCACTGCTCAGCTTTCTTTACAGCCCAACTCTTACATCCATACATGACTACTGGAAAAACCATAGCTTTGACTATATGGACCTTTTTTGCAAAGTAATGTCTCTGCCTTTTAATACACTGTCTAGGTTTGTCATAGCTTTTCTTCCAAGGAGCAAGGGTCTTTTAATTTCATGGCTGCAGTCACCCAACTCCCTGCCACCCCCAACCAGGATGATTTTGAAGCCCAAGAAAATAAAGTCTGTCACTGTTTCCATTGTTTCCCCATCTATTTGCCCTGAAGTGATGGGACCAGATGCTATGATTTTAGTTTTTTGAATGTTGGGTTTTAAGCCAGCTTTTTCACTCTCCTCTTTCACCTTTATCAAGAGGCTCTTTAGTTCCTCTTCACTTTCTGCCATAAGGGTGGTGTCATCTGCATATCTGAGGTTATTGATATTTCTCCTGGCAGTCTTGATTCCAGCTTCTGCTTCACTCAGCCCCACATTTAACATGATGTACTCTGCATATAAGCTAAATAAGCAGGGTGACAATATACAGCCTTGACGTACTCCTTTCCCAATTTGGAACCAGTCCATTGTTCATATCTGGTTCTAACTGTTGCTTCTTGACCTGCATACAGATTTCTCAGGAGGCAGGTAAGGTGGTCTGGTATTCCCATCTCTTTAAGAATTTGGCACAGTTTGTTGTGATCTGCCCAGTCAAAGGCTTTAGCATGGTCCAGAAGTAGATGAGTTTCTGGAATTCTCTTGCTTTTTCTATGATCCGGTGGATGTTGGCAATTTGATCTCTGGTTCCTCTGCCTTTTCTAAATCTAGCTTGTACATCTGAAAGTTCTCGGTTCACATACTGTTAGAAGCCTAGCTTGAAGGATTTTGAGCATTATCTTGCGAACATGTGAAATGAGTGCAATTGTGTGGTAGTTTGAACATTGTTTGGCTTTGCCCCTTCTTTGGGATTGGAAATGAAAACTGACCTTTTTCCAGTCCTGTGGCCACTGCTGAGTTTTCCAAATTTGCTGACATATTGAGTGCAGCACTTGAACAGCATCATCTTTTAGGATTAGAAATAGCTCAGCTGGAATTCCATTACCTCCATTAGCTTTGTTCGTAGTGATGCTGCCCAAGACCTACTTGACTTTGCACTTCAGGATGTCTGGCTCTAGGTGAGTGCCAGACAACTATCATGGTTATCTGAGTCACTAAGATCTTATTTGTACAGTTCTTCTGTGTATTCTTGCCATCTCTTCTTAATATTGTCTGCTTCTGTTAGGCCCATACCGTTTCTGTCCTTTATTGTGCCCATCTTTGGATAAAATGTTCCCTTGGTATCTCTAATTTTCTTGAAGAGATCTCTAGTCTTTCTCATTCTATTGTTTTCCTCTATTTCTTTGCGTTGTTTATTTAGGAAGGCTCTTTTATCTCTTCTTGCTATTTTTTGGAGCTCTGCATTCAGATAGGTATATCTTTACTTTTCTCCTTTGCCTTTCGATTGGAGTAGAGAGCAGAAATGGAAAATTCTATGACAGGTGAACCTGTAAACTAGTGCAAATAATTTGAAATTAGCTCAAAACTTGTGGAAAATTTATAAAAAGAATATTAGAAAGTAGGTCATAGGACTATGTTGTTGTTAAATGCTTTAAAAATGTTTCTAATCGCTAAAGGTTTTACCTTCTAAAAAATAGGTAAGATAAATTTGTGACATCATTTAAAAATTAATGCTAGAGTGGGGGATGATCATCTGATACACCATCCAGACTTTGGACTGGGGCTGAAAACTTGACGTCCTAGAAATAATTAGGACTTATAAATAAAATAATTTTCATACAGAAGAAAAAGCTAATGGGATACTTTTTTGAATGTGTTGTGGCAGAGTTGGAGGATGAGTGGTGTAGAAACAAAGTAAATGCCTAACAAACCCTGACTTGTTAAAAGTGAGACAATTAAAACTTCCCGGGCAGTTCTACTACTGATGTGGGCAGGAGGTGTAAGGGAGGAAGGGAGCCAATTCAAGAGAGAAGTTTCCAGAGAAGAGTGGTTGAGGAGAAGAAAGTTTTCTGAATATGGGAGAGAACCCCTGAGACAGTGTGATAGTGAAAACTTAAGTTATTTGAGCATTTGGATAATTACTCACACCTGCAATAATTCTAACACTAGAAATCTGTTTTCAAGGAAATGTCTGAAATTAAAAATTTTTGGCATAAAAATGTTCTTTAAAGTATAATTCATAATAAAAATGGGAAGTGAGTTTTCTAGCAGAGAGGGAATGGATGAGTTAATTTTAATATATCCATAGGATGGGATGTTTTACAGCTAAAATAATGATTATGGCATATTCTAAATTAGGTAAGAAACAAGATAAAAATAGTTTGGAAAAATGACAGGAAGGAGGTTTGATGGTGGTTGTATATATGTTACGGGGTTACAAAAAAACATTCTGGATCTAAAAATAGGCCATAATAAGGATATATTACTTGATCAAGTGTTGGAAAAATCCTTTTTCTAATTTTTAAAGAAGAGCAAAGGTTGAAATGAACAGAAATTTGTTGCCTTTATTTAGTGAGGATATTATCATGATGATTTAAATTTGAGGTATTGAAGGTGTTTCTGTATATTCCTTAGCAATGTCATGTCAAGGTTAAGGTGTGCTGGGGTTGGAGTTGGTCATACAGGGAGGAGAGGGAAAGAAAGAATTCTTAGTGGGGAGAAGTAACACATTCCTAACCTAGAATTCACACAGTTTGCAGGCTCCCCTGACCCTGTAATGTGAGGCACTTACAATTTGTGGAGATGACAGTCAGTGCCTCTGGCTATACGTGGCTAAGTGGCTGGCTGCCTGGAATGCATGGACGGCCATGGACTACTTGGTGACCAGCGTTCTGTTAAATGCCACAGGACATTTCTAATTCTGCCGAATTCCCTTGCAACTTTGAAAACATAAGGCGAGAGATCCTGCTGGGGCTGTACCCAGAGCATAAGCAGCCCCAGTGACGTCTGCAGGAAGCTCTGGGGACTGAAACCTACCAGACTTCCAGCAGCACAGGGAGATGTGGGCTTGGGTCTCTGGCATGCTTTAAATAGCCATCTGGACATAATAGATGAACCCTGAACAATATGTTCCCTTTATATTTGGAAACTATCATATTTCTGTATGTTTGGATTTTTCTTAAAGACAATGTGACATATAGTAAGGAGTGGTAACTATAATTAAAAACAAATTTCCCTAGGATTGTCACTAGAGCAGCTTCTCAAAGGAGGTTTTAAAAGTGATTTTGAAGGGAGTGGCTTTTAAGGGTTTCATCCTTTTTCATGTATCTTATTCTTTAAAGTCGGTGAGTTGAGCACATCCACATGAACACACGCAACTATAATTGCTCCGTTTTTGAGCTTCTCTGAGCCGCAGTGAAAGATCAGCAGCATTAGCACAGTGTGTAAGCCTGTAGCCTCAAAGTGCTGGATGTCTTTTTAGTGGATAAAATGCAAGTTTCATAATGTAGAAGCTGAAGTTCGTCACACTGATGTCTAGCCTTCAATTAATCATTTGGCTGAAAGTGACTGGATTTCATTGAGGAAGAAGATAAGGTGGAATGGCATGAAGTCCCAGCAGGGTAGCTTTGGGTTAAAACTTGAGTTGCTGCTTCAGGACGAGCTGAAGGGGCTATCACCGAGGCTGCTCTGAGCTGCTGGGTCCTCAACTGGAGCAGGAAATCCTGGGATTCACGCGAGGATGTGCCTGTCAGCACTCTTAGTTTGCCTGGTGGGCTGACACTGTCAGGTCAAAGTGCTGAAGGGCAGGCCAGGGGAGGGTCCTTGAAGGCCAGAGGGGATCTCATATAATAAGGTGGTGTGAGTGCTCCAGGCGCCCCTGCCTCTCCTGGGAAAGCAGAATGATGGCTGGATGGAGGCCTGTTTCCTGTCATAACCCGATCTTCATCTCTGTTGACTTTGCTTCACTCTCTGTTCATGCGATGCTTTACTTAGATCTCCTCTGAGCTTGCTGGAGGGCATACTCCTTTGTGTAAACCAGTAATTTAAAATATGGACTTGCAGCCAAGATGTTGGGCTTCCTGGGTGGCGCTAGTGGTAAAGAATCTTCCTGCCAATGCGGGAGACATAAGAGACGCAGGTTCGATCCCTGGGTCAGAAAGATCCCCTGGAGGAGGGATGGCAACTGACTCTAATGTTCTTGCCTGGAGAATCCCCATGGACAGAGGAGCCTGGTGGGCTGTAGTCCAGGGGATCACAAAGAGTCGGACACAACTGAAGGGACTTAGCGTGCACGCATGCAGCCAAGATAATAAGTGCAGGTTCTTGAAGTAACCTGGTCCTGTGAAGAGTAAATCAGTGACCCTGGTTTTCTCAGTCCACCCACTGGTCCTCTTTTGAAATTGGCGCACACACAAAGGGGAATGCCCCTCCCAGTCCATACACTGTACCCAAGAGGAGCCCAGAACCCAGCTTCTGGTGTTAACTTCAATGACCACCATCAAATGATGGCGGTCTGGCTAATTTTAAGACTCAGAAGAACAAATAGAAATTTCTAAGATGTTTGTCACTAAAATTTCTCCTTTAAAGACCAGCAGATATCACCTCTGTGAGTTACCTCTGAACTCTAGTTTGAGAGCTTCACTCTCAAATCTGTGAGGCTTTTAGACAGGCTGGTGTCTATTTTGTTCACCCCTGGATCTGCCTTTGAATGGGTGGACTGCATCCAGCATGTGGCACGTGCTCAATTAATACTTCTTAAATGTGTGGCTTTCCATTGAATAAAATCTGACTCTAGCCATATTGTTCCAGCTACTATTAAATACAATCTAGATATTACTGATATTTGTTGTAGTTTGAATTTTAGCCATAACTAGCACACACCAGAGATCTATTAATAAACTCTACCCTAACACTGATTGCTTTTAGAGGTTCATTTTTATTTTCTGTGGTTGCATTTGAAATGGACACCATTGTGCAAGCTCTTTACTGGACTGACACTTTTGGAACACAATGTAGATTAATTCTATATGAAAGTTCAGAGATGATTCTGAACTTCTAGGCTCCCTAGATGTCTTAATACTTATTAAAATGCCATTTCTATTCACTTTTTTTTCTTGCATCATTTTCAGTCCCTACATTCTTTTTAGCAGATGCAGGCCTTTGAAAAGTAATTCATTCCCCCCATGGGAATTACAAGTCTTGGCACAGGTATGCTGTGTTGGCTTAGATTTGCAGGGGTGGGGGCACCTTTCTCTGTACACAGGCACCCCCCTCGGCCCTCCCAGACAGGAGTTAGCAAGCCTTTGGGGAAAGACAGTTCACCATTTTTTTCATGCCTTTATTTATTACAACTTTTTGGATCACTTTTCCCCGTGATTCATGAGTTCTAATCTTGGCCAGTGAGGGCCAATACAACATTCTGCATTATTTCTCTGTACTTGTTTCTTCATCTATAAAGCCTTAACCCAGACTCAGGACCTTAAACAGCTCACAGTTCTGGAGGCTGGAAATCTGAGATGGAGGGGTCAGCAGGTCCATGCTCCCTTGGAGGACACTAAGGAAGGATGTGTTCCAGGTCTCTCCCCAGCTTCTCATGCCACTTCTCATGGTACTTCCTCATGGCACTGTGACTCCAGTCTTTACATGGCATTCCCCATGTATGTGTCCAAGTTTTTCTATTTATTTATCTTTTTTTAAAGAAACTTTTTTATATTGGAGTACAGTTGATTAACAATGCTGTGTTAGTTTCAGGGGTACAGCGAAGTGATTCAGTTACGTACATATCAATACATGTATCCTTTTTCAAATTATTTTCACATTTAGGTGGTTATTAATACATAATATTGAGCAGCATTCCCTGTGCTATACAGTAGGTCCTTATTGCTTATCAATTTTAATGTAGCAGTTTGTACATGTCAGTCCCCAACTCGCTAACTATCCCTTCCCTCTAGTAACCATAAGTTCATTCTCTGTGAGTCTGTTTTGTAAATAAGTTCATTTGTAACATTTCTTTTTAGATTCCACATATAAGTGATCAGATCAGATCAGTTGCTCAGTCGTGTCCGACTCTTTGCGACCCCAGGAATCGCAGCACGCCAGGCCTCCCTGTCCATCACCAACTCCCGGAGTTCACTCAGACTCACGTCCATCGAGTCAGTGATGCCATCCAGCCATCTCATCCTTTGTCGTCCCCTTCTCCTCTTGCCCCCAGTCCCTCCCAGCATCAGAATCTTTTCCAATGAGTCAACTCTTCGCATGAGGTGGCCAAAGTACTGGAGTTTCAGCTTTAGCATCATTCCTTCCAAAGAAATCCCAGGGCTGATCTCCTTTAGAATGGACTGGTTGGATCTCCTTGCAGTCCAAGGGATTCTCAAGAGTCTTCTCCAACACCAAATGGTATTTCTCTTTCTCTGTCTGATTTCACTCAGTATGATGATCTCCATGTTGCAATATGTTGCTGCAAATGACGTTATTTAATTTTTTGTAATGGCTGAGCAGTATTCCATCGTATATATGTACCACATCTTCTTTATCCATTCCTCTGTCTATGGACACTTAGGTTGCTTCCTTGTCTTGGCTATTGTAAAGAGTGTTGAAATAAACATTGTGATGCCTGAATCCTTTCAGACCATGTTTTTCTCCAAATATATGCCCAAGAGTGGGATTGCTAGATCATATGCCACTCTGATGAGTTTTTTAAGGTATCTCATACTGTTCTTCACAGTGTCTGTGCCAATTTACATTCCCATCAACAGTGTAGGAGAATTATATATATATATATATATATTTTATAAGAATGCCACTTGTGTTCAGGTCCATCCTCCTCCAATATGTGAAAGTGAAAGGTGAATGTTGCTCAGTCATGTCCTACTCTTTGTGACCCCATGGACTATCCAGTCCATGGAATTCTCCAGGCCAGAATACTGGAGTTGGTAGCCTTTCCCTTCTTTAGGGGATCTTCCCAGCCCAGGGATCGAATGCAGGTCTCCTGCATTGCAGGTGGATTCTTTACCAGTTGAGCCACAAAGGAAGCCCAAGAATACTGGAGTGGATAGCCTATCCCTTCTCCAGCAAATCTTCCTGACCCAAGAATTGAACCAGGGTCTCCTGCATCGCAGGCAGATTCTTTACCAGTTGAACAATGGGTAAGCTTAAAGTGAAAGTGAAAGTCGTGTGGTCGTGCAACTCTTTGCAACCCCATGGCCTGTAGCCCACCAGGCTCCTCTGTCCTTGGAATTCTCCAGGCAAGAATACTGGAGTAGGTAGCTGTTCCCTTCTCCATGGGATCTTCCTAATCCAGGGATCAAAATCAGATCTCCCCCACTGCGGGCAAATTCTTTACTGTCTGAGCCACCAGGGAAGCCAAAGAGACATATTTTCATGAAGGAACTGGGGAAAGTTGTGAATATTTTGGTGGTGGTGGTTTTTTCGCTAAGTTGTGTCTGATTCTTACTACCCCATAGCCTGTAGCCTGCCATGCTCCTCTGTGCATGTGATTACCCAGGCAAGAATACTGGAGTAGGTTGCCATTTCTGTCTCCAGGGGATCTTCCCAACCCAGGGATCAAACCGGAGTCTCCTGTACTGTAGGCAGATTCTTTACTGACTCAGCTACCTTTTCAGTTCAGTTCAGTTCTTGCTGCGCCCAATTCTGGTCACTCCAGTGTATAACCTCATCTTAACTAATAACATCCACAATGACACTATTTCCAAATAAGGTCACATTCTGAGGACTAGGGGTTAGGACTCCAGCATACAAACTATGGAGGGAGACAATACAACCCATAACAGTAGCGTTAGATAGTGAACAGTGAAAGATCAGATAGGTCAGATAGGATTGTGAACAGTGAAAGTTGCTCAGTTGTGTCTGACTCTTTGCGACCCCATGGACTATAGAGTTCATGGAATTCTCCAGGCCAGAATACTGGAGTGGGTGGCCTTTCCCTTCTCCAGGGGATCTTCCCAACCCAGGGATTGAACCCAGGTTTCTAGCATTGCAGGTGGATTCTTTACCAGCTGAGCCACAAGGGAAGCAGATAGGATTGGGAGGTTCGAAGTAATAGATCTTTCTTGCTTTTATAGAATCTGATATATTAGGAAAAAATGCCAACCTGGGACACATAGATTTGCTTTCTAATTGGGATCCTGCTTATAAAGGCCAGACAGAAGTGAGCTTACATGAAAATTTTCATTTAATCTTATTTTCATGTCAGGATGTTAGTACCATCTTGGTCCTTCGCTGAATTCAGCAGCTGCCATGCAGAGGTGCAGGGGCTGGGGTTGGTACGGTGCACAGATGAAGACACGCGGGCTTTGGCAGGACGCTGCTGGGCCTTGTTTGTTTCCTGGCTTCTTGGAGATCCCAGATAGAAGATATAATAAAGGATCAAAGGCCTTTGATCCTAGCTCCAGTAGTTCTTGCTAATGCCTGCAGTTACTTGTACAGCAATGCAGGAACTGTGTCTCATTTCACTTTACACATGGACTTAAGATTAATTCCTAATCGCCTTGAGCTCTCACTTTCTTTGAGTGGATGATTTTACATAACACCATTTCTGAGGTTGTTTCAAAAGTAGGAGTCAGAGATCTCTTAGTATAGGAATATTCAATTGTCTTCATATTTGTTTATGAAAAATGTAACTGACATACAACTTTATATTAGCTTCAGAAGTGCAACATGATGATTTGAAATTTGCAAATATATAAAAAATGATTTTGTCTATATTGCAAAAATGATCACCACAGTAGGTCTGGTTAACATCTGTCCCCATACATAATGTGTTACAGAATTGATTCCTATGATGAGAAACTTTTAACATTTACTTTCAGTGACTTTCAAATATACCCTTTAGTATTATTAATTATAGTCACCATGCTGTACACTACACCCCTATGACATTTTTGCTGGACATTTCTATCTTTTGATTCCCTTTAACTCATTTCACTCTTGCCCTACCTCTGGCAACCGCCAGTCTGTTGTCTGTATCTGTCAGCTTGCTTGTTTATTTTTTAAATTCCACATGTAAGTGAGATCATACGGTGGTTTTCTTTCTCTGACTTACTTCACGTAGCACAGTGCTCTCGAGGTCCAGCCATGTCACAAATGGCAAAATTTCATTCTTTCTTAGTGGCTGAATAACATGCCATTATATATGTATGTATGTATGTATGTAGATATGGACAGTATGAAAAAGTAAAATGATAGGATACTGAAAGAGGAACTCCCCGGGTCGGTAAGTGCCCAATATGCTACTGGAGATCACTGGAGAAATAACTCCAGAAAGAACTAATGGATGGAGCCAAAGCAAAAACAATACCCAGCTGTGGATGTGACTGGTAATAGAAGCAAGGTCCGATGCTGTAAAGAGCAATATCGCATAGGAACCTGGAATGTCAGGTCCATGAATCAAGGCAAATTGGAAGTGGTCAAACAGGAGATGGCAAGAGTGAACGTCGACATTCTAGGAATCAGCGAACTGAAATGGACTGGAATGGGTGAATTTAACTCAGATGAACATTATATCTACTACTGCGGGCAGGAATCCCTCAGAAGAAATGGAGTAGCCATCATGGTCAACAAGAGTCCGAAATGCAGTACTTGAATGCAATCTCAAAAATGCAGAATGATCTCTGTTCGTTTCCAAGGCAAACCATTCAATATCACAGTAATCCAAGCCTATGCCCCAACCAGTAATGCTGAAGAAGCTGAAGTTGAATGGTTCTATGAAGACCTACAAGACCTTTTAGAATTAACACCCAAAAAAGATGTCCTTTTCATTATAGGGGACTGGAATGCAAAAGTAGGAAGTCAAGAAACACCTGGGGTAACAGGCAAATTTGGCCTTGGAGTACAGAATGAACTCAATGACTATTAACTCAATGGCTAATAGAGTTTTGCCAAGAGAACGCACTGGTCATAGCAAACACCCTCTTCCAACAACACAAGAGAAGACTCTATACATGGACATCACCAGATGGTCAACACCGAAATCAGATTGATTGTATTCTTTGCAGCCAAAGATGGAGAAGCTCTATACAGTCAGCAAAAACAAGACTGGGAGCTGACTGTGGCTCAGATCATGAACTCCTTATTGCCAAATTGAGACTTAAATTGAAGAAAGTAGGGAAAACCACTAGACCATTCAGGTATGACCTAATTCAAATCCCTTATGATTATACAGTGGAAGTGAGAAATAGACTTAAGGGACTAGATCTGATAGATAGACTGCCTGATGAACTATGGACGGAGGTTTGTGACATTGTACAGGAGACAGGGATCAAGACCATCCCCATGGAAAAGAAATGCAAAAAAGCAAAATGGCTGTCTGGGGAGGCCTTACAAATAGCTGTGAAAAGAAGAGAAGCGAAAAGCAAAGGAGAAAAGGAAAAATATAAGCATCTGAATGCAGAGTTCCAAAGAAAAGCTAGGAGAGATAAGAAAGCCTTCCTCAGCGATCAGTGCAAAGAAATAGAGGAAAACAACAGAATGGGAAAGACTAGAGATCTCTTCAAGAAAATTAGAGATACCAAGGGAACATTTCATGCAAAGATGGGCTCGATAAAGGACAGAAATGGTATGGACCTAACAGAAGCAGAAGATATTAAGGAGAGGTGGCAAGAATACACAGAAGAACTGTACAAAAAAGATCTTCATGACCAAGATAATCATGATGGTGTGATCACTCACCCAGAGCCAGATAACCTGGAATGTGAAGTCAAGTGAGCCTTAGAAAGAATCACTACGAACAAAGTTAGTGGAGGTGGTGGAATTCCAGTTGAGCTATTTCAAATTCTAAAAGATGATGCTGTGAAAGTGCTGCACACAATATGCCAGCAAATTTGGAAAACTCAGCAGTGGCCACAGGACTGGAAAACGTCAGTTTTCATTCCAGTCCCACAGGAAGGCAATGCCAAATAATGCTCAAACTACTGCACAATTGCACTCATCTCACACGCTAGTAAAGTAATGCTCAAAATTCTCCAAGCCAGGCGTCAGCAATACATGAACTGTGAACTTCCAGATGGTCAAGCTGGTTTTAGAAAAGGCAGAGGAACCAGAGACCAAATTGCCAACATCTGCTGGATCATGGAAAAAGTGAGAGAGTTCCAGAAAAACATCTATTTCTGCTTTATTGACTAAGCCAAAGCCTTTGACTGTGTGAAAGTGAAAGTGAAGTCACTCAGTCATGTCCTACTCTTTGTGACCCCATGGACTGTAGCCTATCAGGCTCCTCCATCCATGGGATTTTCCAGGCAACAGTACTGGAGTGGGTTGCCATTTCCTTCTCCAGGGGATCTTCCCAACCCAGGGATCCAACCCGGGTCTCCTGCATTGCAGACAGACACTTTACCCTCTGAGCCATCAGGGAAGTCCTTTGAGTGTGTGGATCATAATAAACTGTGGAAAATTCTGAAAGAGATGGGAATACCTGACCATCTGACCAGTCTCTTGAGAAACCTATATGCAGGTCAGGAAGCAACAGTTAGAACTGGACATGAAAAAACAGACTGGTTCCAAATAGGAAAAGGAGTATGTCAAGGCTGTATATTGTCACCCTGCTTATTTAGCTTATATGCAGAGTACATCATGAGAAACGCTGGACTGGAAGAAGCACAAGCTGGAATCAAGATTGCCAGGAGAAATATCAGTAACCTCAGATATGCAGATGACACCACCCTTATGGCAGAAAGTGAAGAGGAACTAAAAAGCCTCTTGATGAAGGTGAAAGAGGAGAGTGAAAAAGTTGGCTTAAAGCTCAACATTCAAAAAACTAAGATCATGGCATCTGGTCCCATCACTTCATGGGAAATAGATGGGGAAACAGTGGAAACACTGTCAGACTTTATTTTTCTGGTCTCCAAAATCACTGCAGATGGTAATTGCAGCCATGAAATTAAAAGATGCTTACTCCTTGGAAGGGAAGTTATGACCAACCTAGACAGTATATTCAAAAGCAGAGATATTACTTTGCCAACAAAGGTCTGTCTAGTCAAGGCTATGGTTTTTCCAGTAGTCATTTATGGATGTGAGAGTTGGATTGTGAAGAAAGGTGAGCACTGAAGAATTGATGGTTTTGAACTGTGGTGTTGGAGAAGACTCTTGAGAGTCCCTTGGACTGCAAGGAGATCCAACCAGTCCATTCTCAAGGAGATCAGTCCTGGGTTTTCATTGGAAGGAATGATGCTAAAGCTGAAACTCCAGTACTTTGGCCACCTCATGCGAAGAGTTGACTCATTGGAAAAGACCCTGATGCTGGGAAAGATTGAGGGCAGGAGGAGAAGGGGACGACAGAGGATGAGATGGCTGGATGGCATCACCGACTCGATGAACATGAGTTTGAGTAAACTCCAGGAGTTGGTGATTGACAGGGAGGCCTGGTGTGCTACGATTCATGGGGTCACAAAGAATTGGACACGACTGAGTGACTGAACTGAACTGATGTACATATATGTTTGTGTGTTTGTGTATGTATAATTTCACATTTTCTTTGTCCATTCATCCATCAGTGACCACATAGGTTATTTTTTTATCTTGAATGAAAGTGAAAAGGAAGTCGCTCAATCGTGTCTGACTCTCTGTGACCCCACGGACTGTAGCCTACCAGGCTTCTCCGTCCACGGGATTTTCCAGGCGTGAGTACTGGAGTGGATTGCCATTTCCTTCTCTAGGGGATCTTCCCAACCCAGGGATCAAACACAGGTCTCCTGCATTGCAGGCAAATGCCTTACCCTCTGAGCCACCAGGGAAGACTCAGAACCAATTCAACTGTCATCAATCCCTTCCCCACAAGTTTCAACAACTGGGGAAGATTGACATATCACTGGATAGGAGACTGGAAGTCAACCCAAACTTCATCCCAGACTCTCATACCTCCCACCTAGTCTTCAAAGCCCCTTTCATTCTTCCTAAAAAGCACTCACTCACTCTATAAGAGCTTAGATCTCTCTCCCCTTTCTCTATGAAGATGGTCTAATCCTGAATTCTTTGCCACCTGGGGGAGTTACTAAGCTTTGATAGCTCAGTTGGTAAAAAATCCACCTGCCATGCAGGAGACCCTGGTTTGATTCCTGGGTCAGGAAGATCCGCTGGAGAAGGGATAGGCTATCCACTCCAGTACTCCTGGGCTTCCTTTGTGGCTCAGCTGGTAAAGACTCCGCCTGCAATTCGGGAGACCTGTGTTCAATCCCTGGGTTGGGAAGATATCCTGGAGAAGGGAAAGGCTACCCACTCCAGTATTCTGGCCTGGTGAATTTTATGGACTGTATGTAGTCCATGGGGTTACAAAGAGTTGGACACAACTGAGTGCCTTTCACTTTCATATCTTGGCTGTTGTTAATAATGCTGAATTTAACATGGGGGTGAGTGTTGGTATCTCTTTGAGATAGCAATTTCACTTACTTTGGATATGGATATATACCCAGAATGGAATTGCTGAATGTACAGTAGTTCTATTTTAAATTTTTTGAGGAACCTCCATTTTGTTTTCCATAGTGGCTGCACAAATTTACATTCCAACCAGTGTTGGAGGAGGGCTCCCTTCTCTCCAAATTTTCTCCAACACTTGTTGCATCATTTCATTTCTTTTCTTTTTTCTTTTATAATAGCCTTACATCTAACAGATGTGAGGTGATATCTCATTGTGGTTAATCGTTTTCACATTTTTAAGTAAACTTTTGAAGTCTAATATACATATGGAAAGTACACACAGAACGCAGTTCAGTGGATTTTCACATGCAGAACATTTCTATGTAACCAGCACCCATATGAAGAAATAGAAGCTCACCAGCCTCTAGTGACAGTCCTTGCCCATGGTGCCCCTTCCTAGTTACTATTCTCTTCAAAAGTTACCACTGTTATATATGGTAACAGGTTACCATATGGTAGAAAAGCTAGTGAAAATCTGCTGTATGACACAGGGCGCTCAACCCAGTGCTCTGTGACAACCTAGAGGGGTGGGATGGGGTGGGAGGCGGAAGGGAGGTTCACACGGGGGGGCTATGAACCTATGGCTGATTCATGCTGATGTATGGCAGAAACAAACACAATATTGTAAGTTAATTATCCTATAATTAAAAATAAATAAACTTTAAAAAGTTATGAGAAAGAGAAAAAGTCACCACTATTCTGAATTCTAACAGCATTAGTTACTTTTGCTTGGTTTGAATTTTATTATATATACATAAATATATTTTAAAAATTAAATTTTAAATGAATAAATTATACAAATAAATCATATCAGTATATAGCCACATTATATACTCTTTTAGTGTCTGGCTTCTTGTGTTCATTATATGAGATTTCATCCACGTTGTTGCCTATAGTTCCCATTTATTCTGTAGGGGAGGAAGAAGAATTTTCCTTCAGTTCTGAGACCCCTGTATATAAAAGATAGGTTAACAAGAGAAAAACAAGTTAACATGTGTCCCTTATATATATATGGGTGATACAAGGGAAAATTTAGTAACTTCCCCAGGTGGCAAAGAATTCAGGATTAGACCATCTTCATAGGAAAAAGGGAGAGAGATCTAAGCTCTTAGTGGAGAGTGAGTGCTTTTTAGGAAGAATGAAAGGGGCCTTAAAGAGTAGATAGGAGGTATGAGAGTTTGGGATGAAGTTTGTGTTAACTTCCAGTCTCCTCTCCTGTGATGTCAATCTTCCCCAGTTGTTGGAACTTCTAGGGAAGGAACTGATGCCTGGAAAATCCCATGGATGGAGGAGCCTAGTAGGCTGCAGTCCATGGGGTCACTAAGAGTCAGACATGACTGAGTGACTTCACTTTCACTTTTTACTTTCATGCATTGGAGAAGGAAATGGCAACCCACTCCAGTGTTCTTGCCCAGAGAATCCCAGGGACGGGGGAGCCTGGTGGGCTGCCATCTATGGGGCTGCACAGAGTCGGACACGACTGAAGTGACTTAGCAGCAGCAGAATTGGTTTTGGAAGCTCTTTCTTTAGGCAGATAAGGGAGTTGGAGGAAATGTCTCTGTGCATTTTCTCTTCTCCCAGTGCCTACAGCTCAAGATAATCAATATACCCAAGTGACATCTTCGGGGTGGCGTGTCCTGAACCCCTGTGGCCCTGTTTCGGCATGCTGTATTCTGCTCTTCTTCAATTCTAATGGCTGCATTATAGTCCAGGGTTCCTTCTTATTAATAAAATATACTGCCTTCCGTGTAGTTACCAGGTAGTTAAATATTAGAGTCCATCACTAACAGTTGGCCATCCTTCCTGTTTTTGTCTATGTTCATGTGATTCAGCTGCCGACCTCCAAGATTCGAATGCCTGCCTAACTTCCTCGATGTTTGTAGGTCTTTTTCCCCCTTTATTCTATCCCAAAGGATATTTGAAGCTTAGTTTTCTCCACCCTCAATAACTATCTGCAGTAATGTTGAGGAGGGAACAAATGCTTTAGTCCTTAGACGTTTCTAGAGCCAGTGTGTGAAGAGAGCTGTGAACGATGGCAAGTGATTGATGAGCGGTGACCTGGGAGGAGCAGCTGGGTTGGGTGATAGGGCTTTGCTTCTCCTGCTTTGGTTGCTGAATGGCAGGAAGACAGCCGTGATGTTTGACGGTGGTACATTCTTCCTCATGATAAATGGTTATGGAGGCCAAGACTTGAAAGACTGAGGGGGGATTCACAGTAACGATTTTTAGGAAATACTGAACCTCCTCCCACCTCCAGTATCAATTCCCATTTTTTCAAGCAAAGATGACTCAGCCTTCTGAATGTGAGTACTATTGCAAATTACTTTTAGTCTTTGCCTATGCTGACGGTTTCAGTCAGTCCTGGATAGTAGTACTTAATGATGATATGATAAAGTACAGCTTTATCATGACAGCTCCTGTAAATCCACACATTAGGGTACATAAGGCACTTGGTGTCTGGCACTAAGTAAGTACTCAAGAACTGTGGTTGTTTTAACAGTTATTGGCAATTACTTGGCCCTTTTCTTGTGCCAGCTGAGGGCCCATACTAGCTGGACTCTGTTGTGTGGTTAATCATTATCAGCTTGTTAGGTGGCCGGAAAAGCCTGTTAGCTGAACCTGGCTGGGTTCGGCTATAACTCAGGCCTCCCTTTCTGCCTCACTGCCTGTAGGAAATAAGGAGTTCAGGGTGTGGAACAGCATTCTCACTGGCTGCCTTTGTGCTCCCAGCTGCACCTCCAAAAGGGAAAGCCAGTGCCAGCACACAGCAGAGGCTCCAGCCATCAGATGAGAAAGCCGCTGCAGAACTCAGGGCCCCAGGCCAGAGTCTGGAGGCGCTGGACCAAACGCCCTTGTGTGGGGGTCACGTGGCTCTGTAGGGCGTGACTGCAGAGCAGGTCTCTTACAAAAGGAAGAGCTTCATGGGTTCCCTGCCAGTATGCTGCCCCACAAACAGTATTTTCCTCTATCTTCTCTTCTGTGAAGTTTCAGACATTAGAGCATCTCACCCCTGAAAACTTCAGAATGATCTCCTAAAAATAGGGACATTTCTCCTTCCTTCTAGTAGTACAATAGAATGCCTAAGAAAATGAACAGTGATTGTTTTTGCCATCAAATATCCAGTATTTTCAAATTTCTGTGTTTATTTGAAAAATGTGTTATAGTGTTTTTTCAACATTAGGATCTAATCAAGGTTTATGAGTTACATTTGCTTATATCTTTTTTAACAATTTCCACATCTCCTCCTCTAATGTTTTAGGGAGTCTAAGGGGAGAATGTCCCATATTATGGGTTTCTTGATGGTTTCCTCATGTATCATGTATTTATTCTTTAGTGTGTATATATAGGTGGCACAGTGGTAAAGAATCTGCCTGCCAATGCAGGAGACACAAGAGATGCTTGGATTGGGAAGATCCCCTGGAGAAGGAAATGGCAACTCACTCCAGTATTCTTTCCTGGGAAATCCCATGAACAGAGCAGCTTGGCAGACTATAGTCCATGGGGTCACAGAGTCAGACACAACTGAGCATACACACACACACACACAAACACAGGGTGTGAATTTCTTATAAACTGGAAGTTAGTTTTAAAAGTGTGAGTAGATTTCAGGTTAAACATTATCTTAGTCCACTTGCATGCTAA
Organism: Bos javanicus; assembly: GCF_032452875.1. Classification (NCBI taxonomy): domain Eukaryota; kingdom Metazoa; phylum Chordata; class Mammalia; order Artiodactyla; family Bovidae; genus Bos; species Bos javanicus. Next base: position 47,171,211 of record NC_083869.1, on the reverse strand, counting down.
ATCACTTCAATTGTGTCCGACTCTTTGTGACCCCATGGACTGTAGCCCACCATGCTCCTCTGTCCATGGGATTTCCCAGGCAACAATACTGGAGTTAGGCTGCTCTAACAAAAATCCTGTAGACTGAGTGGCTTATAAACAACAGAAATTCCTCACAGATCTGGAGGCTGGAAGTCTGAGATCAGGGTGCCCCTGTGGTTGGGTGGGGGTCCCCTTCTGGGTTGCAGTAGGCCTGCTTGTACCCTACATGGCAGAAGGGGCAGTGAACTCTGAAGGGTCTCTCTTGTAAGGGCACTAATCCCACTGATGAGAGCTGTGCCCTCGTGGTCTAATCATCTCCCAAAGGCCCCACATCCAAAAACCATCACCCTGAGGAGGAGGTCTCAACATAGGAATTTTGGGTGTGGGTAGAGACGTTCAGTCTATAGAAAACAGTCGCCAGAACTATTTCATAGGTGATGCTGTGAGTTTCATATCACATAACTGTCCTGATGTCTCAGTATTACTGATGCAGAGCTGGTGACTGCTGGGTCTTTCCACCAGAAAAGTATATTTTCCTTTGTAATTGGAATTTGTGGGCTGATTTTTGGGCAAACATCCTGTTTCCTAAAAAATTTTAAACCAAATTTTTACCTTCCTTTGATCCCTGCCTCAACCAGCGGTTACACTGAAAGTATTAACACTAAATGGAGACTTGGTATTCTTTTGTTGTTTCTATTTTGTTGCTCTATATTGAGCTGCGGGCGCTCAGCTGTAACGAGTTTTCCTTACTCACCATTTTCCTGAGTGTCACTATAGATTTGTGGATTTCTGATGGCCATTCTTTTTGATCCTCTGGATGACCTTCATGTTGAAAGGTTAATGGGAAATTGAGGTTGTTAGTTGACAGGTTCTGCTTGTGTAAGAATGATAGTGTTGTGGTTTAGTTTCTTAACTTCAGGCAACTGGCTTAACAGTTGGTTATGCTCAGAGGATTTAGGATGCTCCAGCGATGAGGGTGGATTTGTGGGGTGGGAGGACGTTAGTTCTCTTTATGAACCAGCTCTGTTTGGGGTGATTCTAAAACTGTAGAGCCTAAGAAGGGATTTGATGCTGAATATTGCTAGAGCAGGGAGGACAGTGAGGCATTCATCTAGTAACTCTCATGTTATGGTAACTGAAGCTTTTTTCTGATTTGAAGCATTATCCTTTCTCCAACTTTTCTGTCACTAATGTGGAAGAATGACCAAAGACGAGTGAGAGAGGATAAGAAGGTAGTGCTGTCCAGAAGGTTCATCAGTGAGGACTGGAATCGCTGAAAGCATAAAGTTAGACCATCAGGGCCTCTCAGTTACTGCAGGCAGCCAGAGAAAGGCCCATTAAAAACAGCTCCATCAAAGTCCAGGAGGTTGCCAAGGATCTGTGCTCAGATGGAGGTCTGGGCCTTTTGAATGCACAGATGCACCTTAGGGGAGGTGTTTTGATGAGGGTAGAATGTAGCTCATTTTTCTTCCAAAATGAAATGTTTCCAGAATATACTCCCCCACCTCCATACACATAAACACTTCTCCAGTGTTAAACAGTCTGCCCATGTGTGGGTATATTTAATGATTGTAACACCAGAGGAGGCTCCATCTAGAAAATGGAAAGGAACCATCAGTTCTCTCCCTAACAAGAGAGGCAAGGATGAGGCAAGTTAGTTTGGGGTTTGTGGATATTGAACTTCTTTGCTCGCAGCCCTTCCCTCCCCACTTGGCTCCTCCAGGCCCAGGAGGGGAAGAGGAGTCACAGGAAGTGAGCAGTCGTGGTACCATGTGCGTCAGGGTATCACAAAGTGATACCTTGTTGAGAATCTGGCTCTGCTTTCTCTCTCTCCTTTTTCTTAGAGTGTTGACTCTGACCATGGCTGGCCTCCTTTCAGAACTAGGGCAAGTACCCTGTCCTAAGGAAGGTATTGGTTGAGATAGGATTGCCTTGCTGTTTATACAGGTATGTGTATTAGCTTGTGAAGCCTGCCATCACAAAGTACTACAGGTTGAGTGGAGTGAACACCTACCCAGGGTTCTTCTGAGACCTCTCTCCATGACTTGCAGGTGACCACCTTCTCCCTGTGTCTTTATGTCGTTTTCTGTGTCTGTGTTTAAATTTCTTCCTCTTAAAAGGACACCAGTTATACTGGATTAACACCTACCCCGATGATGTTGTTTTAACTTAAGCGAAGTGAAGTTGCTCAGTTGTGTCCAACTCTGAGGCCCCATGGACTGTAGCCTACCAGATTCCTCCATCCATGGGATTTTCCAGACAAGAGTACTTGAGTGGGTTTCCATTTCCTTCTCCAGGAGATCTTCCCAACCCAGGGATCGAACCCGGGTCTCCCACATTGTAGGCAGACACTTTACTGTCTGAGCCACCAGGGAAGTCCTTGTTGTAATAATTACCTCTTTAAAGACCATATTTCTAAATACAGTCACATTCTGAGGGACTGGGGGTTTGGACTTCAACCTATGAATTCATATATGAATTTTATATCCCATAACAGTAGATATAGAAACACATCCTAATATTTGACATGACTATTAAAAATCATCAATATATTTGTAATTTAAAAGCAAGCTTCCTGGATGCTGCTTTAGTGTGCAACTTGTCCCTTTCCCTTTCCGCAACAAAAAGTACCAGAAATAAGAACAAGAGCACAGTCATCTACAATAAGTGACTTTAGTGGAGGAAAGTACTTAACTGATTCTTTCCTTTATGTCTGCATCTCTTACTCTGTATTCAAGTTTTAGGTTTGTAAGGAAAGGAGAAATCAGTCCTGATAGACTCTGTAACACTCTTAATATACTTCTCGGAGCAGATTGTACATTGTTGTACAAGTACTCTGTACCTGTGCAAGTCTTGCTGCAGTTCGCTCACTCACTAACACATCTTCAAAGTCACGTGGTGGCAGCTGTCAGAATTGGAACCTTGGGCCCAAAGGAGGTTCTGTAGTCTCTCGATCTGGTGCCACCTTTATCAGAATCACATGTGGTGCTTTAAACGTGCTCATCATGGGCACTGCACTGTATCTAGTGCCTCAGTGTCTTTGGAAATAGGGCCTGGGAACATGCATTTTAAACACATGAATCAGGAAATTCTCAGGCAGGTAGAATTGGAGAACTACTGTGCTGTTGGCAGGGTTGCAAAGCTGCACCACCATGAAGTGCCACAGTCGTTTCACTTGTCAGAAGCCACTGTTTCTGCTGCTGCTGCTGCTAAGTCGCTTCAGTCATGTCCGACTCTGTGCGACCCCATAGACAGCAGCCCACCAGGTTCCCCCGTCCCTGGGATTCTCCAGGCAAGAACACTGAAGTGGGTTGCCATTTCCTTCTCCAATGCATGAAAGAGAAAAGTGAAAGTGAAGTCGCTCAGTCGTGTCCGACTCTTAGCAACCCCATGGACTGCAGCCTACCAGGCTCTTCCGTCCATGGGATTTTCCAGGCAAGAGTACTGGAGTGGGGTGCCATTGCCTTCTCCGCACTGTTTCTAGGTAAATAATTTAATGCTGTGGCTTCTGGCCCCTGCCGTCTTCCTTCCATGTTTGGTCTCATTAGAACAGAGTTGAAATCTCCTTGTCCCCAAGTCCCCTAGTCTCTGCCTTTGGAATTATTATGTTTAATTTGGTGTCAGGTGTCTCCTGGGATCATGCTTCTTTGTAATGGTGGGTAGCTTCTAGAACCTTGTATGACGTCTAGGAAACAGACTAACCATATAACACAGAGGTTTTGTTTGAAATGCTTAGGACCAAGGTCATTTGGAGACATTTTTCTAATTATCTGTGGTCTGTGTTCAGTGTAGACTAGATTATACCATCCCAGAATTTGGTTAACCTGGCAGGGGAGTAAAGTATGAACAGATACATTAACAAGTGTTCTTTTATTGAAAGCTGATCTTTTAGTTTCCAGTTCTAATTATGTGAGCATGTCGTCTTTTCAGTTTGAGAATTTCTTCTTTGGATCATTGATTCCTTGGAAAATCCTGATGTCCAGGAGCAAATCCCAGCCACCTTGCCTTCTCTTCTTCTGCTCGCTGGTGGTGCCCATCCTCCTGTTTACAGCCTAAGACCATGATCGCTGTGGTCAGCTCGACCACACACGTCCCTCTTAAAAATTTGTCTTCTAGGTGGAAGAATTTTTTTAAGCAGTGTTCTGTTTTGCACGGTGCATGTGTATTAGTAAGTTATAAATTGAACCTTTGATGTTTAGGACCGTATGCAGTGGTTATTCAAAGTGTAGTGGAGTTGACAATTTATCAGATTTTCACGGTAGTCATAAACTGTCAGGGCTGGCACAGAAAGATGAAGACTGTGATATTCTCCTATTGAAAGAAAGAAAGTCACATCAAATAGACAGTTTGAGCCTTTGAAAAGACATGGAGAAACATTATAGTGTGGTGGTTAAGAGCACAGTTTTAGGGGTGAGAACTGAACAGACCTACGACATACTTCCTGGGTGTTTTTAGAGTTGTTTACCCTCTCAAAGGCTGTTTCCTCTCCTTAAAATGAGGATAATAACAGTTTCTAACATAATAAGGATCAAAAGTTACAATTAATGCAGGTAGTATAGTGCCCACCATGTTATAAGGGTATTTGTGTGCATTTCATGATCCTATGAATGTTATTTTTAATACTGAGATAGTTATTTGGCATGATGCATAACAAAAATAGAGAGCATTGTAGTCCATTAGTTCACCTTCAGTTGTATGTAAATCTAATAGTAATCCAACTTGGAGTTGGTTAATGTATTTTATTATAGGTTGAAAGTGGCTAATTGTCAAGCTGCATTGAGGATGGTGAGGCTGTGTCTGAATGCCAGGGTAATTGCTGGGGTGTTTACACAGGTTCTAGAGGGTAGATTGGAGACATCCATGTTGTGCATTTGCCAATCCTCTATGTCAGAGCTAAGCTCTTTGATCAGTACTGTTTTCTTCTATATCTTTTTATACTAGATAGAAACAACTGGTTCTATAAGATAATTAAAATAGGTAAATCTGATGTTAATATTTTTCCCATGTGCCCATCCATACTGTAGGTATTTATGGTTTGGATATATTATACTTCACTAGATAGAGTATAAAATTTAAGGAAAGAATCATTTTGCATAAGTATAGAGGAACTAAATTAACTTCTTCTGTTTATTAACAGTTCCTTTTTTTTGGTTAGTTTTTAATGTTGCTGTGCAGTCTTGCCTGTCCTGCAGCTTCTAATACTTTTAAAATATGTGTTTCAAATATTTGAGTTGTTTAATAAAGCAATAAAAAATAAATCTATTGAAAAACCAAAATTGCTTAATTGTACAGAGGCTAGATGAGTGCATATTTTTAAAAAAAATTTTTAATTTTTATTTGGCTACACTGGGTCTTTGTTGCTGCATGCGGGCTGTCTCTGGTCGTGGGGAGTGGGGGCTGCTCTCTAGGCGTGGTGTGTAGGCTTCTCATTGCTGTGGCTTCTCCGGGTGCAGAACACAGGCTACAGCACTGGGCTCAGTAGTTGTGGTGCTTGTGCTTAGTTGCCCTGGGGCAGGTGAAATCTTCTCGGGCCAGGGATGGAACCCATGTCCCCTGCATTGGCAGTCAGATTCTTAACCACTGGGAAGTCCGATGGGTGCATATTTGGAACACTGTTGCAGCCAATCACATTTATCTTTTATAGGTGGGGGAAGAAATCTCGATCCTTTATGCACATATCCTACCTCACTTTCTTCCTCCACAAAAGGCACCTAACGGTGTGTGGTGGGGGTGGAGATGACTTATTCTGTCAACAGAAAATCCGTGAGTCTGCATTGATATGTATATTGGAAGGGCCAGGGAATTTGTGGTTCTTCTCTCCATGTATTCTCATTGTTCTGTTGTGGTGAAGATTTTGTGTCATCATAAGATGTTGAATTAATAACAACAGGTAATATCCTGAGAAAAAGGACTTTATGTTTCAGAGATTTATGTCCTTCAAAGGATGAATTCATATAACCAACCTAAGGTACTAAAATAGCATAGTGAAAGTGAAAGTGAACTTGCTTAGTCGTGTCCGACTCTTTGCGACCCCGTGGACTGTAGCCTACCAGGCTTCTCTGTCCATGGAATTTTCCAGGCAAGAATACTGGAGTGGGTTGCCATTTCCTTTTCCAGGGGATCTTCCCTATCCAGGGATCAAACCCAGATCTCCCACATTGCAGGCAGACAAGTGAGCCATCAGGGAAGCCCAAAATAGCATAGAGTTACATGTAATTAAATAGGCATTTTTAGCAAATGGACTGATTTTCTGAGAATGGTTCAGATATAATTTCCAGCTGTCTAGTGGGTCATAATGATTTACATGGCAAATGAAACTAATGTGGGCTTAAGTAATATGATTAAACCAGTCTTTCTGGATCACTCTTTTTCATTTTAAACTGCCCCGCCAACCCCCTCCCCCACCACACAAGCCAGAAGTGAGAGGTATTTACAGAATTTTAGGAGTGGAAATGATCCTTACTGTTGTTGGTACTTGTTTATACAGGATTGTTCATATTAAACCAGACTTAAACTCTACATACAAGACTTCCACAGAGGAGCTCAACATGGCAGAGTAGAGGGATATGGAGCTCACTTCCCCTTCAGATATATATATAAAAAATACATCTATATGTGGAGCAATTCTTACAGAATATCCACTGGAAGCTTACAGATCTCATACAACCAAAGCTGCAAGAAAGATCCCCACATTACTGAGTAGGATGAAGAAGGAAAAAAGAGGAAGAATGGGGAGGGAAACTGCCCCTGGGTGGGAGCTGTGAAGTAAGAAAGGTTCCATCACTCTGGCTGGAGATCTGCTGAGATAGTAAGGGAGCTTCCGAGGCTGGAGAGGAGAGAGTTCGAGCTTGCCTGCAGTCCTTCAGGGTAGAGGAACACCAACATAGATGGTCCTGACCACATCGCAGCCCTTCCCCGGCCTGAGACGCATGCTTGCTGATGTGTGCAGTGACAGGGAGCTGAAACTCAGGCTTCAGTGGATAGATTGGTGCGAGGGGGTGGTGTGACTTGATTTGGCTGTGCAGAGACCACCCAAAGGGCCTACAGTGCAGTGCAGACTGCAGCTAGGGGCACATGCAGGATGGAGTGCAGGTCTGCTGTAGGAGTCCCATTGTCAGCATGGAAGGGACGGGGCATGGTTTGCCATGGCTTCATTGTTGGCATGCTTGCAGTGGGGCATGGATCTGGCCCCACGGGTTCTGTGAAGTTTGTGGGCTCACACACACATGTGGAGGGGGACCTGAAATCTGAACAAGTTACTGGTAGTCCCACTGTGGGTGCCAGGATGTGGCTACACTGGGTTCTTGCTCTGGTGAATTTGGAGACTTGGATTGTACATCCACATGTCTAAGGCCCTTTTGAGTCAATTACCTGCAGGTTGGGGACATGGCTTCGGTGGGTTTCTGTGCCAGTGGCTTTGTGAGTGCACATGTGTGCCTAAGGGGCTTCCTAGCCAATTACAAGGGGCCACAGGCAGAGGTCACCAGTGAGGGTGGTGCTGGCAGCAGCCATCTTTGTGGGTATGCACAGCAGGTGGTATCAGAATTGCATGTCCCAGTGGACACCTCCTGTGGAAGAACGTGCAGCAACTTCTTTCCCAGTGGAGTCCTCCAGGTGGGCCTACCTCACACCACAGCTTAGAATCAGATCTGCGGCTTTTACTCCAGCAACTGGAGAGCAGACTCTGCTGCTAACAGGGTGATGATAACTGCAGAGCAAAGAGGAGAACCTGCCCAATATCCAGTGTAGGATCTGGTCATCACAATGCTTCTGTCAAGGGGATAATGGCCAGGACACCCTTAGGAAAGACATGGCATACATCTATACCGAATTCACTGGACTCAAGCAGGCTATGCAGGGATGCTCTCACATAAAAACAGCCCTTCAAGGTGAAAGTAGATAACTATTTTTCATAGAAAAAATTGAAGAAAAAATGAAAAAGCAGAGGAACCACTCCCAATTACAAGAACAAGAGAAATCCCTTGAAGAAAAATGGAATGAGACAGACCTTTCCAGTCTACCAGATTCTGAGTTCAGGTGATAGGTGAAAGGAGGTGATAAAATTACTGAAGGGATTAAGAAAAGTTATTGATAGAAATGCAGATCACTGCAACTAGGAATTAGAAACTGTAAAGAGGAGCTAATCAAAATTAGACAAATCAATCATTGAGATAAAGTGATCTAAAGACAATAAATAGCAAACTAAATAATGCAGAAGAATGAATAAGTAGTCTGAAGGGTAGAATAATGGAAATCACCCAATTAGAGGGGCAAACAAAAGACAAATAAAAAAAATTAGACATATGGGTCAATGGAACAGAATAGAGAGCTCAGAAATACACACACACCCCTACATCGATTAATCTTCAACAAAGGAGGCAAGAATATACCATGAAGAAAATACAGTCTTTCAGCAACTAGTGTTGGAAAAGCTGGACAAGCTATATGTAAATCAGTGAACTTAGAACACTCCCTCATGCCACACACAAAAATAAACTCAAAATTGCTTAAAGACTTAAATAAAAGACAAGTCATCATGAAACTCCTAGAAGAGGACATAGGCAAAACGTTTTCTGGCATAAATCCTAACAGTGTTTTCTTAACTCATTCTCCCAAGGCAATAGAAATAAAAGTAGTAATAAATGAATGGGACATAATCAAACTTAAAAGCTTTTGCACAGCAAAGGAAACCATCAAAAAAGTGAAAAGACAACCTGTGGAAGGGGAGAAAATATATTTGCAAACAATTCAACCTACAACACTTTAATTTCCAATAATATACAGACAGCTCATACAACTCAATAACAACAATTAAAAAAATGGGCAGAAGACCTAAATAGACAGTTCTCCAAAGAAGACATACAGATGACCGATAGGCACATAAAAGATTTTCAGTGTCACTAATTATCAGAGAAATGCAAATCAATCAAAACTGCAATGAGGTAGTCACACCAGTCAGGGTGGCCATCATCAAGAAGTCTACAAAAAAATTCTGGAGAGGGTGTGGAAAAAAAGGAACCCTCCTACCCTGTTGATGGGAATGTAAATTGATAATAGCTACTATAGAGAATAGTATGGAGTTGGGCTTCTCTTGTAGCTCAGTCAATAAAGAATCTGCCTGCAATGCAGGAATCTGCCTGCAATGCAGGAGACCCGGGTTCGATTCCTGGGTCCAGAAGATCCTCTGGAGAGAAGGAAATGGCAACCCACTCCAGTATTCTTGCCTGGAAAATCCTGTGGACAGAGGAGCCTGGTGGGTTATAGTCCATAGAGTTGTAAGAGTTGGACACAACTTAGTGACCAAAGCACCACCACCACCATAAAAAAAACTAAAGACAGAGTTACCATATGATCCAGCAATTCCACTCCTGGGCATATATCCAGAAAAGACAAAAGCTCTAATTAAAAAAGATACATGCACCTCGGTGTTCATAGTAGCACTATTTACAATAGCCAAGACATGGAAGCAACCCAAGTGTCCATCAACATGAATGGAGAAAGAAGATAATGACACACCATGGAATGATCAGGGTTCAGTTCAGTCACATAGTAGTGCCCACTCTTTGTAACCCCATGGACTGCCATACTGGCATGTATGGCATTCCATACACACCATGGAATGTTACTCAGCTATAAAAAGTAAATCATGCCATTCGCTGCAACATGAATGGACCTAGAGATTATCATCCTAAGTGAAGTAAGACAGAGAAAGATATGATATCACTTATATATGGAATCTTCAAAAGTATACAAATGAACTTATTTACAAAAAGACTCACAGATGCAGAATGCATATATATGGTTATCAAACAGGCAATGGGGGATATATTGGGAGTATGGGATTAACAGATGTACACTACCATATATAAAATAGATTAACAAGGATTTGCTGTATAGCACAGGGAATTATGTTCAATATATTGTAATAACCTGTAACAGAAAAGATTCTGTAAAAGAATATGTATATATGTATAACTGAATCATTTTGCTACACACCAGAAACTAACACTACATTGTAAATCAACTATACTTCAATGAAAAACATTTTTTTAAAAAAAGGAATGAAGGTCTACTGTGTATTATTCTGGGACAATCTCCATTGGTTCCTGATGATCCCCATGATTTAAGTGCTATGGGTCATTTCTTTAAAGATCAAGTTTAGGTTCTTTTCCTTGGATTTGATATTTTGAGCTGCACGTGACTAGTGAGGATTCATTAGCTAGACAAGACTGGGTCTCTTTCTTTTTTTATCTCTTTCTGCATGTATATTCTAATATTTTCTTCATTATCCCAGGCTTCTACAATTTGTAATTTTCTCTTTCCCCTAGAACATTTTTACACTTCTTGTATTTATTAAAAATTTGCATTTTGTTTTACTTCTTCTGCTGTCTGTGAATAATTAGATTTTTCCCAACTTACGATGGCTACTTAATTAAAAAAAAATTTTTTTCTCAGCTACACTAGTTTGTGATGCATTTTATCCTTCTCTTACCATTCTGAGATTCCTTTACATCAACTTTATGTTTCTAATTATATCAAAACAAGAGTTTTCTGTACTTATTTTTGCTCCTGTTGTATTCTAATGCAATTTTACTTTGGTCTTGAAAAGTTGGTATAAAGTTGTAGAGCAATAAATAGGTAATATAAACATGTGTAATGAATAAGATTTCCTCTAGCAAATAAGAAAACAATTATCTACTTAGTTATCTCATTTAATTATTTTTGGTCTCCCTGTGTGAATGAATAGACATAATAAAATAGTACATAGATCAAATCTCTTTGCCTTCCTTTTTAAATGTTCAAGCAAAGATCTGAATGCCAGCATGCAATTTCACTAAATATATATGAATGATGTTTGGACATAGGAATGATTGGACTCTGGCTCCCATGAGGAAAAATTGCATAAAGCCTTGTAATTTCACTTCTGGAATGCCAGGGACACAATATAGTCTGGGGGACATATTTTGCCTATAAAGATCATTATTAGATTTGCTGAACCAACTGTGTATTCAAAAGATTGCCTGAAAAATACTCCTGAACCTCGGGCAAGAGGAAATGAATACTTAGACTGCTACCCTGGGGTTAACCACTTAGGGAGTAAGTTTTGCATATGCTGCATATTAGAACAGGAGAGTAATTACACATTTCCCGTAAGACTGAAATTCTTTGAGAATACTTGTTAATTCTCAGATTCTTCTTTGAAAACAAGAATGAATAAAAGTAGATTTTACTTTAAACTTAAATTATTTAAAAATGAAACATTTATAGACAATAAGAACATAGGTACTATTTGCATCCCTATTTTCATGACTGATCCTTCAGTTCAGGTCAGATCAGTCTCTCAGTCGTGTCCGACTCTTGGTGACCCCATGGATTGCAGCACACCTGGCCTCCCTGTCCATCACCAATTCCCAGAGTCTACCCAAACTCATGTCCACTGAGTTGGTGATGCCATCCAACCATCTCATCCTCTGTTGTCCCCTTCTCCTCCCACCTTCAATCTTTCCCAAAATCAGGGTCTTCTTTAAGGAGTCAGTTCTTCGCATCAGGTGGCCAAAGGATTGGAGCATCAGCTTCAGCATCAGTCCTTCTAATGAATATTCAGGACTGATTTCCTTTAGAATGGACTGGTCTGATCTCCTTGCAGTCCAAGGGACTCTCAAGAGTCTTCTCCAACACCACAGTTCAAAAGAGTCAATTCTTCGATGCTCAGCTTTCTTTACGGTCCAACACTCACATCCAAACACAACTACTGGAAAAACTATAGCTTTGAGTGTATGGACCTTTTCTGGCAAAGTGATGTCTCTGCTTTTCAATATGCTGTCTAGGTTTATTGTAGCTCTTCTTCCAAGGAGCAAGCGTCTTTTGATTTCATGGATGCAGTCACCATCTGCAGCGATTTGGGAGCCCAAGAAAATTAAGTCTGTCACTGTTTCCATTGTTTCCCCACCTGTTTGCCATGAAGTGATGGGACCAGATGCCATGATCTTCATTTTCTGAATGTTGAGCTTTAAGCCAACTTTTTCATGCTTCTCTTTGACCTTCATCAAGAGGCTCTTTAGTTCCTCTTCACTCTCTGCCATAAGGGTGGTGTCATCTGTATATCTGAGGTTATTGATACTTCTTCCAGCAATCTTAATTCCAGTTTGTGCTTCATCCAGCCCAGCATTTTGCATGATATACTCTGCATAGAAGTTAAATAAGCAGGGTGACGATATACAGCCTTGACATCCTCCTTTCCCAATTTGGAACCAGTTCATTGTTCCATGTCTGGTTCTATCTATTGCTTCTTGACCTGCATATAGGATTCTCAGGAGGCAGGTAAGGTGGTCTGGTATTTCTATCTCCTTAAGAATTTTCCACAGTGTTTTGTGATCCACACAGTCAAAGGCTTTGGCATAGTCAATAAAGCAGAAATAGATGTTTTCCTGGAATTCTCTTGCTTTTTCAGTGATCCAACGGGTGTTGGCAATTTGATCTCTGGTTACTCTGCTTTTTCTAAATCCATCTTGAATATTTGGAAGTTCACGGTTCACTGCTGAAGCCTGGCTTGGAGAATTTTGAGCATTACTTGTTAGTGTATGAGATGAGTGCAATTTTGCAGTAGTTTGAGCATTCTTTGGCATTGCCTTTCTTTGGGATTGGAATGAAAACTGACCTTTTCCAGTTCTGTGGCCACTGCTGAGTTTTCCAAATTTACTGATATATTGAGTGCAGCACTTTTACAGCATCATCTTTCAGAAATTGAAATAGGTCAGCTGGAATTCCATCACCTCCACTGGCTTCGTTCATAGTAATGCTTCCTAAGGTCCACTTGACTTCACACTCCAGGTTGTCTGGCTCTAAGTGAGTGACCACACCATTGTGGTTATCTGGGTCATTAAGACCTTTTTTGTATAGTCCTTCTGTGTATTCTTGCCACCTCATTTTAATCTCTTCTGCTTCTGTTAGGTCCTTACCATTTTTGTCCTTTATCATGCTTATTCTTGCATGAAATGATTCCGTGCTCCCAGATAAATACAGTTGAAAGCATTTCATTCACAGTGAAAATTAATGTGTGTGTGTATCTCTAGCTGGGCTTTCCCCCTCCGGTTGGGACTATGGTTAAGCACAGTTGTGCTTTAGTGATTTGTATGCCCTTGGGTTGAATATGGAAAATGATTTACTCTTAGCTAATCTGGTTAATTATTGCTCTGTGTTTGATGTTGCAGGCATTAGATTCCGTGAGGTGGCAGAGAGGGACTGAGAGCCAAAACATGAATGCAGTGATGTGAGAGAGCACAAGTCAGAGCAAGAGATGTCAGGGGTGTTAGCAGGAGGGAGAGGCACACACAGACCCAGAGAGGAGGGAGGAGGGAAGGAAGAGAGAGGGAAGGAGGGAGAGAAAGAGAATATGCAAAATCAAGCATCAGCAGGGGAGGGAACAGAGAGAGAAATGGAAGGTTGGGAATATGGTTGAGGAGGTCTTTGTTACACACCTTGGTAACTTCCTGTATTCCCTCCTAGTGAGTGATTATGAGCAAATGTAGGTTTGTTATATGCTGTTTAAGAAGCAGAAAACCATTTGAGTGAGAAGTAGCAAACTTACCCCTATGGGTTAAATTTCTTTGATTTCCACTTAGTCCATGCTTTCAGATTCTGAACTTGGGTCCTGAGCTGTGTTAATCATTACTTAATACTTATATGGAATTAAGCTTACCCTGTTGCAAGTCCCAGTTTCAATCAGTAAGTAATTATGAAAATTAGTCTTAAAAATGTTGTGAAGGGGTCTTGCTTTCTAGGCAATAATTAAGCCTCTCAGCCATCCCTGGGTGTTTTTTTTTTCTTCTTCTAGCTATTTTTTTTCCCCCAAACTTAGTTTCTGCAGGTGGGAAGAGATAGCAGGTTGCTGCCGTGGACGGGGAACCCTGGTGGGCTGCCATCTATGGGGTCGCACAGGGTCGGACACGACTGAAGCGACTTAGCAGCAGCAGCTGAATGAGGGATTCATTAGTTGAGGTAGATAAAGTTTCTATCAAGAGAAGGAATGAATGATCAGGATATTTTAAAGCTAAAGAAAAGAAGGATATCCTACTTTCTTCTGGCCTAAAGAAATATATATATATATATATTTTAATGTGAACAGAACTTTTAAAACTCCAGGTGTTTTCATGGGAGTATTTTTGATCTCAAAACATGGAGCTAAATCTCCATCTTCAGTGGGAGCCAACTAAAAATGCTTGTGAATTTTAGTTCCTGGCATTTAGTAAGCAGGTGCTCAGAAATAGCAACACATAATAATAATAGGAATAATAATAATGATCAGCATCCATAAAGTGCCATAGTGGCTGAGCATTTTTATATAAGTAGAGCCGATAAGTCTTACAGGCATGCTGCTCTGGTGGCACCAGACACCATTGCCTTCTGATCCTCCCGGGGAACCTGGGGTTTTAAAGGTTCTGTTGACATTTTAAAAAAAATAAACTTCCCCAAATCATTGGCTGTTGATCCATCAGTGAGAAATACAAGTGAGCTTGAATCTAAATATCAGTAGTTTTCTTGGGCTCTTTGATTATTTAATTATGTACCCTACATGAGTTTTAATGTACAGCCACAAAATTTATTTAATGAGGAAAGAAAAAGGAGTCTAATATTTTTAAATTATTGAGAAAAATACTGCATTTTTATTACTTTGAGGCAGTATTGTTTAAAGCTCTTGCAAATAAAAATTGTTTTATTTGTTGCATTTTATTTATTTTGCTGTAACATGGGCTTTTGTTTGCTTTTTGAGGGTGTTAGCATAGGAGGGTGGAAAATCCTGGGAGTTAAAAGACCCAGTCTTTTTTTTTTTAATTTATTTTTTTATTGAAGGATAATTGCTTTACAGAATTTTGTTGTTTCCTGTCAAACCTCAACATGAATCAGTCATAGGTATACATATATCCCCTCCCTTTTGAACCTTCCTCTCATCTCCCGCCCCATCCCACCCCTCTAGATTGATACAGAGCCCCTGTTTGAGTTTCCTGAGCCATATAGCAAATTCCCATTGGCTATCTATTTTACATATGGTAACGTAAGTTTCCATGTTACTCTTTTTTTTTTTTTAATGTTATTCTTTCCACACATCTAACCCTCTCTTCCCCTTTCCCCATGTCCATAAGTCTAGTCTCTATGTCTGTTTCTCCACTGCTTCCCTGAAAATAAATTCTTCAGTACCATTTTTCTAGATTCTGTATCTATGTATTAGAATACGATATTTTTCTTTCACTTTCTGACTCACTTCACTCTGTATAATAGGTTCAAGGTTCACCCACCTCATCAGAGCTGACTCAAATGCATTCCTTTTTATGGCTGAGTAATATTCCATTGCATATACGTACCACAATTTCTTTATCCATTCATCTGTCCATGGATATCTAGCTTGCTTCCACGTTCTACCTATTGTAAATAGTGCTGCAGTGAACAGTGGGATACATGTGTCTTTTTCAGTTTTGGTTTCCTCAGGGTATATGCCTAGGAGTGGGATTGCTGGGTCATATGGTGATTTTATTCCTAGTTTTTAAAGGAATCTCCATACCATCTTCCATTGTGGCTGTTAATTTACATTCCCACCAACAGTGCAAGAGCGTTCCTTTTTCTCCACACCCTCTCCAACATTTACTGTTTGTAGACTTTTTGATGAGGCCTGACCGGTCTGAGGTGATATCTCATTGTAGGTTTGATTTCCTTTTCTCTAATAATGAGCGATGTTGATCATCTGAGTTAAAAGACCCAGTCTTGATGCTCTCCCTCAGTTATTTCCTTTGTGAGCAGGTGCCAGTGTTTTTACATCCTGAGTATCATTTTGAATTCTTGCTATGTAGATTTTCAGGGGTTTCCTTAACATTTATGTTCTCAAATTGATATGGATCCATGTTGTTCCTTGCGTGAGTCCTATGGGACATGACCAAAGGGAATTTTAAAATGAGTTTGATTTCTTGCATTGCTTCTGTAAATTAAGCTTATCTATTGTATGAGTATGAGCTGAAGAAATGATGCTTTTGAACTGTGGTGCTGGTGAAGACTCTTGAGAGTCCCTTGGACAGAATGGAGATCAAACCAGTCAATCCTGAAGGAAATCAACCCTGAATATTCTTTGGAGGACTGATGCTGAAGCTGAAGCGCCATTACTTTGGCCACCTGATGTGAAGAGCCAACTCACTGGAAAAGACCTGATGCTGGGAAAGCTTGAGGGTAGGAGGAGAAGGGGACGACAGAGGATGAGATGGTTGGATGGCATCATTGACTCAATGGGCATGAATTCGAGCAAACGTTTTCCAGGAGATAGTGAAGCCTGGTGTAATGCAGTCTATGAGGTCACAAAGAGACATGACTGAGTAATTGTACAATAACAACGATATTTTATTATTGTAACAACTCATACAATAACAATTGTATGAGTACTTGAAACTTGGAGATATCTATGGATTGATCATTGATATATATGTAGACATACATATATCTAGTGGTTTTTTTTTTTTTTAATTCATGCTGTTTTCAAAGTAGAAGGTTTAAGACAAGTATGAGATGACGGGATGTTGATGTACTGCCAAATCCTGCACTTTAACAAGGCCCTAATGCCTTTCCCACGTATTGAACTGTCACAGCAATGATCAGTGGCTTCGAATGCCTCCTGAATTCCTGACCAGCTGCCAAAACAAGTGCTTAAGTAAATGTTTCCTGATGTCTGGTGACCGTCAGTGTCCCCCTGTATCCACTGGTTATGAGCTGAGATTTGAAAGATGTAACTGTTTGTACTCCAGTGAAATCTATGAAGAAGCTTTATTGTTGTAGTCCACTGGATGAGGGAGAGCAAGTAAAGCCTTTCAGAGGGACAGATGCACTTATCTTTACATCTGTTTCTTTAGAGACCACAGTGGGTCTCTGAACTGCCTGATGACTCTCATGGTAGCATCATGCAAGTACCAGGAGGAGACATGCCCTGTTCTAAGATCCCCCAAGCCTGGAACCCTCCAGTAGAATCCTAAGACTGTTGGATATTATATCTCTGAATAACAATGTGAGCCCTGGTAACCTGGATGTAGTGGAGCCCATCTCAGACTTCCCCCAGTTCTCCAAAGCTCTGTGTGTGGTACCAAGGGTGGTGCCTGGTCTAGGATTGCATGTTTCTTGTTATGGTGGCTGATCTGCAGGAATACAAGTCTTAAACCTCAGTCAGTTCAGTTCAGTTGTTCAGTCGTGTCCAACTTTTTGCAACCCCATGGACCATAGCATGTCAGGCCTCCCTGTCCATCACCAACTCCTGGAGTTTACCCAAACTCATGTCCATTGAGTCAGTGATGCCATTCAACCATCTCATCCTCTGTCGTCCCCTTCTCCTCCTGCCTTTAATCTTTCCCAGCATCAGGGTCTTTACAAATGAGTCAGCTCTTCGCATCAGATGGCCGAAGTATTGGAGTTTCAGTTTCAAGATCAGTTCTTCCAATGAACACTCAGGACTGATCTCCTTTAGGATGGACTGGTTGGATCTCTTTGCAGTCCCAGGGACTCTCAAGAGTCTTCACCAGCACCACAGTTCAAAACCATCAATTCTTCAGCACTCAGCTTTCTTTATAGTCCAACTGTCACATCCATACATGACTACTGGAAAAACCATAGCCTTGAGTAGATGGACCTTTGCTGGCAAAGTAATGTCTCTGCTAGGTTGTCTAGGTTGGTCATAACTTTTCTTCCAAGGAGTAAGTGCTTTTTAATTTCATGGCTGCAGTCACCATCTGAAGTGATTTTGGAGCCCCTCCAAAATAAAATCTGCCACTGTTTCCACTGTTTCTCCATCTATTTGCCATGAAATGATGGGACCAGATGCCATGATCTTAGTTTTCTGAATGTTGAGCTATAAGCCAACTTTTTCACTCTCCACTTTCACTTTCATCAAGAGGCTCTTTAGTTCCTCTTCACTTTCTGCCATAAGGGTGGTGTCATCTGCATATCTGAGGTTATTGATATTTCTCCTGGCAATCTCAATTCCAGCTTGGGCTTCCTCCAGCCCAGCACTTCTCATGATGTACTCTGCATATAAGTCAAATAAGCAGGGTGACAATATACAGCCTTGACGTATTCCTTTTCCTATTTGGAACCAGTCTGTTGTTCCATGTCCAGTTCTAACTGTTGCTTCCTGACCTGCATACAGGTTTCTCAAGAGGCAGATCAGGTGGTCTGATATTCCCATCTCTTTCAGAATTTTCCACAGTTTATTGTGATCCACACAGTCAAAGGCTTTGGCATAGTCAATAAAGCAGAAATAGATGTTTTTCTGGAACTCTCTTGCTTTTTTGATGATCCAGCGGATGTTGGCAATTTAATCTCTGGTTACTCTGCCTTTTCTAAATTCAGCTTGAAAATCTGTAAGTTCATTGGAGAATTTTAAGCATTACTTTGCTAGTGTGTGAGATGAGTGCAATTGTGTGGTAGTTTGAGCATTCTTTGGCATTGCCTTTCTTTGGGATTGGAATGAAAACTGACCTTTTCCAGTCCTGTGGCCACTGCTGAGTTTTCCAAATTTGCTGGCATATTGTGTGCAGCACTTTCACAGCATCATCTTTTAGGATTTGAAACCTAGGCACTTGTAAAACTTTATTTTCCCAGAGACTGAAAGGAGAGCTAGCATTCAAGGTGAGACCACCCTTGCTGGCCCAGCATTAAAATTAGACACAGCAGCATGATAGTTAATAGATAAGTGGCTACAGGTTTTGATCAGGGACTACCTGCTCAGTTCATGCAGGCTGTGTAGAGCCATTCTCAGCAGGAGTGGTCCTCTGTTACAGAGTCCAAGCTCGCTCTACTCACCGCACAATAGGCCAGTAAATCCCAGAGACTGAGATGTTGAGACAAGGAAAATGACTTTATTCAGAAAGTTGGCTGACCGAGAAGATGGCACATTAGTATTTCCAAATAACCATATTGTCGGGGCCTGAATGCCATCTTCTTTTATGGATCAGAGTCGGGGGAGGTGAGGAAACAAAGTAAAAAGATGATTTAATTCTTGCAAATGTCTCCTAGAATGGGGAGCCTTGGGCAGGGGGATGTGTTCGTTTCACTTCCTCACCGTCCTCTCCAGGTGGGCAGGCTCAGGTTATCTCACTAACAACAAAAGCGGCAAGATATGGGTAAAGGTCACAGAAGCAGATCCAGTATGAATTCAGAATTAACCCCTACATCTCCACGGTTTCAGCACTGTTCTGAATGAGGGTTTGTCCTCATTTTGTTCAGTGTGAGAAATTTCACATTTTTGCTCTAAAGAGAACCATTTATACCTGTTCCGTTTCCTGTTAGGAAAAGACTGGCTGTTGATGTCTGCTAGGGGCTACTGGGGAGGGATGGAGTGTGGTGGAGTAATTCATAGTCTAAACTTAATGATAGTATATTTTAAAGTTACATTAAAGTTTAAAGTTACAGGGCTTCCCTCATAGCTCAGCTGGTAAAGAATCCGCCTGCAATGCAGGAGACCCTGATTTGATTCCTGGGTCAGGAAGATCCCCTGGAGAAAAGATAGGCTACCCACACCAGTATTCTTGGGCTTCCCTGGTATCTCAGGTGGTAAAGAATCTGCCTGTAATGTGGGAGACCTGGGTTTGATCCCTGGGTTGGGAAGATCCCTTGGAGGAGGGCATGGTCACCCACTGCAGTATTCTTGCCTGGAGAATTCCATGGACAGAGGAGCCTAGTGGGCTACAGTCTATGGGGTCACAAAGAGTCGGAAATGACTGAGCAATTAAGCACAGCACAGCACCTAAAGTTATAGCCTCTTTTCCTGGGGTTCATGTATAATGCCAGAATGTGGGGAGCGAGCTCCGTCCGTGGCAAAGGTCATGAGGAAGGAGGCTTGACATACGCAAAGGCGGGATCAAGCCTCAGGGGTCTCCCTGGAAATTCTCGAGCAATCTACCCCCAAAACCAGAGTCTGCCTACTCTCTGCTTTGTGCTTTCACCTACACCTCTGACTTTACGGGGGCCTGTCCCCCACTACCTCTCTGAAAAAGAGTTAGCTTACAGCTCCAGTTAATAATTCCTGGGTGTGACAGTGTTTCAACCTACAAACTCCCTTGGAAGTCCTCTAGCCTGCCTGAATAGGTTTTTCCGGCAACATGTGATTGCTCAGAGCCTCCCAACTGTGAGAGGCATGAGATGTTCTAAACTGTCTAAATACAGATTCCTTTGAGCAGTTAAAAGATTGATTAGAAATTGTATTGGTGAAGGGATTCTCACTTGTTGGGCCAATGTTTGCTGCTAAGTCTCCATATCCCTTACCTGCTGTGTCCCTGGCAGTGTATTGATTAATATAATTGGTGTAAATAGTAGCTTTAATGTTTGTAACCTGGGACCCTTGAATTAATTCTTTTTCTTGTTATAGCCCACCACACCTTTGCTCTGTAGGAATGCAACTTTATCTAATGCTTTTTGGAGGCTGGCGCCTGACTTTAGAATAATCACCTTTAGAGGAAAAGGCCTCCGGGCCAGAAGATGATGCAAATCACCTAAACTTTTGCATATGATAAGTTTGCAGGAAGAAAGCCTGGCTTGCTGCTTGACTCTACCCCTTCCCCCATTATCCTCTATGCATAACTTAAGGTATAAAAACTACTTTGGAAAATAAAATGCGGGCCTTGTTCACCGAAACTTGGTCTCACCATGTCGTTCTTTCTCTTACCTTCTGGCTGAATTATTCAGCCTCTTTTCTCCACTGAATTTCTTCACTGAGCTATCCTCATTCTATTACTCTTTATATCCTTAATTAACGTTTAATTAAGCAGTTGTTTCCTGATCCTCGCCGACGCCGTCCCCACTTCGAATACCCTGGATCCACCGGGGCTGGTCCCCGGCACCAGAATGTTTCTCAACTCAGTGTTCCAAGTTGTTATTGTTGTCCTTGCTCAGTTGTGTCTGACTCTTTGCAATTCCATGGACTGCAGGACCCCAGACTTCTTGTCCTTAACCATCTCCCAGAGCTTGCTCAAACTCATGTCGATTGAGTCGGTGATGCCATCCAACCATCTCATCCACTGTTGTTTCCTTCTCTCACCTTCAATCTTTCCCAGCATCAGGGTCTTTTCTAATGAGTGGGCTCTTCGCATCAGATGGCCAAAGTTTGGGAGCTTCAGCATCAGTTCTTTCAATGAATATTCAGGAATGATTTCCTTTAGGATTGATTGGTTTGATCTTGCAGTCCAAGGAACTCTCAAGAGTCTTCTTCAACACCACAGTTTGAAAGCATCAATTCTTCGGCATTCAGCTTTCTTTATAGTCCAACTCTCATATCCATACATGACTACTGGGAAAACTATAGCTTTGAGTATATGGACCTTTGTCAGCAAAGTAATGTCTCTGCTTTTTAATACACTGTCTAGGTTGGTCATAGCTTTTCTTTCAAGAAGCAAGCATTTTTAAATTGCATGACTGCAGTCACCATCTGCAGTGATTTTGGAACCCAAGAAAATAAAGTCTGTCACTGTTTCCATTGTTTCCCCATCTATTTGCCATGAAGCGATGGGACTGGATGCCATGATCTTTGTTTTTTGAACATTGAGTTTTAAGCCAGCTTTTTCACTCTCTTCTTTCACCTTCATCAAAAGGCTCTTTAGTTCCTCTTAGCTTTCCACCATAAGGATGGTGTCATCTGCATATCTGAGGTTACTGATGTTTCTTCCAGCAATCTTGATTTTGGCTTGTGCTTCATCCAGCCTGGCATTTCACATGATGTACTCTGTATGTAAGTTAAATAAGCAGGGTGACAGCATGTAGCCTTGACATACTCCTTCCCAATTTTGAGCCAGTCCATTGTTCCATGTTCAGTTCTAGCTGTTGCTTCTTGACCTGCATACAGGTTTCTCAGGAGGCAGGAAAGGTGGTGTGGTATTTCCATCTCTTTAAAAAAATTTTTTAATGTATTTATTTATTTTAATTGGTGGCTAATTACTTTACAATATTGTATTGGTTTTGCCATACATTGACATGAATCAGCCATGGGTGTACATGTGTCCCCCATCCTGAACCTCCCTCCCACCTCCTTCCCCATCCCATCCCTCAAGGTCATTCCAGTGCACCAGCCCTGAGCATCCTGTATCATGCATTGAACCTGGACTGGTGATCTATTTCACATATTGTAATATACATGTTTCAATACTATTCTCTCAAATCATCCCACCCTCGCTTTCTCCCACAGAGTCCAAAAGTCTGTTATTTACATCTGTGTCTCTTTTGCTGTCTTGCATATAGGGTCATCGTTACCATCTTTCTAAATTCCATATGTATGCGTTAATATCCTGTATTGGTGTTTTTCTTTCTGACTTACTTCACTCTGTATAATAGGCTCCAGATTCATCCACCTCATTAGAACTGATTCAAATGCATTTTTTTAATAGCTGAGTAGTATTTCATTGTGTATATGTAGGTGTTCCCATCTCTTTAAGAATCTTCCACAGTTTGTTGTTCCAAGTCATCACTGCTACTCATTTGGCCTTGATTCATGAGCTGATGCAGCTTTGCTACTTCTGTTTTAGCTGAATTAGTTTCTCTGCTTCCTTCTCTAGAAATTTGTATTCAAAAGTGGCTATTTGGGTCTTTTAAAAGCAAGTCTCAGTTGGTGTCCCTTGGCTTTAGCAGGAAAAAAGGCCAGGACTGGAAACATCAGGGGTTTGGCATTGGAGTCCTTGCTTTTTCCCAGTACGTCTCCCTGCCCTGTCACCAATGGGGAGTGTGTCCTTGGACTAGGCTAGAGGACCTCATAAGAGACTTACCTTCAAGGACAGTGAACTTGTTAATATGCCTTCTTCTTGGACAAGTTTAATTCCGTCTTACCGCCCTCTCCCATGGGACTTTATGGACCTTTATTATAGTGGCTTTGTGTGAGCTATTATAAAGTGAAAGTGAAAATGTTAGTCACTCAGTCATGTCCAACTCTTTGCAACCCCATGGACTGTAGCCTCTGTCCATGGAATTCTCCAGGCAAGAATACTTCAGTGGGTATACATTTCCTTCTCCCGGCATCTCCTCCACTCAGGGATCAAATCTGGGTCTCCCACACTGTGCAGATTCTTTACCATCTGACCCACCAGGGAAGCCCAAACTATTGCAAAAGGCTAAATGAATTCATCTTTGAACTTAACATTTTAGAATCTTCCTTTTAGAATCACCATGCAGGCTTGGCTGCGAGTTACCCAGAATTTGCAGTGTAAATAGTGAAAAAAATATAAATCTGCTGCCTGTCTGTGCCAGTACTAACTTAGGCCCCTCTGGCCACCCATCTCTTTGTAGCATTTTTAATCGGCACTCTCATTGCTTGGACCAGCCCTTGTCGGTGTTCTAATTTTTCAGGGCAGAGCTGTGTCTTCACACAGAATCCATTGACTTAAACAATAGACCTTCTTGTCAGTTCTGCTGCTTTCAATACTTTACCTTGACTTGAAGTTCATTAGTGTGTGCCGTTGGCAAAAGAGGCATACCTTCAAACTTAGCTAATTACTCAGCTCTTCAGTAGCAGCATGACTAAGTAGAGCCTAGCCATCTCCACAAAGGGGGCTTCTCTGCCAGAGCCAGCCTCGAATGTAGTAGGTGACCGAGACAGGGCTAGCATCGATGAGCCAAAACCAGAGGAGTTGTAAAACTTTGAAGGCAACTGTTAGTACATCCATTCCTCCCCCAATAAATTCCCCTTCCACATTGCTGTGGAAGTACTGCTGAGCCACTGCCCAGCCCAAAAGCTGGAAATGCAAAGGAATTGGGGTGGAGTAGGGAGCGGACACCAGAGAGCCCTAGAAAGTCAGTAGACTTTCGAATTTAGTAGTAACTGGTGAAAGTGCTGAGGCTTAGCTCACGCTTGGCAAACTATCAAGTATAGTTGTGCCTATTGTTCATTGCACAAGGGCGCTGAGCCAGAGGGTTAAGTGGGGTCAGAATCCAGCCCTTGTTCTGTCTGGCAGAAGGCTGTATTGGCCTGGAGAAAGGGAGGCCATGTTCAAAGGCTGGCCTAGACACTGTCCTCTTACCACGCCACGCACACACACAGGGCTCGTCTGCTCAGGGAGGGCGCCTTTCCCTAGTCTGCTTAACAGTGCTCAGTGGGCTAGTAGGAGCTGTGCTGCTTATCCACAGTCCTTAGAGTATGTCAGACTTGTGTGGATTCTGAGTCCATCTTGACCTCAGGGTCTCCTGAGGAGATGGGTTCTCAGAGATCCTCGAGGGCACGAGAAGATTTCAGGTGCACACAACAGCACATGCGAGAGGTCGTGTGTGCTCTGTCACTAAGTCGTGTCCAGCTCTCTGCGACCCCATGGACTGTAGCCCACTAGGCTTCTCTGTCTGTGGGATTTTCCAGGCAAGAATACATGAGTGGGTTGCCATTTCCTTCTCCAGGGCTCTTCCCCAACCAGGGATTGAACCCAGGTCTCCTGCTTTGGCAGGTCAATTCTTTACCGCTGAGCCACCAAGGACTACACATGTAAGAGTTCATTCCCTTTGAGCTGTTTCAGTCCTGCTCACTACTCAGGAAGAAGGTATTAGGGTGTTGAAAATGACTGTCAGCAGGCTTCCTTGGGGGCTCAGTAATAAAGAATCAACTTGCCAATGTAGGAGACACAGGTTCAATCCCTGATTGGGGAAGATCCCACGGGCTGTGGAGCAACTAAGCCCGTGTACCACAACCATTGAGCCCGTGTGCCTAGAGCTTGTGCTCTGCAATAAGAGAAGCCACTGCAATGAAAAGCCCTTGCACTGCAACTGGGGAGCGGCCCCCGCTCACTGCAACTAGAGAAAAGCGTCCGCAGCATCAAAGACACAGCACAGCCATGAATAAATAAATTATAAAAAGATAAAGCACTGTCAGCAAGTGCTGGAGATGCCAGGTTAGCCACCCAGCCCCATGAGAGCTAAACTTAGACCCAGAGGCCTTCATGCATGTCGGTAGCAGTTGTTGTATTTATGTTTAGAATATTCTTTTATCTATGCCAAGGGGTCCTGGTTTCCTACTTAAAGAAGTGAAGTAATGCTTAAAATATAAGTAAATATATAAAGAAAGGAATTGCTGTCTTCATTATTTTAGTCAAATCTAAGTTGTCACTGGCATGGACTGAATTTAGGAAACAGATGTAGTGTGACGAGACCAAATATGAGAGTGAAGAAGAGAGGCCTTTTCAGAAACAATATAGGTTTCTGACAATTCTAACGAGGGTAGAAGGAAGCATTTGCACTGTTGTTGGAGAGATTTGGGTTCCAATGTGCAATGTGTGTTAGTGTGCACTTGTTCCACAAAGGAAAATTGAGAGATTGTAGACTGAATTTTGGAGGGTGGGACTGGAATATGTAGGAGAGCCTGGAGCTATTTTGAAGTCAAGCAATTGACCCCACATTTTTTTCTGAATGGAAGAAAGCCAGAAAGTTCCAGAAGGGAAACACAGCTATTAATTGAGATTTGACTCAAAGGCCTCCCTTCCTGTGTCCTTCGTCTTCATTTTCTCTGTCTTTCTCACACACGAGTGCACTCACACTTGTATACACACCCCAACCCGCCAAAGATTCAAATCTGCTGCTGTCTCCCTGGTAGGAGAATTTCCTGTAGAAACGACAATGTAAAGTAACAGGCATGCCGTGGAGAACTATAAAAGCATTGTTCTGAGACTTCTTCAGGTGAAGAAACATCCAGCTCTTGGCATGAGCATGACTGAGATAACTGCAGTAAAAGCATTGTTTGGTATCCAGTGGCAACCGTTATTTATGTTTACATAAAGGGAAAAAAGTGTTCTCTGATATACTCTGAGAAAACTGCTGCCACAGGCTTTTGAAACAATTAGACTATTTCACACAGCATTAAGCTTAACAATGTCAGTCTGTTCCTAAAAGTTCTTTAAGAAAATTTTTGCAATGAGGTCAAAATTTAGCTTGGCAAAATAGAAACCTCAAAAGGCAATTTCATCCTTAAATTTTTTTTTTAAATTGCTTTTTTGAGATATAATCAACCTAAACTAAACTATTTAAAGTATGTACTTTGCTCATTTGACGTGTATATCAGTGAAACAGTCACCATAGTCAAGAAAATGAACACATTCATCACCCTAGATGCTTTCTTTTGCACCTTGGTAATCCCTACCTTGCACCTGCCTCTGTGCATCCCTTTCACAGGCAGGGAAGTGCCTCTGTCACTACAGATTAGCTTGTCCTTACTGCTGCTGCTGCTAAGTCACTTCAGTCGTGTCTGACTCTGTGTGACCCCATAGACGGCAGCCCACCAGGCTCCCCCGTCCCTGGGATTCTCCAGGCAAGAACACTGGAGTTGTATATTAAGAGCACTTACATATGCACTTTTATCTGGCTTCTTTCAGCATAATTATTTTGAGATTCATATACATTGTATCTTAGTTCATTCCATTTTACTACTGAATAACATTCCATTCAGTAGTATGTATGGGTATGCCACAATCTATTATCCATTCACCTATTGATAGTCATTTGTTGGGTTGTTTGTAGCTTTAGCCTATTACAAATTAAGCTACTATGAACATTTGTGTACACATTTTGGTGTGGATATATATTTTCTTTTCTCTTGAGTAAAAGGCTAGAAGTGCAGTGGCTGGTAGTTGTATGACTGACTAATAAATTATCCACTGTTTTCTAAAGAGTTATACCATTTTACATCCTCAACAAATGAGAGTTCTGCTGTTTCCCATGTAAGAGAGTTCCAGTTCCTCTGCATCCTCGTAAACACTTGGCATATTAGCCGTTTTCTCTCTTTATGGTTTTAATTTGCATTTTCTGAGTAATGACACTGAAAAGTCAAAGTGTTAGTTGCTCAAATGTGTCTGAGTCTTGGCTCCTCTGTCCACAGGATTCTCCAGGCAAGAATACTGGAATGGGTAGCCATTCCCTTCTCCAAGGGATCTTCCTCACTCAGGGATCAAACCTGAGTCTCCCACATTGCAGGCAGATTCTTTAATGTCTGAGCTACCACGGAAACCTATTGAGAGTGTCCTTTATGTATTATGTACCATTTGTGTATCTTCTTTCATGAGATGTCTGCATATTTTTAAAAATTGGGCTGTTTTCTTATTCACTTTTGAATCTTTTTATATATTGTGAATGTTTGTGCTTTAAAAATCTGTCGAAGAACTGAAGTTTTAAATTTTGATGAAATTCAATTTAATTTTCATGGTTTAGGTGTTACATCTAAGAACATCATCTTTGCTTAACCCAAAGTCGCAATTATTTTTCCTACCTTTTCTTCTAGAAGTTTTATAATTTCAAGTTTTACATTTTTATCTATGATCTATTTTGAGTTCAGTTTTCTCATATGGTGCATGATATGGATCAAAGTTCAACTGTTTACAAATAGGTACCAGATGATTACAGCATCATTTGCTAAAAAGTCTGTCCTTTTCTCCATGGAATAGCCATTGCATATTTGTCAAAAATTGCTTGTTTATATATTTGTCAGTTCAGTTCAGTCGCTCAGTCGTGTCCGACTCTTTGCAACCCCGTGAATCATAGCATGCCAGGCCTCCCTGTCCATCACCAACTCCTGGAGTTCACTCAGACTCACGTCCATCGAGCCAGTGATGCCATCCAGCCATCTCATCCTCTGCAGTCCCCTTCTCCTCCTGCCCCCAATCCCTCCCAGCATCAGAGTCTTTTCCAATGAGTCAACTCTTCGCACGAGGTGGCCAAAGTACTGGAGTTTCAGCTTTAGCATCATTCCTTCCAAAGAAATCCCAGGGATGATCTCCTTCAGAATGGACTGGTTGGATCTCCTAGCAGTCCAAGGGACTCTCAAGAGTCTTCTCCAACACCACAGTTCAAAAGCATCAGTTCTTCGGCACTCAGCTTTCTTCACAGTCCAACTCTCACATCCATACATGACCACTGGAAAAACCATAGCCTTGACTAGATGGACCTTTGTTGGCAAGGTAATATCTCTGCTTTTCAATATGCTATCTAGGTTGGTCATAACTTTTCTTCCAAGGAGTAAGCGTCTTTTAATTTCATGGCTGTAGTCACCATCTGCGGTGATTTTGGAGCCCCCCAAAATGAAGTATGACACTGTTTCCACTGTTTCCCCATCTATTTCCCATGAAGTGATGGGACCAGATGCCATGATCTTCATTTTCTGAATGTTGAGTTTTAAGCCAACTTTTTCACTCTCCTCTTTCACCTTCATCAAGAGGCTCTTTAGTTCCTCTTTACTTTCTGCCATAAGGGTGGTGTCATCTGCATATCTGAGGTTATTGATATTTCTCCCGGCAATCTTGATTCTAGCTTGTGCTTCTTCCAGCCCAGCGTTTCTCATGATGTACTCCGCATATACGTTAAATAAGCAGGGTGACAATATACAGCCTTGACGTACTCCTTTTCCTATTTGGAACCAGTCTGTTGTTCC
This sequence comes from Bos javanicus, assembly GCF_032452875.1. Taxonomy (NCBI): domain Eukaryota; kingdom Metazoa; phylum Chordata; class Mammalia; order Artiodactyla; family Bovidae; genus Bos; species Bos javanicus. The sequence continues at coordinate 47,142,794 of NC_083869.1, read as the reverse complement.
ATGTCTAGTTCGAACTGTTGCTTCCTGACCTGCATATAGGTTTCTCAAGAGGCAGGTCAAGTGGTCTGGTATTTCCATCTCTTTCAGAATTTTCCACAGTTTATTGTGATCCACACAGTCAAAGGCTTTGGCATAGTCAATAAAGCAGAAATAGATGTTTTTCTGGAACTCTCTTGCTTTTTCCATGATCCAGTGGATGTTGGCAATTTGGTCTCTGGTTCCTCTGCCTTTTCTAAAATCAGCTTGAACATCAGGAAGTTCACGGTTCACATATTGCTGAAGCCTGGCTTGGAGAATTTGGAGCATTACTTTACTAGCATGTGAGATGAGTGCAATTTTGTGGTAGTTTGAGCATTATTTGGCATTGGCTTTCTTTGAGGTTGGAATGAAAACTGCCTTTTCCAGTTCTATGGCCACTGGTGAGTTTTCCAAATTTGCTGGCATATTGAGTGCAGCACTTTCACAGCATCATCTTTCAGGATTTGAAATAGCTCAACTGGAATTCCATCACCTCCACTAGCTTCGTTCATAGTGAGGCTTTCTAAGGCCCACTTGACTTCACATTCTAGGATATCTGGCTCTAGGTGAGTGATCACACCATCGTGATTATCTGGGTTGTGAATATCTTTTTTGTACAGTTCTTCTGTGTATTCTTGCCACCTCTTCTTAATATTTTCTGCTTCTGTTAGGTCCATACCATTTCTGTCCATTATCGAGCCCATCTTTGCATGAAATGTTCCCTTGGTATCTCTAATTTTCTTGAAGAGATCTCTAGTCTTTCCCATTCTGTTGTTTTCCTCTATTTTTTTTGCATTGATCGCTGAGGAAGGCTTTCTTATCTCGTCTCGCTATTCTTTGGAATTCTGCATTCAGATGCTTATATTTTTCCTTTTCTCCTTTGCTTTTCACTTCTCTTCTTTTCACAGCTATTTGTAAGGCCTCCCCAGACAGCCATTTTGCTTTTTTGCATTTCTTTTCCATGGGGATGGTCTTGATCCCTGTCTCCTGTACAACGTCATGAACCTCAGTCCATAGTTCATCATACACTCTATCTATCAGATCGAGTCCCTCAAATCTATTTCTCACTTCCATTGTATAATCATAAGGGATTTGATTTAGGTCATACCTGAATGGCCTAGTGGTTTTCCCTACTTTCTTCAATTTCAGTCTGAATTTGGCAATAAGGAGTTCATGATCTGAGCCACAGTCAGCTCCCGGTCTTGTTTTTGTTGACTGTATAGAGCTTCTCCATCTTTGGGTGCAAAGAATACAATCAATCTGATTTCGGTGTTGACCATCTGGTGATGTCCATGTGTAGAGTCTTCTCTTGTGTTGTTGGAAGAGGGTGTTTGCTATGACCAGTGCATTTTCTTGGCAAAACTCTATTAGTCTTTGCCCTGCTTCATTCCGTATTCCAAGACCAAATTTGCCTGTTGCTCCAGGTGTTTCTTGACTCCCTACTTTTGCATTCCAGTCCCCTATAATGAAAAGGACATCTTTTTTGGGTGTTAGTTCTAAAAGGTCTTGTAGGTCTTCATAGAACCATTCAATTTCAGCTTCTTCAGTGTTACTGGTTGGGGCATAGACTTGGATTACTGTGATATTGAATGGTTTGCCTTGGAAACAAACAGATCATTCTGTCATTTTGAGATTGCATCCAAGTACTGCACTTTGAACTCTTTTGTTGACCATGATGGCTAGTCCATTTCTTCTGAGGGATTCCTGCCCTCAGTAGTAGAAATAATGGTCATCTGAGTTAAATTCACCCATTCCAGTCCATTTCAGTTCGCTGATTCCTAGAATGTCGACATTCACTCTTACCAGCTCTTGTTTGACCACTTCCAATTTGCCTTGATTCATGGACCTGACATTCCAGGTTCCTATGCAATATTGCTGTTTACAGCATTTGACCTTGCTTCTATCAGCAGTCACATCCACAACTGTGTGTTGTTTTTGCTTTGGCTCCATTCCTTCATTCTTTCTGGAGTTATTTCTCCACTGATCTCCAGTAGCATACTGGGCACCTACTGACCTGAGGAGTTCCTCTTTCAGTATCCTATCATTTTGCCTTTTCATACTGTTCATGGGGTTCTCAAGGCAACATTACTGAAGTGGTTTGCCATTCCCTTCTCCAGTGGACCACATTCTGTCAGATCTCTCCACCATGACCCGCCTGTCTTGGGTGGCACCATGGGCATGGCTTAGTTTCATTGAGTTAGACAAGGCTGTGGTCCTAGTGTGATTAGATTGACTAGTTTTCTGTGAGTATGGTTTCAGTGTGTCTGCCCTCTGATGCCCTCTTGGGACACCTACCATCTTACTTGGGTTTCTCTTACCTTGGATGTGGGGTATCTCTTCCCGGCTGCTCCAGCAAAGCGCAGCCACTGCTCCTTACCTTGGACGAGGGGTATCTCCTCCCCACTGCCCCTTCTGACCTTGAACATGGAATAGCTCCTCTAGGCCCTCCTGCGCCCGTGCAGCCACCGCTCTTTGGAGGTGGGGTTGCTCCTCTCGGCCGCTGCCTCTGACCTCGGACGTGGGGTAACTCCTCTTGGCTGTCTCCCTTCGGGCATGGGGTCCTCCCGGCTTCTGCCCCTGACCTTAGACGTGGGGTAGCTCCTCTCGGCGGTGTTAAATGCGCGGGTCGCGGCCGCCCGCACTAAATGAGCCGGTGTTTCATTGATCTGTGTGCCTATCCTGTTGTGATTACTGCAGCTAAGTCTTTAAATCAAGCAGTTGTTTTTGTTTTACTGGGTACTTTTAATTTACATATGAATTACAGAATCAGCCTGTCATTTTCTATAATAAGGCTGTTGAGGTTTTGATTGGGTGGTATTAAGTTTATACCCTGGAGAAGGAAGTGGCAACCCACTCCAGTATTCTTGCCTGGAAAATCTCATGAACAGAGGATCCTGGTGGACTACAGTCCATGGGATCTCAAGGAGTCAGAAACGACTGAGCACGCACACATGTGTGCACACACAGATACACACCACACACACACACAAACACACCCAAGTTTATAGACTGATTAGTGGAAAATTGCAGATTTAACAATATGGGCTTCCCGAGTGTCTCAGACAGTAAAGAATCTGCCTGCAATGCGGGAGACCCAGATTCAATCCCTGGGTTGGGCAGATTCCTTGGAGAAGGAAATGGCAACCCATTCCAGTATTCTTGCCTAGAGAATCCCATGGACAGAGAAGCCTGGTGGGCTACGGTCCATGGAGTCACAAAGAGTTGGACATGACTGAGCGACTAGCAGTAACACTAATCTATGAACAAGTCCATAACTCTCCATTTATTCAGGTTTTCTTTACTCTGTTCCAGCAATGTTTTGTAGTTTTCAGTAAACAGTTCTTTCACATTTTTATTAGATTTATCTTTCAGTGTTTTTTAAATTGTATTGTAAATGACTGAAAAAATTTTTGATTTCTTATGGTTGCTAGAGACTAGAAATAAAATTGATTTTTGTATATTGATGTATCCTGCAACCTTACTCAAGGTAGAAGTAACTATTTGGAGGATTCTGTTAGATTTTCTACATATATAATTGTGGTGTCCTCCAATAAGATGGTTTTACTTGTGTAAGTCTGTCTAGTCAAAGCTGTGGTTTTTCCAATAGCCATGTATGGATGTGAGAGTTGGATTATAAAGAAAGCTGAGCGCCGAAGAATTGATGCTTTTGAACTGTGGTGTTGGAGAAGACTCTTGTAAGTCCCTAGGACTGCAAGGAAATCCAACCAGTCAATCCTAAAGGAAATCAGTCCTGAATATTCACTGGAAGGACTGATGCTGAAGCTGAAACTCCAATACTTTGGCCACCTGATGTGAAGAACTGACTCATTTGAAAAGACTCTGGTGCTGGAAAAGATTGAAGGTGGGAGGAGAAGGGAACTACAGAGGATGAAATGGTTGGATGGCATCACCAACTCAATGGACATGAATTTGAGTAGGCTCCTGGAGTTGGTGATGGACAGGGAAGCCTGGTGTGCTGCAGTCCATGGGGTCGCAAAGAGTTGGACATGGCTGGGTGACTGAACTGAATTTTATTTGTAACTTCTTGATCCATGCTTTATGTAGAAATGTTTAGTTTTCAAACATTTGTTTAGTTTATAAATATTTGGGGGTTTCCCAGAGATCTGTTATTGATTTCTACTCTAATTCCATTGTAGTCAAAACTATGACTTGAAGTAGTTTAAATCTGTTTAGTCTTGTTTTATGGCCCAGAATATGTTCTATTTTGATAAATGTTCCATGACCTTGTGAAAAAGTGTGTATTCTTCTTTTGATTGGTGGAGTATTCTATAATTGCCAGTTAGGTCAAGTTAGTTGATAGTACATCCTTACTGATTTTCTGTCTACTTGTTCTACCAATTAGTGAGAGAGGAGTATTGAAATCTCTGGTTATAACTATAGATTTGTCTATTTTCTGTTGCATTCCAATGAGTTTCTGTTTCATATATTTTGTAGCTCTGTTAATAGGTTCATAAACATTTAGGATTCTTATGTCATCTTGACTAATGACCACTTTATCAAATGGCCATTTTTAATCTTGGAAATATTTCTTCGCTCTGAAATGTTCACTATTTGTTAACACTGTCACTCCAGTTATTTATTTATTTGTTTTAAATACTGGGGCTGGCATGGTATATCTTTCCCCATTATTTTGTCTTTAATCTGTTTGTTTTTACATCTTAAGTGTGTTTCTTATCAGCAGCATGTTGTTGGGTCTGTCTTTTTCATCCGGCTGACAACTTTTGACTTTAAATTGGGCTGTTAGACCACCCATATTGAATGTGATTATTAATATGGGTCAGTTTAAGTTTTTGATCTTACTGTTTGTTTTCTAGTAATACCATTTTTTCTTGTTCCCTTTTCCTTATTTTTATGGATTCTTTTGAAGTTTTATTTATTTATTTATTTTTTAAAAAACATTGTATTTTAGTCACTTTGCTGACTTATTAGATATATCTGTTTTTTCATGGTTGCTTTAGAGTTTATTACATGTCTTCAACTGAGTCTAAAGTGGTATTTTTCACTCACTGTATAAGGATCCTACAGTAGTATCCTTTCATTTTACTTATTTCCCCAACTTTTATGCTACTTTTTCATGCATTTTATTTATCTGTGTAAGTAAAGAAATGTATATGTATATATAAGAAACACCACAATCCATTGATATTGTTGTTTACATAGTTATTTATTAAAGAGATTTAAATAATAAAAAATATAGACAACAGTGCTGTATTATAATCATGAAACTTGGTAAGAGATGAGAACTTAAGTATCCCAACCGCTAAAATAAATGGTATTTATGGGAACTTCCCTGGCAGACCAGTGGTTAAGACTCTTGTTTCCCCTGCAGGAGGTGGGCTTCGATCCCTGATTGAGGAGCTAAGTTATCACATGTGGCACAGTGTGGGGGAAAAAAGATAATTATGTGATATGATAGTGGTGCTAATTATTGCTACAGTGGCAATCATATTACAATATACAAATGTATCAAATTAACATGTTGTATGCCTTAAATTTAACAGTGCTATATGTCAAATATATTTCAATTTTTAACAAAGAAAAATTTTGGGTAAAGTATGTATTTATCCATGTACTTCTGGTATCTTTCATATTTCTGTGCAGACCTATACTTCTGTTTGTTTTCACTTTTCTTCTGTTGAAAAGACTTCCTTTGACAATTTTTTAGTGCAGATCTTAATGCTTTTGTATGTCTGAAAAAGTTTTTATTTCCCCTTTGTTTTTGAAATATATTATTGCTATGTATACAGTTTTCTAGGTTGATAATATTTTTCCTTTCAGAACTTTAAAAATACTCAATTATCTTCACACTTGCATTGTTCCTGATGAGAAATCTACTGTCTTGAGCTTTATTCCTGTGTAAATAATTTAGCTTTCTTCTTCTGGCTACTTTTAAGACTTTCTTTTATTATTCATTTTGAGTTTGATCATTATGTGTCTTGCTATAGTTAGTATTCATGTATCCTGTCCTTGAGGTTTATTGAGTGTCTTAGATCTGTCAGTTTATAGTTTGCATCAAAATTAGAAAAATTTTAGCCTATATGTCCTCGAATATTTTCTGTTCCCTACCCTCATTTCTTAAGGGAACTTCAATTACATACATCTTCCCTGGTGGCTCAGAGGGTAAAGCGTCTGCCTGCAATGCAGGAGACTCAGGTTCAATCCCTGGGTCGGGAAGATCCCCTGGAGAAGGGAATGGCAACCCACTCCAGTATTCTTGCCTGGAGAATCCAATGGACAGAGAAGCCTGGTGGGCTACAGTCCACAGGGTCTCAAAGAGTCAGACACGACTGAGCGACTTCACTTTAGATAACAAAGTTGTTTTTCAGTTTATCAATGGTCTTTCCATCTTAAAAATTATTTTTTCTATCTTTGTTTCGTTTTGACTAGTTTTAATTACTTTGTTGTCAAGTTCCTTAATTACCTGTAGGGAATCTCAGACTTTGTCAAATTGAACTCTTGTGGGTGAGAAATGGGGAGGAAAGATGAAATTAAGAATGGCATCAAAGTTTTGTTTTTTTTGCTAGTGCTTGACCCTCCCTCCTCCCTTACCAATAAGAGAAATGAAGTTGTCATTTACTGGAATGGAAAAGAAAAGATTGGGAGAAGAGAATCAAGAGTTCAATTCTGAGTGTTTGAAGTTTTCTTTAAGTTGTCAAGAAGGCAGTTGGATATGTAGGTCTGGAGTTCATGGGAGAAGTATGAGCTGAAACCTGGGTTGAGAGTCATCAACATATAGAAAACATTTCAAGCAAAGCCTGGGGATGAGATCACCTAGGGGTAAATATAGATGGAGAATGAAAAAAGGCTGAGAATTGGGGTTATCCAATATTTAGAGGTGGATAGAGGAAGAGCCATTAAAGGAGATTGAGCTCCGGGATCACTAGGGCCTGCAGCCGGACTCTTGGAACCAGCTTTGCCTTCCAGTAGTCTGGGATTAACGCCAAAATCTGGTTTTACCTGCCAGTGGGTGGGCAACAGTCAGGGCCTTCTGGACTCTGACTTCACCCAAACATGAGCCAGCACTAGCCCTTGGGCCTTATCAGGTTCTGCAATGAGCTACCTTACGACTGGCCCCACTAAACAGCAGCCAGCAGCATCTACGCAAGGCAGGGCCTAGAAACCAATCAGACGAGGGGCCAACCAAATCTACCAGACCATCCACAGAACCTGCCACAACAGAGAGACCCATGTAGCCTCTTGGGGAAAACCCCTAGAGCCTGGGTGATGAGAGCGTGCACCACTGGGATGCGTAGGACATGTCCCAGAGAAGGCCGCTTCTCCAGGGTCGAGAAACAGAACTAAATGTCCACACACATAACCATACAGATAGCAACTTAGACAAAATGAAGCAGTGGAGGAACATGTTCCAGCTGAAGGAAAAAGAACAACCCCTAGAAGAAGAACTAAGCAAAGTGGACATAGGCAATCTACCCGAGAAAGAGTTCTGAGTAATGATGGTAAAGATGATCAAAGAACTAGGAAGGAGTGAGTGTATAGAATGAGAACTTAGAAGTTTTTAAAGAAGAGTTAAAAAAAGTATAGAGAATAACCAAACAGGGATGAAGAACACAGTAACTGAAATGAAAAATATACTTGAGGAATCAATAGTAGACTAAATGATACAGAAGAATGCATTCGTGAGCTGGAAGACAAGAGTAGTGGAAACCACTGCTGCTGAACAAAATAAAAGGAAACAGTGAAAAGAAATGAGGACAGTTTGGAGACCTCTGGTACAATGTCAAATGCACCGATATTCACATCATAGTGGACTCAGAAGGAGAAGAGACAGAGAAAGGGCCTGAGAAAATAGGTGAAGAGATAATAGTTGGCAACTTCCTTAACCTGGAAAAGTTAAAGTCAGCCAAATACAGGAAATTCAGAGTCCCACCCAGGATTAACCGAAAGAAAAACACACCAAGAGACATTGTAATCAAAATGAGAAAAATTAAAGAAAGAATACTGAAAGCAGCAAGGGAAAAGCAGCAAATAACATACAAAGGAACTCCTATAAGGTCTGTTATTTTTGTTTAGTTGCTAAGTTGTGTCCAACTTTTTGCAACCCTATGGACTGTAGCCTGCCAGGCTCCTCTGTCCATGGGATATCCCAGGCAAGAATATTGGAGTGGGTTGCCATTTTCTTTTCCAGGGGATCTTCCTGACCCAGGGATCAAACTCGTGCCTCCTGCATTGGCAGGCTGATTCTTTCACCATTGAGCTATCAGAGAAGCATTCCTATAAAGCTATCAATTGACTTTTCATTAAAAACTCTGCAGTCCAGAAGGGAGTGACATGATACATTTAAAGTGATGAAAGGGAAAACCTTTTGATACAGTCAAGAATACTCTGCCTGGCAAGGCTCTATTTCAGATTTGACAGAAAAATCAAAAGCTTTATAGACAAGCAAAAGCTAGAATTCAGCACCATCAAACCAGCTTTAGAATAGTTGTTAAAGGAACTTCTCTAGGAGAAAGAAAAGGTCACAATTAGAGACAAGAAAATTGAGAAATAAAAAAGCTCATCAGTAAAGGCAAATATATAGTAAATGTAGAAAATTGTTCACACCCAAAGTTAGTGGGGAAGTTAGAAGATAAAAATAGTAAAATCATCTATATCTACAATAAGCAGTTAAGGGATACACAAACCAATTAGATATAAAATATGATACCAGAAACAGTAATCATGAGGGGCTGCTGCTGCTAAGTTGCTTCAGTCGTGTCTGACTCTGTGCGACCCCATAGACGGCAGCCCACCAGGCTCCCCCATCCGTGGGATTCTCCAGGCAAGATCACTGGAGGGGTTGCCATTTCCTTCTCCAATGCATGAAAGTGAAGAGTGAAAGTGAAGTCGCTCAGTCGTGCCTGACTCCTAGCGACCCCATCCATGGGAGGAGAGTACAAACGCAGGGTTTTAAAAATGGATTTGCTATCAAGACATCAGAAACTTAAAACAATTATATATATATAATTGTATATATATATAATTATAATATATATATTATATACATATATATGTAGAGAGAGATTGCTATACAAAAACTTCACAGTAACCACAAACCAAAAATCTGTAATGAACACTCAAGAAAGAGATCCAAACATAACACTAAAAGTAATAAATCACAAGAGGACAGAAGAAAAAACTTTTGACAAATTCAACATCCATTTATGATAAAACCTGTCAACAGAGTGGATGTAGAGGACACCTACCTCAACATAATAAAAGCCATTTATGACAGATGCACAAGTAACATCATACTGAATGGTGAAAAGCTGAAACCATTTTCTCTATCACCAGGAAGAAGGCAAGGATACATACTCTAACCACGTTTATTCAACGTAGTATTAAAAGTTCTATGTTTTAACAATTAAATAAGGAAAAGAACTAAAAGAAATCCAAATGGGACAGTAAGAAGTAAAACTGGCACTTTTGGTGGATGATACGATATTATACATAGAAAATCCTTAACACACCACCAGGAAACTACTAAACTCGTTGAAAAATTCGGTAAGGGTGCAGGATATAAAATTAATATACAGAAACCCATTGCATTTCTATATACTAACAACAAACTATTAGAAAGTAAAAAAGCAATTCCTTTTACCAATGCATCAAAAAGAATAAAATACCTACAAATCATTCCAAGGAGATGAATGAAAACTATAAGACACTGATGAAAGATATCAAGGACAACATACACAGATGGAAAGAAACCACATAGATTAGATTGTGTTCATAGATTAGAAGAATTACTGTTGTTAAAATGACCATATTAACCAAGATGGTTTACAGATATAGTGCAATTCCTATAAAAATATCAATGGCATTTTTTTTTATAGAACTAGAACAAAGAATCCTAAAATTTGTATGAAAACACAAAACACTTCAAATAACCAAAACAATCTTAAGAAAGAACAAAACTGGAGGTTTTGCACACCCTGATTTCAAACTATATTATAGAACTACAGTAATCCAAACAGTGTGAGGCTGCCACAGAAATAGATAAATCACTGGAACAGATCAGGGTTCTGAGTGAATAGAGAGCCCAGAAATGAACCTTCATTTACATAGGTGATACATGACGAAGGAAGTAAAAATATACAATATTGAAAATATAGCCTCTTTAGTAAATTTTAATGGGGAAACTGGGACAGTTGCATGCAAAGGAATCAAACTGAACTACCTTCTCACATCATAAACAAAAATAAACTCAAAATAGATTAATTAATGTAAGGCCCACAACCATAAAGTTTCTAGAAGAAAATACAGGCAGTGTACATCAGTCTAAGCAATATATTTTTATATATGTCTCCTCAGGTGAGGGAAATAAAAATATAATTAAATGAATGAGGCTACATCAAACTCAAAAGCTTTTGCACAGTGAAGGAATCTTTCAACAAAATGGAAAGGCTTTCTACTGAGTGGGAGATTTTTGCAAGTGATATATCCAATGTATCCAATAGTGGCTTAATATCCAAAATATGCAAAAAATTCATACCATTCAGCATTAAAAAGAAAAAACCCCAAAGCAACCAGATGGCCAACAGGTACATGAGAACATGTGTTTCATCACTTAATAAGGAGGGAAATGCAAATCAAAACCAGTGTGACATACTGCCTCACACCTGTCAGAATGGCTGTCATCAAAAACAGCAAATAGTAAGTGCTGGTAATGATGTGAAGAAAAGGGAACCCTTGTGCACTGATGGTGGAAAAATAAATGATGCAGTTTCTATGGAAAACAGTACGGCGATTCCTTTACAAAATAAAAATAGAACTACATGTCATCCAGCAAGTCCACTCCTCGATATTTATCCTAAAAACACAAAAACACTAGTTAGAGAAGATACATGTACCCTTGCATTCAGTATTATTTACAATAGCGAAGAAATGGAAGCCGCCTGTTTCCATTGATCAATGAATGAAGTTGTGGTATGTATGTGTTTGTATGCAGAATAGAATATTCAGTTCAGTTGCTCAGTTGTGTCCAATTCTTTGTGACCCCATGAGCCGCAGCACTCCAGGCCTCCCTGTCCATCACCAACTCCTGGAATTCACTCAGACTCACGTCCGTCGAGTCAGTGATGCCATCCAGCCATCTCATCCTCTGTCGTCCCCTTCTCCTCCTGCCCACAATCCCTCCCAGCATCAGAGTCTTTTCCAATGAGTCAACTCTTCGCATGAGGTGGCCAAAGTACTGGAGTTTCAGCTTTAGCATCATTCCTTCCAAAGAAATCCCAGGGCTGATCTCCTTCAGAATGGACTGGTTGGATCTCCTTGCAGTCCAAAGGACTCTCAAGAGTCTTCTCCAACACCACAGTTCAAAAGCATCAATTCTTCGGTGCTCAGCCTTCTTCACAGTCCAACTCTCACGTCCATACATGACCACAGGAAAAACCATAGCCTTGACTAGACGGACCTTTGTTGGCAAAGTAATGTCTCTGCTTTTACTCAGCCATAAAAATAATATCTTTTTCTAATTTTCCTTGTTATGACTTCTTAGATACAACCATCATTTAAAAGTAGACATTTAATTACCAAATACATGGGTTCTTAAGGTATCTTTGATATTAATTTCTCATTTTGCTATTTCTCACTTAAGTGCTTTCTTTTCTGCAAACACCCTCTGTTGAGTTTTCAGTCTTCTAACTTTACCAAGGCTTTTAATGGCTAAGTCAAAGATCTCTCTTGGTAAGTGTCACGTTGCACTTGAAAATATGTGGGTTATTATAAAATATCTTTTGATATTGATTTCTAACATAATTCCACAGTGATAAGAGAACAGACTCTGTATGATTTCAATACCCTTAGACCATGAAAGTTTTGCACATTGTTTTATGTCTCTGGATATGTTCCAGTATCTCCTAGTTTACAGTCAAGTTCCTATGGGAACTTGGAGAGAATTTGTATCCTACTGTTGTGTGAAAATTATATAAATCTTAATTATGTTGAGTTGGTTCATAGTGCTTTTCAGGTCTACTGTATTCTACTTTTCTGTATATTCATTCTATTAAATTTTGAGAGTTTGATATTGAAGAAAATAAAGGGCTTATAATCTTAAAAACAAAAAGAATGATATCTTGCCATTTGTATCATGGATGGACCTAGGGTTTTATGCTAAGTGAAATAAGTCAGACAGAGAAAAATAAATACTGTATGGTTTGACTTATGTGTAGAATCTAAGAAAGGGAAAAAATGAGCAAACATAACTAAACAAAAACAGAGTTACAGACACAGAGAACAGACAAGTGGTTGCCAGAGAGGAGGGAGGTATGAGGAGGAGAGAAATATGTGAAATTAAGAGGTATAGACTTTCATTTACAAAATAAATAAGTCACAGTTATGAAATGCACAATGTGGGGAATATAGTCAGTAGTTATGTAATATCTTTATATGGTGACAGATGACAGACTTATCTTGATCATTTTGAAATGTATAGAAGTATCCAATCACTGTTGTATACCAGAACTAACCTAATTTTATAGGTCAATTACACTTCAAAAACAAACAAACCTGTAGAAGAAGAGATCAGATTTGCGGTTAACCAGAGGAGGGGGTGGGAGGAAGGGAAAGTGGATGAAGGTAGTCAAAATGTGAAAACTTGCAGTTATAAATACTAGCGGTGTTATGTACAATGTGATAAATACAATTAACACTGCTATACAATACATAAAGTGAGAATAATCCCAAGGGTTCTCTTCATAAGAAAAAAATAATTTCCTCTATATGTTTCATGTTGTATCTATATGAGGGGATGAATGTTCACGAAACAATATGATAATCATTTCATGATACAAGTCATTATGCTGCACACCTTAAACGTAAGACAGTGCATGCGTGTGCTCAGTCGCTAGTGCTATATGTCAATTATATCTCAGTAAAACTGGAAGAAAACATTTACTACTTCCATTAAGTGTTACTGTTAAATTTAAATGGGATAGCATATGTTAAGTCCCTGGAGATTAGTAGGTTCTTGGTCCATTATTATTATTCCTCTTATCTTGCCATGTTTTCCAGTGTTTTAAAAGGGACACACTATATATTTTTTTTCTTGTGTCATTAAAAGTTAGAACCACTAGAAACAGACTGGAACAACCGACTAGAGGCTCATAAAGAAGGTGATATTGGTCCTGGTGTCATTATTTGGCGTCCCCTTTATCTTTCAGAAGTGGAGGATACATTATATGATCCCCCTGTTTGAGGAATGCAGAACCTTTACATGTTTTCACAGGACTCTATAGTGCTCATTGGAAAAGACCCTGATGCTGGGAGGGATTGGGGGCAGGAGGAGAAGGGGACGACAGAGGATGAGATGGCTGGATGGCATCACCGACTCGATGGACGTGAGTCTGAGTCAACTCTGGGAGTTGGTGATGGACAGGGAGGCCTGGCGTGCTGCGATTCATGGGGTCACAAAGAGTCGGACACGACTGAGCAACTGAACTGAACTGATAGTGCTCCTGGGTGGTTTTGCTGAGAGTTGTATTTTAAGCTGGGAAATAGAATGGCGTTCCAGTGAGATTAAAAGGATATCCAGGTTAACTTCTAGATTTAAATTCTGCCATGAAGTTGAGAAAGATAAATAACATTGAGGATGGAAAGACAGACCCCTCCACAGTGAAGTTTTCTGTCCTGGTTTGGGGGCAGTGTTATCTATGGCTGCCTGTTATAGGCCAGGGGGAGTCATATTAGGTAAAATATGCTACAGACTCTATTCAAGTGAATAGTCCTTTTATGTGTATTATTCCATTTGAATCTCAACATATTCTCTAGTGTTTTTTTTTAGCAGCTAGTAAGTGATCTGGGACTAAAACTCACATATCCTCATATTCTTTCCCTTATGACAAACATCTGGGAGCCTTCTCCGCTCTTGGGGTAGGGCTTTTACTGACAAGGACAAAAAGTGAGTTTAGGTGGTTTCCTGGAGTGAACTACAAGGTTACTTTTTCAGGGACCAATTAACTTTACTAGATAGGGTATCTTTGCTATATAAGGTATTGAGAAGATGTAGGGTTGTGGACTGAAAAAAAAAAATCATTGTTCATTTCCAAGATGAAATAGTAACGGGTTGACTACTGTCAGATTTGGGTATGTGCCCCAGATGGCGCTAGTGGTAAAGAACCCCGCCTGTCAGTGCAGGAGACGTAGGAATCATGGGTTTGATCCCTGGGTCTGGAAGATCCCCTGGAGGAGGACATGACAACCCACTCCAGTATTCTTGCCTGGAGAATCCCGTGGACAGAGGAGTCTGGCAGGCTACAGTCCTTAGGATCACAAAGAGTGGGACATGACTAAAGCAACTTAGCACTCACAGCATGCATTTTTCTTGATGCTAGAAATTTAATTCCTTTCTCTTTCCCTCAGAAAACACAATAAAGCAAAGGGAAGGAAAGCTGTGGGCAGAATTCTTAAAAGAGCTTCTTCAAAGGGCTGACCTGATAGCATCTGAAGCTGTTACTTAGTACCTTACTCACACACCAACTTCTAAATCAAGGATTACAGTATGGAATTTAGGAATTAAAAGAAAAAATAAGAGCTTATGGCTAATTGCTCTTTCAACTCTTTTTTTCTGAATAATTGGAGAAAAGTCTTATAAATTCTTCTATGTCAATGCCAGGCAATATTTCATTTTGATCTAGGAATCCAGGGTTTGGCTATATATTTCTTTTTGAAAAATGTTAGCATTTTTTTGCTGCTGAATTAAGTAACTACTTTAAAAAATCCCTATACAGCTCTTTCCTGCTGTCCTAAAACCATATCAAGACCCCACATAGCTGAGAAAAGGAAATTGTGCCCCAAGGCTTAACACAGAAGTCATCAAGGCTGTTCTCTGTGAAAGCTCAGCTGTCAGCAGCCTGGAAATTAGGACTGTAGGGAATGTTGAAATTTAAAGTTCGTTTTTAGCATGAAGGGGGTTCACACAGTGCTACTCTGAGGGCTAATCTTCAGTGACAGATGCAGAGAAAGAAGCCTGAAGTGTTATTAGGAGAACCTAAGCCTTCCCTCCTAAGTAAGCCCCATTGACTTTCAGTTCAGGTGTCAGCCAATCATTGCCAAGAACATGTCTGAAGAGACTGATCCCAGCTATTTCAAGGGGTCATCTTTTGTGCAAGGTACTTAGAGAATCATGTTGTGTTATGCTCTGTGGTATGTATTATATATACCATAATGACCACAGATATCAATGATGCTAATGATTTTTTTTTCCCCAAGTTAAGCATAGACTTGTGGAAAGAAAGCTCATATTGTTGGGAGACTGTCCTTGTTACAGTGAATTAGATATTGCCATTAACTAGATAAATTGTTTAAACTTGTTTCAATTTTCACATCTGCAAATGGAGCTTCAAATAACTTCTCTATATACTTTGTTGGGAAGTTTTCATGGTCAAATGGATAATTCGATGTCAGATCCTTTGAGAAACTAGCCTAGCCTCTGTCTAGCCTACATTGCTGATGATTTTCCTCGTTATCATTAAATTTTTACTTAATGATAATTAAGTTTGTCCATTTAGACATTTTATCCATTTTTATGTAATCAAATATGTTATTTTTTTAGGCTTTTGAAGTTAGTGTCAGATTTAGGGGATTAGCTTATGATGTGTGATGTAATGATGCTTAAAAAGTGAAAGGAGTGTTTGCTTTAAAGCCACTTTCTCATGCATAGGAGGGATGTGTTGTTCATCTACATGTTCTTTGGATTATGTAGCTTTACAGTGAAGGGGCTACGTTATTCCAGTTCATATTATTGCCAAATTACCCTGGTTAGTGTAATAATAATCTATTGCAGTGTAACAGCGCCCCCCAAAACTTAGTTCCTTAAAACACCAACAGTCATTAATTATCTCTCATGGTTTCTGTGGTTCAGGCATTCTGAAGTAGCTTGGCTGGGAGATTCTGTATGAGAGTTTCCAGTGACATTGTAGTCTGCTGTTGGCCAGGGCTGCAGTCATCTGAAGGCCTGACGGAGGCTAGAGGGTTAATGTCTAAGGTGACTCATGTAGCTGCCAGCTGTGCTGGCAAGTTGGTCCCTCTTCATGGAATGACTTGAGTGTCCTCACGACACAGTGTTTGACTTTCCCTAGAGCAGGTGATCGCAGAGACCAAGGCAGAAAGTCCAATGTTTTTTATGACATAGCCTAAGGAGTCATATGTTATCATTTCCACCTAATTCTATTAGTTGTGTAATAAACCAGCCCTTGCTTCAGTGTGTCTGTGTTGGAGGAAGGGGAGAGCACTGCTAAGGATATGATTACCAGGAGGTGAGGTCATTGAGGGCCATTGTGGAGGCTCACTCCCACAGCAATCAAAGAGCTTGAATACATAAAATTTATTCAAGTGTATACTTTAAAAAAATTATTTTTATTGAAGGATAATTGCTTTACAGAATTTTGCTGTTTTCTGTCAAACCTCACACGAATCAACCATAGGTATACATATATCCCCTCCCTTTAGAACCTCCCTCCCATCTCCCTCCCCGTCTCACTATACTTTTAAACTTAGAAAACTGGAAAGCCAGATAATTAGCACTAGGGTTTATCCACAGTCCTGTTAACCTTACAGTCAGATATAAATGAGATGGATGAGGTTTTGCAGACTATTGGCTGGGAAAGAGCCCTCCATACAGAAGGTGTCCAAGAGTGTGCTGATGTGGTACTTTTGGTATACTTTCTGAGACTAACTTTGTTATTCTTGATATTCTACTTCATTAAATTTCTGTGAATCCAGATGTTTTGAAGAAAATAAATCAGGAGCAAGACAATGTTTGACAGAGTAAAATAGCTGCTAATAACAGCAGTATGTTTTATTTACTGAGTGTCTGCTGCATGTCAGACTCTCTTCATAAGTTACATCTTATCTAGTCTTGCCAGTAGCCATTGATGGAAGGTGATATTATCCCCATTTAAAATCTGCCACAACTGATGCTCATAGTAATTCACCTAAGATCATGTCATAGGTAGGGCTTCCCAGGTGGCGCTAGTGGTAAAGAACCCGCCTGCTAATGCAGGAGATGTAAAAGATGCTGGTTTGATCTCTGGGAAGATTCCCATGGAAGAGGAAATGGCAACCTACTCCAGTATTCTTGCCAGGAAAATCCCATGGACAGAGGAGCCTGGCAGGCTGCAGCCCATGGTGGCGCAGAGAGTCGGACACGATTGAAGCGACTTAGCACATGCACAGCACACGTGTAATAGGTGGTTAAGCTGAGACTTGAACCCAGATGTGTCTTCTGTAAAGGTTGTGGTTATTCTATTACCTCTCACCATATTCCATTGATATATTATAAATGCACGCATACATAAAATATATGGCTGAGAGAGAGTTGGAAAACTGCAGAGTTGTGTGTTATCTGGAAGGATTTGTCAAGGGTAAAAGATCTAGGAAAATGTAATTCCAGATACAAAAGCACTTTGAAAAAGAAAAGTGCTTTATAAATGTAAGGTGGAAGTGTTATTCATATTATTCAGCTTGGAGAAATAAGAAAATGAATCATGTATAATTTCTCTATTTCTTCTTCAGTGAAATTATAGCAGAACACCTGCCCATTAATCCTTACCCTGTTAAAACAATAACTGCCTATGCAGGTAATACATTGGAATTAATGTGTAATTAAAGAAAATTATCATCCACTTGGCTATGAAATAGGAATGGCAGTATTTCAAGGTGATATATATTCTACACCAATAAATGTTTTAGACTAGGAAACTCTGCTAAAATGTGTAATTCAGGAAGATATCAAATCATCGGTTTAAAATTAAAGCATAAAGAGCTTAATGCCTGTAAAAGCATTTTGTTGTAATGTTGATATGGTGTCATATTTGTCTTCAGCACAAAGACATTGCCTTTTTGACAACTGCTGTTTAAAGAAAATACACCTTGGGAATGGGAATAGCATGTTTCTTTCGGATTTCTCCTCTCTCAGCATGTTTTTTGGGGGTATTAGCACATTAATAGTGAACTGAGTCGGGTGGGGGACGATATGTAACCCTCGTTACAGCACCTTGGCACCCAGCCCACAGACACCAGCAGCTAAAGCCCTGATTTCATTGTGAAAGGAGTTAATTTGAAGAAGGTCACAGCCATCTATCTGTTATCACTCTGCTAGATAGAATCTCTTTAAGGAGGAGCATGAAACATATTTAAAAACATGCGATGAAGGCCCCCAAATGACGATGTTCATCTTACCAGTTTCTAATGAAACTGCTCAGCCTCTGAAACAGAGCTCACAAGGCCTGCACCACAAAATGTGAGCAAATGCCTTCGCTTTACATTGTCCCAGCTAGAGTCAGCATGTACAGTCACTGTGTACAGTGAGGCAGGTTGCTGTTGTTGTTCAGTCGCCAAGTCGTGTCCGACTATGACCCCAGGGACTGCAGCATGCCAGGCTTCCCTGTCCCTCAGTATTTCCCAGATTTTGCCCAAGTTCATGTCCATTGAGTCAGCTATGCCATTCAACCGTCTCATCCTCTGTTGCCTTCCTCTTCTTCTGAGCACGTTCAGGAAAGCAAAAAAATATTTTTCAGTCCTGTTAGGTTTCATTGACTTTGCATTCTTGTGAGTAGGACAGTAGTCAGTCCTATTGCAGAGGGAAAAAAAATGGAGACTGAAGTTCAGTGTTCTGCTCAAGGCTGTTTGTGGATTGGAGAGCAGCATAGAGTCGGAGGAGCCTTGATCTCCCAGAATGCTCCTCTCTTGTCACCAGGTGTAGCCGTGAATCCTGAGTATTATGCCCTTTGTTTTTCTTCTAAGGATATTTCAGAGAAGAAATTGAATTTGAATCCTCCAACATGGGATTTAGTTTTGTGAAATTTTATCGAATGTTTATGTGCGTGTTCAGTCGTGTCTAACTCTTTGTGACTCCATGGACTGTAGCCCACCAGGCTCCTCTGTCCGTGGAATTTTCCAGGCAGGAATACTGGAATGTTGTTGCTATTTTCTCTTCCAGAGGATCTTCGCAACCCCGGGATTGAACTCACATCTCTTGCATTAGCAGGCGGATTCTTTAACTCTGTTTCACCTATGAATGTTTAGGTGAATGCACATTTGTTCTTACATAATTAAAATTCAGATGTTCAAATCCATTTTGCTTACTATTGTTTGCTACTACAAAATCTTAATTATAATAATATATCATGGTAACATCATAATCCATCAAGTTCATTTATCATAATTCAACTGTTGCATTACTATTAGACATCTAAGGTTGTTTCCAAAATTTCCTCTGCTGTAGATGAAAATGTAGTCAACTTTGTCATGAATATAGCTTTTTCCCCCCTAAATTATTGTTTTTCTTAAGCTGAAAATTTCACTATCAACTTAGAAGGTCAAGGCCAGTTTTACAGTTTATTTGATTATCTTCCTGATAGATGGTGAGTGCTTTTCTCATAGATGATGTGATTTTTTTTTAATCTTAATTTTTGAGAGTCTAATCGTCACCTAGAGGTTCATATAGTACTGATTTGTCTGACCAGATTTAATGATTGTATCAGTAATGATCCCAGCAGGACACACGAACTTCACCTCATTGGTTCAAATGAAGAGAATTAAGTGAAGGGCAGCTCATAGAAATGTGTGAGGTGAGAGAACCAACAAGAAACTACAACAGTGGGAAACTGTGGCCTGCCCTGGACTGAAAGTGTTTCGAGAGCACTCAGAGCTGCAGTGGAGGAAGTGAATGCCTGCTGGTCTGTGGAGGGATGCAGTTTCCAGCACTGGTGATGAGCATGCCGGGAGTGGAAAGAAGCACCCCAGCTTCCCTCTCCTCCCTTGCTCTCATCTCCTACCAGGGCTTCCACTGGCCCAACCCAACCAGAAGTCAGCTGATTCAGGAACCTGGGTGATTCGGTTTACAGGGATTGCCCTCCCAGGCCGCAGAGCAGTGTAGACAGTGGATCTCAGGCTAGTGGAGGCAAAGATGCAGATGACTAAAAACTAACACAATGGTGGGAACTTTCTCTCAATGGCACTACAGGGCCTATTTTCAAGTTTGGATTATGTTTCAGATCTCTCTAAACTATAGTCTTATGGAGAACAGTATGGAGGTTCCTTAAAAAACTAAAACTAGAACTACCAACTGGAACCCAGCAATCCCACTACTAGGCATATACCCAGAGAAAGCCATAGTTCAAAACATGTACCCCCAGTGTTCATTACAGCACTATTTACAATAACCAGGGCATGGAAGTAACCTAAATGTCCATCAGCAGAGGAATGGATAAAGAAGATGTGATACATATATACAATGGAACATTAGCCACAAAAAAGAATGGAATTGGGTCATTTGTAGAGATGTGGGTGGACCTAGAGACTGTCATACAGAGTGAAGTAAGTCAGAAAGAGTAAAACAAATATTGTATTTTAACACATATATGTGGAATCCAGAAAAATGCTATGAGCCACCAGGAAAGCCCAGAAAAATGGTACAGATGAACCTATTTCCAAGGAAGAAGTAGAGACGCAGACATAGCGAACAAACAAATGGATGCAAGGGAAGGGGAGGTTGGGATTGACATATATACACTGCTATGTATAAAATAAATAACTAATGAGAACCACTGTATAGCGCAGGGGACTCAATGTTCTGTGGTGAGATAAACAGGAAGGAAGTCCAAAAAAGAGGGGACATATGCGTACATATAGCTGATTGACTTTGCTAGAAAGTGAATGGTAGAAACGAACACAACATTGTAAAGACACATATTCCAATAAAATTAATTAAAAAATAAACTGTAGTCTCTGAGAAAGCTCTTAAATACTGCATTTTCTTTATTATGAAAACTTAGTGAGAGAGCATGGGGCCTCAGAAAGAGCACTCGGCACTAGTGGGAACAACTCACATCTCTGCTGGGCCCTGTGTTTGCTCCTTGGCAATTTTTGTTATTATCTTATGTCAACTCTGATTTTACCCTATATCCTAGCTGTTCCACCTCTCCTTCAGCTCCTAACCTCATCCCTCATGGTTCTGATCCAAGTATGTTCTTAGTTTCAAGGACACATTAAGGGCAGATTATTTGTAAGAACTTGGTCACAGCATTCCACAGGGCATTTCTTACATTGGGAGGTGAGTGTGAGCATTTGTAGACCTTGGGGGTTTGTGATTCTTCCATAAGAATTTTAAAATGTTGCTTCACTTTGGATAGCAGTAAAAATTTAGACATAATTCTATATCTTTGGATAACTGTCTTATAACTAAGCACTGTGACATGGTTTTTGTGTCTCCGCCTGCCTTTAGGTTTTTGGTTCGTGTTCAAATTAGTGTCAAGTCAAACCAAAATAAATGTAGAGGCTCTTAAGAAAAGTCAGAGTTGAATTAATTTGATGCCAAAGTACTATTTATATTTAAAGACCAAATGCTGACAGAGCAGGTTTGATGAAGAAAGGTTTCACAGTAGTTCCAGTTGGGAAAGTGGTGGAGAGTACAGTCATTGCATTGAATGTGGAGGTAAATGCTCGCTGAGCTCAATAGGGCCCCGTTCTACAGCACTCAGTGACCAGCACCACATAAGTCTTCATTTGGGCAGCAGTGTGGTTTCAGCGGAACATCATGTATGTTTTATTCATACTATTTGGGATGCTATTGGTTTTATTTATGTACTTTGAAATTTTTATTGACGTATAGTTGATTTACAATGTTGTGTTAGTTTCTGGTGTGTATATAAATATATGAATTGCTCTGCTGTAAATAGACTATACACTATATATAGTGCATAGAATATATAGTATATATACTATCACACACACATGTAATTCTTTTTCAGCTTCTTTTCCATTATAGTTTATTGCAACATACTGAACATAGTTCCTTCTGGTACACAGCAGGTCCCTGTTGTGTCTTTTTTATGTAGAGTAGTTTGTATCTGTTAATGCTTAACTTCTAACTTATCCCTACCTCCTCTTGCCCTTTCCCCTTTGGTAACCATAAGTATTTTCTATGCCTCTGAGTCTATTTCCATTTGGTAAATAAGTTCATTTGTATCATTTTTTTAAGATTCTGCATGTAAGTGATATCATATGATACTTATCTTTGTATACTTAATATGATAATCTCTAAGTCCATCCATGTTGCCACAAATGATATTATTTCATTATTTTTTATGGCTGAGTAATAGTCCATTTGTGTGTGTATATATATATATATTGGGTGTATATATACACACACACCACATCTTCTTTATTCCTCTGTTGACAGGCATTTATTGTAGGTAGCTTCCATATCTTGGCTGTTGTAAACAGTGCTTGGGCGCTAATGGTTTTGTAGTTGGGTTGTATTCATTTCTACACGTGCTTTGGTTTGTATTGGTTAAAGGTGATACATCTAAAGATTTCGTACTTGGTTTTATTTTGGTTGTTTTCTAAAAAACACACTAAAAACAATAGTCAACACTGGGAGATTTGAGGACACATTTTTCTTTTAAAATATCTGTATATAGTTCAAGTTGGACAATTACTGAGTGGAGTTAGGAACACTAGACTGGTAATCTGAGCCTCTGTGCACTGGATAAGGGAGAGAGGAAGGAAGGAAGGAATTTTGCAATTATCTCTTTTAACCCTATGAAGACTTTATGAATCTTCACCCCAAGAATTCATGAGGTTTTGGTTTATTTAAGAGCTCATATTTAGGAGATACATCAGCCAATGGAATCCCTCTGGCTCATTTGCTTTGTGCTTTTTCAGTTTGGGTCTCTTTTATATGAAATCCAAGGGCCGTTCTACATGTTTCTGTCATAACCAAGTATATAGCATGATGAAATCTTGTAAATATTTGCTGACTGATTTTCTAAAATATTAATTTAATTGGTTGAAAATATTAAAGATATCTCTTTAATTCCTCACTGTGCTGCCCCTTCAATAATGTGGATTTTGAATGCAGGACTCCTTGGGGTTACCAATACATAGTCCTCTTTGGGGCTGGGAAATACTTCGTAATGTTTTCACTGGGCATTGTCTTCTCTGTGCCCATAGCAGATAGTGAACAACACTCAGGGCAACTACAGGCAAGTTGGGAAATCAGGAAATAGTGTGTTTGATATTAAGTTCACAGGTCTGTCCTTTGGGCAGGGGTTATAAAACATGTTATGTGCTCTGTGATGACCTAGAGGGGTGGAATAGGGGAGCGAGGCTCAAGAGGGAGGGCATATATGTATAATTATGGCTGATTCGTGTTGTTGTATGGCAGAAACCAACATAACATTGTAAAGCGATGTTCCTCCAATTAAAAGCTGAAAAAAAAAAGCAAACCAAAAAAACCCCACATTATGTGACTGAAGGGTCATATGATCCCATGGGCAGGTGTGCATGCTGAAGTAGCCTGCTAGTCTCAGCTAGGCAACACCTTTTGTTCTTAGCAGCTCTCCAGGGTAGAATCACTTCTCATGCTTCTAAAGTTATGGTAACAGGGCAATTATTAACTACTGTCACCACTCACTAATTCTTCAAATGGACTTCATCAGAGAGAGAGATAATCTGAATAATAGATAGTTTATAAATAATTTGGAGCTGGCATTGAAACGAGTCCTGCAGTTTCTTCCTTGTCTATTGACCTTTCTACTGTTTGCTTTAGGATTAAAAGGGAACCTACATTCCACAGGTTAGCGTTCCACTTACAATGCTGCTCCTCTGCTCCTCTTCCCACCTCCTTCTCCCCCTTTAAGTCTCATTGCCCAGGTTGTCATGGAACATGATAAAGAAATGACCACAAGAAGCTTCTTTAGGTTGTTTTCCTGGATGCTGACCCTAATACTGAGCAAGACCGCAACTAAATAACCAGGTTGCAAGGAAGCCTTTGAAGAAGGAAGGTATGGGCTGTGATTTTTATTTTCCCAAGAAATAAGAACATTGATTGGGGTGGATGAGGTCAGACTGCATCTAACAGAAACATTCCAGGAGGAAATTGGGCTTTCCCAGTTGAACGTAAACCTTTCTCTTCTCAATACCTTTTGATTGGCAAAACCCAGAAACTCAAACACATCCTTGCCTACCAGTCCTTGCAGTAACTTTACAAATCACTCATCTCTAAGCCTGTTTGCTATAGTCAAACAACGCCCAGCCCCTACAAAGCCCTCCACAAACATAGCCACACCCAGCCTGCAGGTCAGGGTAAGTAGATTACTTTGGAGACAGCTGAAAGTTCGGCTGCCCAGACTCTCTGCCTTTCCTTCTCCTCCAGGCCTTTTCTTTGCTCAGGGCTCTTCCTCTGCTCTCAGGGAACCCACCCAGAATTCTGTTCTGTCAGGAAATGCATCAGATCTGCTGGTCTCACCCCCAGCCCCTTCCAGCTTAGATTACAACTAAGAAGAGTAAGTCTTGGGTATGAGGGGACGTTCAGGTGGATTAAGGCCATGCTCCTTTCCCCTACTGAGAATGGAGTTAATCGGTATCATAACCTCTCTTCCAAATGACACAGCACCTTAGAGTATTGTAACTCATCAGCCTCTCTTTTTTCCTGAGGTATAATTGACATATAACACTATACTGGGGCTTCCTAGGTGACGCTTTGATGGAGAATTCACCTGCCAATGCCGGAGACGTAAGAGACGCAGGTTCGATCCCTGGGTTGGGACGATCCCTTGGAGTAGGAAATGGCAACCCACTCCAGAATGGGCTTCCCTGGTGGTCAAATGGTAAAGAATCTGCCTGCAATGCAGGAGACCTGGGTTCGATCCCTGGGTGTAGAAGGTTCCCTGGAGTAGGAAATGGCAACACACTCCAGTATTCTTGCCTGGAGAATTCCATGGACAAAAGAGCCTGGTGGGCTACAGTCTGTGGGGTTGCAAAGAGTCGAGCATGACTGAGCAACTAACATTTTCACACTTTTCAACATTATATTAGCTTCAAGTGTACAACATAATGATTGGATATTTGTATGTATTATGAAATAATCACGCAGTAAGTCTAGTTGATATCTTTCCCTGTACATAGTTATAATTTTTTCTCCTTGTGATGAGAACGTCTAAGAATTACTTTCTCAGCAACTTACAGATATGCGATATGGTATTGTTAAGTGTAGTCACCATGTTGTAAATTACATTCCCAGGACTTATTTGTTTTATAACTGGAAGTTTGTAGCTTTTGACCTCTTGTGTCTAATACCACCACCTTCCCACCATCTCTGGTAACCAGCAGTCTGTTCTCTGTATCAGTGAGTTTGCGTTCTCATTTCCTAACATAGTGTTACATGTGATTCAGCAATCCCGTTTCTGGGCATGTATCTGGGAAAAGATGAAAGGTCTGATTTGAAAAGACACATGTACCTTAATGTTCATAGCCACTCGATCTACAGTAGCCCAGACATGGCAGCGACCTAAATGTCCATCAACAGATGAGTGGATAAAACATGATATGTGTATCTGTGTGTGTGTGTAAATAATGGAATATTACTCACCATAAAAGAATGAAATATTGCCATTTGCAGCAACATGAATGGATCTGGAGATGATTAATTAAGTGATATAAGTCAGAAAGAAAAGACAAATACCATATGATATCATTTATTTGTGGAATCTAAAATATACAAACGACTTATTTACAAGACAGAAACAGACTCACAGACATAGAAAACAAAGTTATGGTTACCAAAGTTACCTAGATATTTACCAAGTTTTCTGTTCACCATTTCTTGCATTTCAACATTTCTTTGGGTTCATTTTCTTTTCTAAAACATATCTTTTAAACATTTCTTTAGTAAAGTTATGTTGATAATAAAGTCTCAGTTTTTGTTTAGAGGAAAATGCTTTCATTCTTAAAAAATAGCTTCACTGGGATTTCTAGTTATTTCCTCCTAGCACTTGGAAGATAACTTCTATCTTCTGCTTCTGCTTCAGTTGTCACTGGTTAGAGGTCTGCTTTCAGTCTAATTGTTGAAATTTTTTGTGGCTGCTTTTTGTAATATTATTATTGTCTTTGGCATTCTGTAGTATTACTTCAGTTATCTAAATGGAGAGTATTTTTTAATCCATATCTTATTATGTGAATTATTTTATATACAGAATTATTCTGTATCTAAGAACGTTAAATACTGGTAATAGAGGGTATAGTTCTATTGTTTGCAGGTAAATAATCAGAAGGTAAATAATCTGCCTGCAATGCAGGAGACTCAGGTTCGATCCCTGGGTTGGGAAGATCCCCTAGAGAAGGGACTGGCTACCCACTCCAGTATTCTTTTCTGGAGAATTCCATGGACAGTCCATGGGATCGCATAGAGTCGGACAGGACTGAGTGACTAACACTTTCTGTTGTTTATTGTTTCTGGCCACTCTGATTTATGTTGCTTTATGTTTTGAGGAATATTTTTTTCTGAGAGTTTGTATTTGATTTAATTTACAGTAGTATTAAGGGCTTAAGTTGAAAGCTTTCCTCCAGAGAAAATGTGCATTTCTTATGTCCTTATGGGACAGGATGGACCTGGGACTACATAAGCTACTTTCATGGGTCCCAGCTTAATGCACAAGCCTCAGACCCAGCTACCCCATCATATGAGGGATGGGAGTTCAGTCTCTGATGTCAGAGACTGAACAGCGTCTTCTTCCAGAGTGATCTTGACTAATGTATGTGCTTGCAAGTTACGATTTTGAATTTACCTTAAACTTCCCTGTTCCTCCCTCCCTCCCTTTGCTTTCCATTTTCTTTCCACTCCTTTTAAATATTTTCTTTACTTACTTTGATGGTCAGAAATGCATTATAAAGTTTGCTTTTCTATTTATCTAGGACCTTGTAATATTGTAGCAGGAGGGCCTCTCAGAATATGGGATATAAGTAGAAAATCTGACTAATCTCTCAATAGGATGCCCCAGTTCCTTGATGCCTCTTGGTTATTGCTAACGTGTGTGTGTAAGAGTAGGCTGATCCGTGGGACTACTTTTGGCTTCTGAGGTATAAAGGTGTGCTAATCACCTAGTGTTTCATACAGTAACTAACTTATGATCTTCTTTTACTGTACTGATTACTCTGAGGTCGTTGGTTAGGAGTGTGTCTTCAAAATACAGTACTACATAGGCAAATGAGTATTTTTTAAGGAAAAAATAGAATCATATATTTGGGGTTTTAATTTCTTTAAGAGGTTCATTTTCATGTAACATATGCATTCAACTGATTTATTTATTTAAAAGAAAAAGACCCATTTTTCAAGTTGCTCTTTCCACATGAATATGGTATTGCCAGCATTTGCTTCTTGAAAATCAGGTTTGTATCTTATTTTTCTTTTTAAATTTTTATTTTTTTATTGAAGTTTAGTTGATTTACAATGTTGTGTGTCTGGTATACAGCAAAGTGATATGTATACACACACACACATATATGTACAATCTGATATATATGTATTCATGTATTTATATTTTTGGATTCTTTTCCATTATAGATTATTACAAGATATTGAATAAAGTTCCCCATGCTATACAGTAGGCTCTTGTGGGTCTTACAAGATCCTAATTAATTAAAAGCTCCTAATTTATCCCTCCCTGCTCTTTCCCCTTTGGTAACAAGTTTGTTTTCTGTGTCTGTGAGTCTGTTTGTGTTTTGTAAATAAGTTCACTTGTGTTTTTTTTTTTTAGATTCCACATATAAGTGATATGATATTCATCTTTCTCTGACTTCAGTTAGTATGATAATCTCTAGGTACATTCATGCTGCTGCAAATGGCATTATTTTTTATGGCTGAATAATATTCCATTGTGTGTGTTTGTATGTATGTGTGTCTGTATGTATGTGTGTCTATGTGTGGATATACACAGACGTATCACATCTTCTTATCCATTCATCTGTCAATGGACACTTAGGTTGCTTCCGTATCTGAACTATGGTAAACAGTGCTACTATGAACATTGCACCTTTTTGAATTAGCTTTCTCTAGATATATGCCCGGGAGTGGGATTGCTGGATCATGTAGCAATGCTGTTTTTAGATTTTTGAGAAACCTCCATATTGTTTTCCATAGTGGCTGAACCAGCTTATATTCCCACCAACAGTAGAGGAAGTTTCCCTTTTCTCCACATCCTCTCCAGCATTTATTATTTGCAGACTTTTTGATGATGACCATTCTGACTAATGGGAGGTGATACCTCAGTATAGTTCTGATTTTTATTTCTCTGATAATTAGCAATGTTAAGTATCCTTTCATGTGCCTATTGGATATCTGTATGTCTTCTTTGGAGAAATGTCTATTTAGATCTTTTGCCCATTTTTGATTGATTTTTTTTTTTTGGTTGTTATTGAGTTTTATGGGCTGTATATTTTGGATATTAACCCCCCCTTTTTTTTTGGTAGCATCATCTGCAAATATTTTCCCCCATTCTGCAAGTTATCTTTTTGTTAATGGTTTCTTTGCTGTGCAAACACTTATAAGTTTGTTTAGGTCCCATTTATTTTTGCTTTTATTTCTTTTGCCTTGGGAGTCTGACTATTAAAATATTGCTACAATTTATGTTAGAGAATGTTTCATCTACATTCTCTTCTAGGAGCTTATGGTGTTATTTCTTAAGTATTTAAGCCAGTTTGAATGTATTTTTGTATATGCTGTGAGGGAGTGCTCTAACTTCATTGATTTACATGTGACTGTCCAACTTTCCCAACTCCACTTTCTGAAGAGAGTATCTTTTCTTTGTTGTATATTCTTGCTTCCTCTGTTGAAAAGTAATTGACTGTAAGTGTGTGGGTTTATTTTTGGATTCTATTCTGTTTCATTAATCTGTATGTTTATTTTTGTGCCAATACCACACTGTTTTGATTACGGTAGCCTTGTAGTATTACCTGAAGGCCAGAAGGGTTATGACTCCAGCTCTGTTCTTTTTCCTCAGGATTGCTTTGACAATTCTGAGTCTTTTGTGGTTCATATAAAATTTAAGATTATTTATTCTAGTTCTGTGAAAAGTGTCATGGATAATTTGATAGGGATTGTATTAAATCTGTAGATTGCTTTCAGTAGTATGGCCATTTTAGCAGTATTAATTTTTCCAATACAAGAGCATGGTATATCTTTACATTTCTTTGAATCATCTTCAGTTTCTGTTATCTGTATTTTATAGTTCTTAGCATATAAGTCTTTCACCTCCTTGGTTGGGTTTATTCCTAGGCATTTTTAAATGTGATTTTAAAAAGGATTTTTTTTTAACATTCTCATTCTGATACTTCATTGTCATTGTAAAGGAGTGGAACAGATTTCTGAATGTTAATCTTGTATCCTGCTTCCTTGATGAATTCATTTATCAGTTCTAGAAGTTTTTGTGTGAAGTCTTTAGGATTTTCTGTATATAGCATCATGTTATCTGCATATAATGACAATTTTACCTCTTCCCTTCCAGTTGGGGTATCTTTTATTTCTTTTTCTTATCTGATTGCTGTAGCTAGGACTCCCAGTACTGTGCTGAATAGAAATGGTGAGAGTGGGCATCCTTGTCCTGTTCCAGATTTTAGTGGAGGGCTTTCAGCTTGTCACAGTTAAATATTATGTTGGCTATGAATTTGTCATAAATAGAGTTTATGATGTTGAGATATGTTCCCATTATATCTGCTTTGGTAAGAGTTTTTGTCATGAATGGATATTAAATTTTATTCAAATACTTTCTCTGAATTTGTTGAGATGGTAATGTGATTTTTGTTTTTTCTTTTGTTGACATGGTATATCACATTGATTTGCATATGTTGAGCCATCCTTGTGACCGTAGGATGAATCCAAGTTGAGTGTGGCATATGATCCTTTTTTTTTTTAATGTGTTGTTACATTTGGTTTCCTAATATTTGTTGAGAATTTTTGCATCTATATTCATCAAAGATGTTGGTCTCTAATTTTCTATTTTTGGTAGTGTCTTTGTCTGGTTTTGGTATAAGGGTAATAGTGGCTTCATAGAATGACATTCAGAGTGTTCCCTTCTCTTCAGTCTTTAGGAAGATTTTGAGAAAGATAGGTGTCAGTTCCTCTTTGTACATTTGGTAGAATTCCTCAGTGAAGCCATCTGGTCCTGGCCTTTTGTTTGCAGGAAGTTTTTT
Source organism: Bos javanicus (assembly GCF_032452875.1). NCBI lineage: Eukaryota > Metazoa > Chordata > Mammalia > Artiodactyla > Bovidae > Bos > Bos javanicus. Next base: position 47,112,788 of record NC_083869.1, on the reverse strand, counting down.
TTTAGTACCTGGTTATTTAGTGATCTTTCTTGCAGCTTAGGTTGTATGACATCTTTTCCCAGCATTCAGTAGGTATTCCATGAGAGTTGTTTAATATGTAGAAGTATTTTTTGATGTATTTGTGGGGAGGAAGTGCATTCCATTTCTAATATTCTGTCATCTTGAGCTCCCAGATTATTTTTCTTTTTACATCTGGCTACACTTCAGTTCAGTTCAGTCGCTCAGTCGTGTCCAACTCTTTGCGACTCCATGAACCCCAGCACACCAGGCCTCCCTATCCATCACCAACTGCCAGAATTTACCCAAACCCATGTCCATTGAGTCGGTGATGCCATCCAACCATCTCATCCTCTGTTGTCCCCTTCTCCTCTTGCCCTCAATCTTTCCCAGCATCAGGGTATTTTCAAATGAGTCAGCTCTTCCCATCGGGTGGCCAAAGTATTGGAGCTTCAGCTTCAACATTAGTCCTTCCAATGAACACCCAGAACTGATCTCCTTTAGGATGGACTGGTTGGATCTCCTTGCAGTCCAAGGGACCCTTAAGAGTCTTCTCCAACACCACAGTTCAAAAGCATCAATTCTTCAGTGCTCAGCTTTCTTTATAATCCAACTCTCATATCCATACATGACTACTGGAAAAACCATAGCCTTGACGAGACGGTAGCCTTGACAAGACGGACCTTTGTTGACAAAGTAATGTCTCTGCTTTTTAATATGCTGTCTAGGTTATAACTTTCCTTCCAGGGAGTAAGAGTCTTTTAAGTTCATGGCTGCAATCACCATCTGCAGTGATTTTGGAGCCCCCCAAAATAAAGTCAGCCATTGTTTCCACTGTTTCCCCATCTACTTGCCATGAAGTGATGAGACTGGATGCCGTGATCTTAGTTTTCTGAATGTTGAGCTTTAAGCCAACTTTTTCACTCTCCTTTTTCACTTTTAAGAGGCTCTTTAGTTCCTCTTCGCTTTCTGCCATAAGGGTGGTATCATCTGCATATCTGAGTTTATTGATATTTCTCCCAGTAATCTGGCTACACTTAACCATGTGATAATTTTCTGGAATTGAATTACATTTTTCCAGGTAGCTTGACAGAGATCTGGGTAACTGTGACATTTTAGGGATGTACCTTCAAATAGCATTTGAAATCTCCTGATAGATAAGTCTTAATTAGCAGAGCAAGTTGTTTGGTTCACCTTATAGATCCAAATCATGGACTTTAAAGATATTTTCTGAAAACAGATTCCTTATCTTGGTTCTCATCATTGGTACCACTTCTCCCTTTCTGTTATTAATGAATAGCTGCTGTAATTACATGTGTCTCCCAGGATGGAAAGTGAAGGATAGAAATGGCTTTTATTTATTGTTAAGGCAATTTTGGGACTTCCCTGGCAGTCCAGTGGTTAAGACTTCACCTTCCAATGCAGGAGGTACAGGTTGAATTCCTGGTTGGAGGGCTAAGATCCCACATGCTTTGTGGCCAAAAACCAAGACATAAAACAGAAGTAATATTGTAACAAATTCAATGAAGACTTAAAAATGGTACACATAAAAAAAAAATCTTTTAAAAGAAATCAAGGCAGTCTTTCGTGTTCTTGTCTCATCTGGGTAGAGATCATTGAAAAAAATGTGTAAGGTACTCAGTGTTTCAAATGAACAATGATAAGAGAATCTTTGCATGTGAAACAGTTCCTAAATTTTGTCTTTTCAACATGTCAGAATTTCAATTACAGAGACATTTGTACTAACAAAATAGCAAAAAGACGTGTTGTAGAAAGTTAAAGATCTGCTCATTGCTCAGATGCTATGGACATGCCGCATCACTTGCCTTTTTTTTTTTTTTTTCTTGAGACAGCTTGACTTTTAATGTTGCCTAGTTTTCTAATGCCCTTGATTATACTCCAGAAGAAAATCTGGTGAAAATTATATAGGCCACCTGCCTGAACTTCACAAAGGAGAGGAAGGGAGAATTCACAGGGAGAACGTCACAGGGGAGAAAACTTTGCCTTTGAATAGCAAAGGGTTGTATGGAGTTTTGAGGTCTACTGCATGCTTTCAGCATATACGGGATACCCTTCAAATACATGGAAGCCTCTGCTAGTTATATACTGGGGACATGCAAGACAAGAATAACCAAAATCCATATGTTTAGGAAGGTTCTTTAAATTGATCTCTTCTAGACTTCTAAGGGACTTCCCTGGTGGCCCAGATGGTAAAGAATCTGCCTGCAATGTGGGAGACCTGGGTTTGATCCCTGGGTTGGGAAGATCCCCTGGAGGAGGGCATAGCAACCCACCTCAGTATTCTTGCCTGGGAAGTCCCCTTGGACAGAGGAACCTGGCAGGCTACAGTCCATAGTGTCGCAAAGAGTCAGACATCACTGAGTTACTAAGCGCAAGACTTCTAAGACACTAACAAAAAAAGAAAAATCTAAGAGTTACAGCATGTGAAATTACTTCAGAGCAAGAATAATTTTCTGAACTTAAGAATATATAAAAAATAGCAAACAGGATGTTTTTTGGGAGTGTGGCCTGAAAGAATTAGGACAGGTGGCAGGCCTGGGCTGACCTCTGCATGTACATATACTCTGTACATCTTTTAGGGAACCAACCCTCAGACTCTGCATCCATCCCAAAGGGAGCAGTTCAGGTAGTTAACTCCTTCATACAGAGATATAAATCACTAATAAGTTCCAGGAGTTTCCTCCTCTTAGTTTTTAACTGGACACAATCTTCCAGTCAAGGGAATGCAGCTCCATTGTGTGAGAACCTTTATATCTACTTGGTGGGGGAAGTTACTTTTTGAAGGAGGAATGGGGAGTATGAAGTGCTTTATAGAATCATAAGGCTTTTTCTGTGATGTTGACAGCTTCTGCAACTGTTAGTGCTCATGATGAAATAGATAAAGCTGGTAGATTCCATCCAGCTTTCGTTTCTTTCTGCTCTTTGTATCTTCGGAGCAGAGAACCCGTAGAATGCTTCTCTGCATACTTCATTTCTAACTCAATTCCTGGTGCAAGCCAGGAGCTCCATAAATCTTGGCTGTTGAATGGATTGGCTCAGGACCTACCAGCAGGGCTAGAGTATCTGGGAAGTACAAAGAAAGAGACATTCAGACAGGTACCTGACTCAGAGGGCTAACATGCTGACCACAAAAAACATTGTCTCATTTTTTTGTCTCATATTTTTGCCATGGTCCCAGATATCACTTTGCCAACTAAGGTCCTTGTAGTCAAAGCTATGTTTTTTCCAGAAGTTATGTACAGATGTGATAGTTGAATCATGAAGAAGGCTGAGTGCCAAAGAATTGATGCTTTCAAACCTCTGGTGAGCTTCCCTTGTGGCTCAGCTGGTAAAGAATCCACCTGTAATGCGGGAGACTTGGGTTTGATCCCTGGGTTGGGAAGATCCCCTAGAAAAGAGAAAAGGCTACCCACTCCAGTATTCTGACCTGGAGAATTCCATGGACTGTATAGTCCATGGGCTCGCAAAGAGTTGGACACAACTGAGCAACTTTCACTTTCACTTTTCAAACCTCTGGTGCTGGAGAAGACTCTTGAGAATCCCTTGGATAGAAAAGAGATAAAACCAGTCAGTCCTAAAAGAAATCAACCCTGAATATTCACTGGAAGGATTGCTGCTGAAGCTCCAATATTTTGGTCACCTGATATCAAGAGCCGACTCATTGGAAAAGACCCTGATGCTGGGAAAGATTGAGAGCAGGATGAGAAGGGGGCAGCAGATGATGAGATGGTTGGGTGGCATCACCGGTTCAATGGACATGAGTTTGAACAAACTCCAGGAGATGGTGAAGGACAGGGAAGCCTGGTGGGCTACAGTCCCTGGGATCACAAAGAGTCAGACTTGACTAAGTGACTGAACAACAATGGCAGTCCTTCTTGACATGGATTTTCCTATTGTGAACAAAGTGGCTCTTTGTTCTGTTTGTTTTTTCCTCCCTGGACTCCTGCTTCCGCTCCATCAGAGGCCCTCACGTTTGATCCAGGAGCCTGGGTGCTTTAGGCCTTATGCTCAAATATAAGGAATGCACCCCTTCTCTGTATTCCTTTGAAAGGCCTATTGGACCAGGACCCTGAACAGCTGCTCTTCTCCCTCCACATTTTAGGACAAGCCTTATATTTCTGTGCTTTGGGTTTCTCTAAGACATAGCCAGGCCCCGCTCCATCTATTAAGTCTCCCGCTGAAGACTTCGTTTGTATCTCTCCGCTGACCTGTCCTCCAGCCCCTTCTTCTAAAATGGCAGATTTCCTGATGTATTGCATTGTATTGTTCTAGGGGGGAAAAAACCTTTAAATACGCTTTTAAGGGGAGGAGAAAGAGGAAGAGCCAACTGTTTTAATTTGGACATCAGCGTGTTTTGGCTTCTGTCTTGTAGCCATTCGATAATGAGTCTTTATTTAGGCAGACATCCATGGAGTGATTAATCAAGGAGGGATGAAAGTTAGTCATCCATCTTAGGTACCTGGCAAGTTCTTTTTTATACCTGGAGGTAAAGTTCAAGGTGCTTGCTCAAAAACCAAAGGTTTCCACTTATGAAAAAGAGAGGGTGGCCCGGTCCCACTAAGTTATGTGTGCATATGTGCTCAGTTGTGTCCAATTCTTTGTGACCTGATGAACTACTGCAGCCCACCAGGCTTCTCTGTCCATGGGAGTCTCCAAGAAAGAATATTGGAATGGGTTTCCATGCCCTCCTCCAGGGGATCTTTCCCACCCAGTGATCGAACCCACATCTCCTGTGTCTCCTGCATTGGCAGGTGAATTTTTACCCACTGAGCCACCTGGTTATAGCAGGCTGAATTAAGTGATTCTCTGGGATTGGAAAGAGGAGCATTGCCTGTGCTCTCTCCTGTTCCCGCCACTGCTGAAAATTTGCATCCACTCTGTCTACATTCTTTGGATATTTCTGCCTGGGGACAGGAGGACACTGTCGGAAGTCTGGATCTTTCTTGTATCTGGTTTGTGGCTGGGAAAGGTTACTGAGCCTAAGGACCTCTTTAAGACTTGTCCCCTGCCAAAGCCTCTTACTTACTATAAAAGCCTTTTATCCCAATTGTCTACAACATCAGTCATAATGATACCTTTCCATGTTCATTTGTTTAGATATGCCACACTGCTGCCTGCCTTTGGCAACCCTCCTGGACTAGGCTGCTTTTGTTAATCACATGGATGTTGTGAGTATTATGTTCACAAGTGGATGCAGAGAAGATATTTTGATTGAACTACAAATCCTTACCATATGAGCTACTCGTGCTTAGCGAAAACTATATTAAACAGTGGTGATCCAGAGTTTCATTAATCTTGGGGATTATGCTGCGTGCACATCTGTTAAATACTGTGATTTCTGTATCTTCTTGTAATCATATCGACTTTTTATGAAAGAACTTTTGATACTGAGCTGTGTCTTGTAATGTTTCAATGTAGAGGTGGTTGTTGATCTTAATTTGTGATCCTGAATTCATTTCATCTCAAGTACTTTTATGTTGTAGCTTCCTGAATGTTTTTAACAGGAATGTACTTCAAACAGCTCTCAGTCCTAATCTTGTACTTCTGTTCATTGAAGATAAGCAGCGATTTCTTTTTTTAAAATTCAAATAAAGTTGATTTAAAATGCTGTTAGTTTCCGGTGTACAGCAAAGTAATTCAGTTTTGTGTGTGTGTATATACACATGCACCTATATATACATACAGAGATATGTGTGTGTGTGTATGCTTTTTCATATTCTTTTCCATTATGATCTATTATAAGGTATTGAATGTACTTCCCAGTGCTATACAGTAGGACCTTGTTGTTTATCTATTTTTATGTATAGTAGTCTGTGTCTGCTGATCCCAAACTCCAAATTTATCCCCCCGCCCCCTTTCCCTTTGGTAACCATAGTTTGTTTTCTGTGTGAGTCCGTGTCTGTTTTGTAAATAAGTTCGTTTGTGTCGTATTTGAGATTCCACATATAAGTGATATCATATGATATTTGTCTTTCTCTTTGTGACTTAATTCATTTAGCATGATAATCTCTAGGTCCCTCCCTTGCTGCAAATGGCATTATTTCATTCTTCTTTAGGGCTGGGTAATATTCCATCGTGTGTATATGTGTGTGTGTACACACACACATTCTTGATCCATTCATCTATTGATGGACATTTATATTGCTTCCATGTATGGGCTATTGTAAATAGTACTTCTATGGACATTAGGGTGCATGTAACTCTTTGAATTTGCATTTTCTCTGGATATAGTCCAGGACTGGGATTATTGGCTCATATGGCAACTCTGTGTTTAGTTTCATGAAGAACCTCCGTACTGTTCTCCATAGTGGTTGCACCAATTTACATTGCCATGAACGATGTAAGAGGGTTCTTTTTTTTTTCCCATTCCCTCTCCACATTTATTATTTGTAGACTTTTTGATGATGGCCATTCTGACTGGTGTGAGGTGATCCTTCATTGTGGTTTTGATTTGCATTTCTTTAATAAGTAGCAAAGTTGAACATCATTTCTTGTGTTGGCCATCTGTATGTCTTCTTTGGAGAAAGTCCATATTTAAGTCTTCTGCCCATTCTTTGATTGGGTTGTTTGTTTTTGTTATTGAGCTGTATGAGCTGTTCATATATTTTGGAAATTAAGCCTTTGTCAGTTGCCTCTTTTGCACATATTTTTTCCCAGTCCTTAGGTTGTCTTTTGTTAATGGTTTTCTTTGCTATGCAAAAGCTTATAAGTCTGATTAGGTCTCATTTATTTTTGCTTTCATTTCTATTGCCTTGGGAGACTGAACTAAGAAAACCTTTCTATGATTTATGTCAGAGAATATTTTGCCTGTGTTTTCCTCTAGGAGTTTTATGGTATCATATCCTATATTTAAGTCTTCAAGCCATTCTGAATTTATTTTTGTGTATGGTGTGAGGGAGTGTTCTAACTTCATTGTGGCAAGCAGCAATTTCTTATTTTATTTCCCATCAGTTATCAACAGGTCTAAACAACTCTCTTAGTTGTGCTGCCAGGACTGAGAAAAGATGAGAAAGAGGGAGGGGAAAAAAAGACAGATTGACAAAGTATGAGATAAAGAAGGAAGGAGATAAAGAAGGAAGATAGCATAGTGGGAAGGTGATGTAGGCTGCTAATCATTTGAGGGCTGTCAGTATCCTGCAATAGTTTATAAGTTGAATGTACCTGTTACCTGTCTGCAGGTCCCCAAAGAAAATGTGGGTGTGGGCCATGTGTCTGGTCAGTGACACTTCTCCGTAAGTTTGATGACCGAAGGATGGGAGAGCTGTCAGCGATGAAGGCAATAGAGAGCTCGAGACTGCTGAGTGTTAAGTCTGTCTCTTAAGTGACTTGAATAGTCTCACAGGAAATTGTCTAGAGGAAGACCGAGTGAGACCCCCCGATGACCTGCATTTCAGACATGGCTCTTCTTTGGATATGATAACTCAAACTCTTGTCTGCCCTGTTTTATTTGGTTTTCTGCAGCATAGCTGATGGCTCACCATTCCGTTTCTAGAAGAGGCAGCCTAACCGTATGGAAAGGACCTGTGATACACCGCTTTGCGGCCACATACTGTGTAATTTGGGGCATGTCACTTCCTCTCTTGGTCTCGGTTTCCTCATCTTCAAATCACAAAGAAGAGGCTAAAATGATACCCAGGAGTGTTGTCACTCTAGGAATCTCTAATTCTGTGGATTTTTCTGAGATACTTTTCTCTTGGAAGGAATTATTTTCATCATCAATCCTTTTTGGCCACTCTTTGTGTTTTTTGCTCTTACTCATCCCCCAAAACTTTACTAGTCAGACTAGTAGGCTGCCTTTTTCAGGCTTAGCGAGACACCCAGAGTGCAGCAAATAAAAGCAACATTCTAGGTGGAGTCCAGGCTTCCTGGTACACACTTACACTCAAAAGGTTGATGTGGAAATGGACTCACCTTCCGTGTGACATGATTTGATTTCCTTTGGGGTAAGGGGAAAGAAACTTGGAAAAAGTGTGTAGGCTAAGGCCAAGTAGATATAATTCCTTGTGTCTTTTCTCCAGGAAAGGAATCAGATGCTGCTCGAGTTTTTCCATTCATGGCTCTGGTGGCTCCAGTGGTGCTAGATAAAGCTTCATGTTTTGCCAGCCTCTTTTCTGCAGATGGAAACAAATTCATTGGCAGCTACACACCGAGAGGGAGAAAGGCTTCAACACTATTTTGGAGCTCCTTAGCAAGGAGAGTTACTGCTGAAGATGAAGACAGCTTATTTCCATCTTACAGATGTGCAGTTTGTTAAATGCGCTTGGCCCTGCCCCATTAAATTAGCCTTCCACTCTCGGTAGCTTGTTGAAAGAATTGCTAGGGCTCTGCTTCATTGCTCCTTGGCAGGCAGTTTAGTAGAGCACTTTGGTAGCAAACGTCAAGCCAGAGTACGGAGGTTTAGAATTATGGCCTGCTTGAAGCCCCTTGGCTTCTGTGGACTGATGCTTTTATTTATTTATTTATTCTTAAATTTCTTTCTTTCTTTCTTTTTTTTTTTTTTTACTGTGGTCTGTTCCCTTGTAGTGACAGAACCAAGAGCAACTCTGGGTTAGACAGTTTACTGCTTATTTAGTGGTATTTTATGATTCTCTTTTTGTCGGTTCCTAGATCTCCTGTGATTTAAGTGACCCGCAGCCACCGATTTCTGTGCATATCTGGGTTACTTCCTCTTTAACTAAACTCAGTAAGGGCTGTACAGACTCATATTTGGGAAGGTGAATGTTTTGGCTGCAGAGATTCTGAAGTTCAAAGTAGCCTTTGTACCCATGGTACTCTGGGGCTGTGTGGTCCATTTAATGAGGTTCATGAATGCTGTATAGTATCACTGTGTGTGTGTGTGTGTGTGTGTGTGTGTGTGTGTGTGTGTGTGTTTAGTATCATTGTTAATCAGTGGTCTTACACTCTCCCAACTTATTTTGGCTTAAGATATTGGAAAGGGAGTCAGTATAACCATGTTCCATTCAAAAACATAACCAGACATTCTCTTTGATTTCTGTTCCCTTTGAGAAACACTCAGAACATTTTTGGGAACCATGAAGAGTGGGCAGGTTTCAAAGGTGTCAAAACTGCTAAGTCAAAATACAATCAACGGTTGATCTATACAGTAAGGTTTTAGGTGGGCTGCCGCAGGCGTAACAGAACTTCTTGGAGCATTTTTTAAAATAGCTTTGGCTTTTTGTAGGATGTTGTTCTTTGCTAGAGTAAAGGAGAAGAGGAGGTTGGGAAGTATCCTTTCTACCTTCACTGTGCCTTAGTTTTTAGTATTGAGCTGCAAGGATGGAATGTGAATGAGCTAAACAGATTTTGAAAAACATCATTTATGTATTCAACAAATATTTACTGATGTGACTTCTTGGTGTCAGGAGTTGGAGATATAGTAGTGAACTTTTCTAGGGCATATATTGTATTAAAGAAAGAGGGGAAACAAACAAGTGTGTTTCTGGTGATAAGTGGTATGCAAAAGTAGGGAGAGGAAAAGAGAGAAAAGAAAGAAGAAAGCAAACTTCCTTCCCTTGCTGCTTTGGATTTATAAGCTAGATATTGTCATTTTTACCACAGGTTTATGAGGTGGTTGCTGTTAAATGGGAGTCATGTGTATGAAATATTTGTTATGGTATTTGTTGTTGTTAAGTATTATCTATTACATGGTATTCTGACTTTTTTACAAAGTCACAAAAAAGACTCCAACCCACCAAACCCTTTATTGCTTCTGAGGTATTTGTAGGCATAGAAACTATTCCTTTGGGGATGGGAATGCTACATAAATGTAAAATTGTTTTACTTCCCCTGCAGTTCTAATCACTAGAAAGTGTTCCTCTGAAATAAAAGCAGTTTGCTTAGGGATAGATTTGAATCAATGGTAGAACTTGAAATGATGCCAGGCACCCCATTCTCTCACAGTGAATGACGTGGCAGAGGGGAAGGTTGGTGGAGGAGGAGGCAAAGGAATGCACTGGTTTTGCATTAGCCAAATCTGGAAGTAAGCCAGAATCCACCTAGAAAGTATAGAGTCCATCTGTGTTGTCCGTCACCATCTACCAGCCCAGAGCTACTGGATCAACACCTCTGGGGTTGGTGTGCTGAACAGTAGTGAAGAGGCAAGGCTGAGAATGTGCTTAGTAAGAAGATATCTTCATATTTTTAAACAAAGTTACTTTGGAATCATGGAAAATATTCATGGCAAGAATGAACTCTTCAAAGCAGATTACTCCTAATTAGGTCTGGTTTTCCTAGAGACCTTGGTAATATCCTATTGTAAGCTATGATTTTATAACTTTTGAGAGTTCCTTTAGGTTAAAAGGATATTGTTTAGTGACTTTTATGGAAAGATTGAAGACAGGAGGAGAAGGGGGAGACAGATTGGATGGCATCACTGACTCAATGGACATGAGTTTGAGCAAACTCCAGGAGACTGAAGGACAGGGAAGCCTGGGGGGCTGCTGTCCATGTGGTCGGGAAGAGTTGGACATGACTTAGTGACTGAACAACAGCAACAAAGCTGTGTTTTTATAAAATTTGAGGGTTCCTTTAGGTTAAAAGGGTATTGTTTAGTGACTTTTATTTGTGTGTATAAATATGCATATGTATGATTAAGTATGTATTTTTTTCCAGTCTCTTTCTATGAAGGTTTAAAATTATTTTTAAAGAAAAAATTAGAAACATCAGAAATCAAATGGGAGATAATTTACCAAGAACCAGAGATGATATCCGGAGAAGGCAATGGCACCCCACTCCAGTACTCTTGCCTGGAAAATCCCATGGACAGAGGAGCCTGGTGGGCTGCAGTCCATGGGGTCGCTAAGAGTCAGACACGACTGAGTGACTTCACTTTCACTTTTCACTTGCATGCATTGGGGAATGAAATGGCAACCCACTCCAGTGTTCTTGCCTGGAGAATCCCAGGGACTGGGGAGCCTGGTGGGCTGCCATCTATGGGATCGCACAGAGTCGGACATGACTGAAGCGACTTAGCAGCAGCAGCAGCAGAGATGATATCTTATTGAATGTTTTGGGGGGGCACCTTCCTTGATTCTCCCTGCTCACCCCTCTATTTCCCCAGGCTGGATGAAATGCTATTTCTATGAGCTCTCAGATTATCCTATGTATATCTCAGTCACAGAAATGGTCCCTTCTTAATTCAGTATCTGCCCATGGCTTTCTGAAAAGCTGACTGTACCCTTGAGCTCTGAATCATCAGGACTTTGCATGGTCCTTGACATGTAATAGGGGCTCCATGTATGTTTATTGAATAGATGAATGAATAAATGAGTTACTAAGATTTATATCTGGTTTGAACTTCTCAGTAAGCAAAGCAAAAAGAAAAGTATATTGACTACACAGTTCTCATAGGCATATAAAACAGAGAATTATTTTTACAGTATTTTTTTTTTCTTGGTGCTAAGTTCCCGAAAGTATCTGATGAAACATGATATAAAGATAAGATAGTAAGTTTCGAGAAGTGTTTTTGGTATTTAATCAGCTACTTGTGCCCTGGACTATACGAAAAAATTACTTTGGTAGAGCCTGGCAACTGGACGCCAGCTCCAGCACCTGGAGAACCCGAGTCTTCATTAGCCTTCTAGCAGATTACCTGCTAGAGCATCACTTTCCCAGACGGCAGGAGCTCCACGAGACAACTTATTTTATGCCACTGGACTTTATTTTCATGATTGGAACTGTGTAATAGATACTCTATTGAAAGATTCTATTGTGCTCACAGTCTCAGGTATTAAATGGAGTGTGTGAATTAAGGGAAAACATCCAATAGAAAGCAAATGGTGAGGGTGCTGCGGTCAGTTTAGGACTTCAGCATGCCCGTGCGTTTTTCAAATTCTGTAAAAAAAAAAAAAAAAAAAAATTTTTTTTTTGCCCTTGCTGACATGTAGGCTTTGTGAGAAAAGGATTATTTTTTGGAAACACAAGTGGCTATCAGAATACAGGTGAGAATAAGTTAATAGATATCTGCTTAATTAAAAAATATTTTTAAACCAGCTTCCTTTATGAAGAAGGAATAGTGCTAAGAAGTACAAAGATATAGCTACTGAAGGAAAGAAGTTTTTTTTTTTTTTTTCTCCTGTGATGTATGGACTGAGACAGGAAAAAGAGCAAGGAAATTAAAAATTCTTTGATTCAGCAACATAAATATTATTTGAATGTTTTTAAAGAATGTATTTTCTTTTAAGTTGGATAATAAATTAGTGGAGAAAGACACTGAGTGGTTAAGGGTTTTGAATCTCGAGACAGTTTGAAAAGAAAGGACAGGAAAAAGAAATTTATTGAGTATCTACTTTTTTTCCAGGCAGCTCTAAAGAGTTTTTAGACAGTTTTTTTTTCTTTCTGTCTAAACTCTTGTGGTAATTCTGTGAGTCTGGAATGTAGACGTTAAATAAATTGAGATTGTACAGTTAGTGTATACATCAAAGCCAGGACTGAAAGCCAGTTAAGTGTGTTCTAAAGTTCAAGCTGGTGTTAATTTTTTATTTTAAACCTGCTCCAGTGGCTTCCTATTTGCAGGGAAGGGACTTACAGGGGCTTCAGAGCTTTACAAAGGTTTCATTCAAGAGTGCGTCTGGCATGACATCTATTACAGAAATGTCATACAGATATATGCGTGTCTATACTTCAAGAATGCGTAGAATGTATTTGAAACCATTATGTCTAGAATATAATCTCAACAAGACCAGAGATTTTTTGGTATATTTTTTGTGAGGTAACAAACTGCCTAGAACCCCATCAGTATAGCAGATGCTCAGTAAGTATTTGTGCATGCCAAGAATGAAAGAGTCATGGTTCTTTGAACTAACCATGCTGTATTTCTATTAATAGAAATTCACCTGTTTCTGTTTTTCTTTTTATAAACGATACTTATACAGGCTACAGATACATTCTTATACGTACTTCTCTGCACTTTATAAGGAAATAGAGAAATATTATATTTTTTCATTGTAATAGAGTCTTGGGAATGGAACTGCTGGATGAAAGGAATAGATAGTTTGGATTTTGATATGAGGGCAATTCGACACAATGTATCAATGATATTATCTCTAACAGCATGTGAGATTATTATTTGTTTCACCTCAACCTGGCTGACAGGAGGAGTTTTCAGGCTTTTCCCTCTTAAACGCTCATTAATTTCGAAGTTTGGTAGGCTTACTGCTTTCTCACAGTTTCTATTTATCTTTCTTAGAAGCTGGGACAATACAGTGTGACTTCTTTCCTTCTGTGTTGAGAGAGTATGTATGATGATGCTACTCAATGAAATTATTTTTTTAAACCCAAATTATGTTCTTTTTCCTGCTCTCTGCATTCCTGTTCAAATATATGGACTCTGTCTTGTCATTGGTAACTATGTGCCTAAATAGAAAAAAATAAGTCTAGAATTGGTTGTATCTCATTAGCAAGTGCAATTGGACCACTTGGTAAGAAACCATGGATACATTTCTAAACCAGATTGACCGCTGTGGGCGTCATCTGTCATTGGGAACTTGGGGTCTCTTGTTCTGGCCCAGCCAGCAATGCAAATGCCTGAGAGCCCATAGTATGTTCCTGCTGGCTGTTAAAGATGCACAGAAAAGCTGCTGTCTGACCTTGATTGTTGCCCCATAAGCCGGTGTGGGTGGGGTACAAATATGTTCTTACACGTATTTGTGCAACCAACAGATCTTTCTGTTACCAACCAGGATTCTTGGCTTCCTCGATCAATAGCAATTGACCAGAAGCCAGGCAGGAAATTCAGGCTCGGGCTTATGGGGCCCCTGCTGCAGCAGAGGGGAAGGAGAACAATCAACAGGTTCCCTTGCCTGCTCACTCCCCCAGAGGGGTGAGCTGATTCCTTCCAAGGGGTGAGGTGGGGAGTGTGCCCAGGGGTTGGGTCAGGGGGTTGGCATAGGTGGTCTGCCCGCCCCTTTGGTGGTGGTGTGTGCAGGGGACGTGTGCCAGTACTCTGCTTTTGCTCCTGGCTCCTCAGAAGGGGCAGTTTTGTATCTTGTTGTCCACAGTTCGCCCCAACTACCCATGCACACAGTTATCTTTAGTTTCTCTGTATTTTGCTGCTGGAGGACATGTTTGTGCAGGTGCAAGCACCACAGCAAAGGGTCCCAGGTCTCATCTCCATCCAGCAAGGAACAGAGAGGGCCCTGGCTTCTTGCTGGCCTCTACTTTGCATGGGTTTGAAAGCAGAGGACTTTAAAGAACTCAGAAGCATGTGCTCAACATTCTCCAAAACAATGCTCACAGTCTGGATCTTCTGACAGCGTTAATATTCTGTCTTATTCACACAAGAAAACTTTGTAAACAAGTATAGAGTTGACCCTTGAACAAGCTAGGTTTGAGGTGCATGGCTCCACTTGTAGGGGAGTTTTTTTCAATAGTAAGTAACACAATACTACATGATCTCTTGTTGGTTGAGTCCACAGTTGGTTGAATATGGCTGTGGAATCGCAGACACAGAAGACCAACTCTAAGTTACATGCAGATTTTTGACTGCACGGAGGGTTGTCACCCCTACCCCCCTTCTCCTCTTTTTCTTTTTACTGGGTATTTTATTTTTTATTTTAAATTCTTATTTATTTAATTTTGGCTACACTGGGTCTTTGTTGCTACGCTTGGACTTTTCTCTAGTTGTGGCGAGCGGGGCTGCTCTCTAGTCGCAGTACATGGAGGTCTCCTTGCAGTGGCTTCTCTACAGATCACCGGCTCTAGGAGTGGGAGTTTTGGTAGTTGCAGCTTGTGGGCCCGGGAGTGTGTAGGCTTCAGTAGTAATGGCACACAGGCTTAGTTGGCCTGTGACATGAGGGATCTTCCCGGACCAGGGATCGAATCTGTGCCCCCTTGTATTGGCAGGCAAATTCTTAACCCTTGGACCACCAGGGAAGTCCTCCTTTTTCCTGTCTTTGCTTAGGCTACCAGGAAGTTCAGAACCATGGGTAAATTCTAATAACTATTTCATTATGGCTTCAGTAGAAACATGCAGGGAGCTCCTATTCCATGTCAAGTACCGTGAAAGTGCCTGTGGGTTCAGGTTGCGGCTCATGAAGGAATAGTTTCTTGGCTTCTCGAGCCCCTTGTTTTGGATGCTTGCCCTGGAAGAGGAGAGCCCAGCTTTTCCCATGGAACATAACCGTCTCCATTAAACTTATTAGCACTAGAAAGGAGGTGGCTCATTTTGCTCTCAGGTGGAGACAAAGGCTGCTCTTGTCCCGGGTGAAGGGCCTTCGGTGACTTGATTAGTGCACAGGCTGGCCTCTGCTGATTTTCAGATGGAGACCATCAGATATCATCCGCCGCCTCATTAGGCTGACACTGGTCCTGCCCCCTCTTGTAATAATGTCACCAGAGCACTTAATAATCTTGGTAAGTGCTATAAGCATGCACTGCAGAGGTAACCCAGGGTCAGCAGTGACAGATGCTCAAAAAAGCACTTGTTTTCTCATCCCCGGCTCTGGTTAAAATATAACAAGGCAAGAGGTATAATAATCGCACATATTTAAATATTGAAGGAGCGGTACTGTGGCCATATAGCTGTCTTTATGTCTGATTCAAGCTTGCAGGTTTTCACAATTGAGGGGACCATGAAATAAATTGGCTGATTGCCATGGACTTACAGAAGGGTTCATTTGTTTCAGAGAAGAGAAGGCAGAGAGGGGCCCTTAAGTGTTGGAAGATATATAAGGTGGGCAATATTTATGAACTCTTCTTTTCCAGTGATAATGGGAGAAATAAGTCTTATGTTGATTCAAGGAGTAATTAGATTAGACTGTAAGAAGAACTTGCTGGCTAAAGATTGGAAAAGCCCATGGGTGGGGAGTGGACTAGGCTCCCGCCTTTTTTTAATATGTTTACACATATGTGTATATGGTCTTCCCTGGTGGCACAGTGATAAAGAATCCGCCTGCCAATGCAGGAGATGCAGGTTCGATCAATGGGTCTGGAAGATCCTCTGGAGAAGGGCATGAAACTCACTCCAGTATTCTTGCCTGGGAAACCTCATGGACAGAGGAGCCTGGCAGGCTACAGTCTGTGGGGTTGCAAAAGATGTAGACATGACTTAGCAACTAAACAATGATGATAATGTGTGTATATATGTATGTGTACTACTTTTTAGAGAAGACAGTTATTTTCTTGATTGGAATTGGATTCCAGAAACTGTTGGGCTGATACTGGGCTGTGCACTAATTCATAAATGTATATATAACCTGCCCTCAGAGAACCAGGGGATGTGGCAGGATTTGAACAGGTCATTCTATATTTTGTGGGGTACAAGGATGCAGTGGGAAGGGCTGGGAACAATGGAGCATTTGTCTGGTGCCACATAGCTGACACCATCTTCTCTCTGTGGGTCAGCGCTGGAAGAGTAGAGCCATGGGTGAGCTTGTGACAGTACTTCCCAGGATGTGGTTGTTGTTTAGTCGCTAAGTTGTGTCTGACTCTTTGAGAGCCTGTGGACTGCA
The DNA here is from genome assembly GCF_032452875.1 of Bos javanicus. Classification (NCBI taxonomy): domain Eukaryota; kingdom Metazoa; phylum Chordata; class Mammalia; order Artiodactyla; family Bovidae; genus Bos; species Bos javanicus. The sequence goes on along the minus strand of NC_083869.1, from coordinate 47,096,322 downwards.
GCACGCCAGGCTTCCCTGTCCTTCACTATCACTCAGGATGTGGGGCTCCCTTAAGCAAAAAGGGGGCGATGCCTTCAAAACAGAACAGTCTGGAAATGGCAAAGTGGAGAGACTACTTTCTGTCCCCATGATTCTCTGACACAGGTTAGCACCATTTCCCTGGTGAATTAAGCTGGGGGAACGTAAGTGTGAGGAATCCACTAGAGAGCTGAATTTGATGGGAGTCCAGGGTGTCCTGCCAGGGGACAGGCAGCTGGATGCTTGATCCTCAGGGACTTGGTTAGATCTCATACACCTGCTTCTCCACGAGTGCTGAAGTCCCTCCCAGATGAAATAACTTCATCGAAGTTATCCTTGCTTTTAGAATACTTCTGTAGCATTGGGGTTTTATTCCTCATACTGTTTGAAAAGATTTCCCCTAACTTTTACAATTGGATGGCCAGGAGAATAAATGATTCTGAACCTGTAACATATTAGCTTGGTGAATTTAAACAAAATCCATCACCAAGGTTACAAGTTCTTTTTCCCTTTGTGAGTCTGTTCTTTGTCCAGAGAGAACTTCTCTCCATTTGCCCTCCCTTTGAACACTGTCTAGGTTAAAAGACTAGAAAAAGCTGCAGTCTTAAAAAATAAACTTACAATAGATGGGGTTTGGCCAGAAGATGAAGAAAACTATGCTATAGATTTCCTGCAAATTTAATTTATGTCACATACATTTATTTAGTGCCTACTGTATACTTTTAGGGACTGGTGAATAGCAGGAAACCTTGCCCTCAATGCTAGAAAGGGCTCACCTTCTCGCATGGGAAGTAAACAAATATGCATGTTAGGTAGTGCTGAGGATGGGGAAAGTATAAGGGTAAGGGGATCTCAGCAAATCCATGGAGTAAGTCATGTGACCGGGGATGTGCTGCTGGAGTTGGTGGGAGTTGGAGGGGTATGGGTGGGACCAGCCCGGGAACCAAGAATAGCACCTGCCTTGAGGAAGGGCTGGAATTTCCCTGGTGTGTCCTCTGGGAGTAGGGAGGGAAGAGAGATCAGAAGGTAGCCAGGATTTATTAAGCTGGTTTGCCATGAAAGGAAGTAGTGTTTCATTTGTTTGCGCTGCTTTTGGCCTGTAGTTTTTGAGCACTTTCACGTGTACCAGTCACGTAATGAACCTTTCGCAAACCTTGTTGAACGTGTTTGCTGGTTTAACTGCACAGACATGTTAGACCTAATAGTTCATCATTAAAGGAATTTAAAGGGAATGTGCAAAAGGATTTGGAATATCTGCAGTTTATTAGGCTTCTCACTAGAGACTTCATGTTATTTAGATGCTGTATTTTAAATGAACGAATAAAGTGACTAGAGGCTTTTTGCCTGTTTATTATTTGAATAGTAATTCATAGAACATGGTAAAATGCAGATCATTTCTTTTAGTCAAAATAAGTCTTCCCTGTCTCCTGGTGCTTACAGAAGCAACCACTGCTAGCAGATTCTGTTAGCATGGTATTTTTCTATAATGAAAATAAAGACCCTTTTCTTTATAAAAAATAAATGAACATGACTATATACATTGTTCCACACCTTAAGCATTTTAGAGCTCTTCAATATCATAAACATGGCACTGTCTCATTCTTGTTACTGTTCAGTAACCTGAGAAGACCACAGTTTAATCCTTCCCACATTGATGGACGTTAAAGTTTTTGTATCTTTTGCTATAACAATCAATACTGTAATGAAAGTCCTTGTACACTCTTCTCTTTGCACATGTGTAAGTGTATCTATATAAAAAATTCCAGGAATGGATTGGTGGGCAAGGAGGAAATGTGTATTTTAACTTTTGATATTGCCAAATTACGACAATTAAGACTCCCACCTTGGCCAGGAGTCCGTGTTTCCTTACATCCTAAACAACACCTTGTGTTAGGCTTCACTTGTGTTTGCAGTATAGGCAAGAAATGCTGTTTATTGTAGTTTAATTTTTATTTCTCTTAGAACAAAGTTGAATTCAGAGATGAACAGTATTGTATTTTGGTCAAGAAAGGATTGTCTGTGTGACCATGGTTCTTTGAAATATGTGGGGACTTCTTGGAAATCTGCTGCTGCTGCTGCTAAGTTGCTTCAGTCGTGTCCGACTCTGTGTGACCCCATAGACAGCAGCCCACCAGGCTCCCCCGTCCCTGGGATTCTCCAGGCAAGAACACTGGAGTGGGTTGCCATTTCCTTCTCCAATGCATGAAAGGGAAAAGTGAAAGCGAAGTCGCTCAGTTGTGTCTGACTCTTAGCAACCCCATGGACTTACAGCCTACCAGGCTCCTCCGTCCATGGGATTTTCCAGGCAAGAGTACTGGAGTGGGGAGACATTGCCTTCTTGGAAATCTAGTACCTGGCTAATTTTACAAATTGTCTTTTGTGCTAAAAAAAGAAAAAGGAATGTGAATTCTGTTTGTTGGGAGCAGGGTTTTGAATGTATTTTTAATCTTGCCCGTTAAATTGTTCACATTTTCTGTCGGCCTACTGGTGTTTTTCCCATCTGTTCTCCAATCACTTCTTCTAGAAGAGAATATCTCCCACTCTGGGTTTTTCCAGTTGTCCTTATAGTCAGCTTTCCCCTGACATTTTTGGAGATGATTGTTGTTTAGGAACATTGCAGTTATTTCTCTCTGGTGCATTGCATGCGTGAATTGCTCCTTTTTATCTCTGATATTAATATTGCTACACTTGCTTCTTCTCTTTTTAGGTGGTGTCTGTTATATCTTTCATTTTCTGTGTTCTTTCTACATTCCTATCATTTTGTCCTGTCCTAGAAATGTCATTTGAAAACTGCATAGATGAATCAGATTTGTAAACCCATTCAGCATTTTGTATTCTAATAAATGAATTTCATATGTTCGTACTTTTTGAATTACTGGTGTATTTGAATTTATTTCTGCTATGTTATTCTGCATTATGTAAAAACTTCTTTTTCTATTAGGAATAGCTCCTGTATTCTGTTGAATTAATCAAATTTTCTGTTATTCTTTTTCCCCCCTCCCTAATTGGAAGCTGAGTTAGTTTTCTAAGGCTGCTGGAACAAAGTGTCACCTTCTGGATGGCTCAAAACCACAGAAATTTATTCTCACAGGTCTGGAGGCTAGGAGTCTGAAATCAAGATGTCTTCAGGGCCATGATCCTTGGAAACCTGGAGGGGAATCCTTCCTTGCGTTGTCTCAGTGTCTGGTGGTTGCTGACAATGTATTTAGTATTTCTTGGTTGGCACCTGCATCACTCCAAACCCTGGCATCCTGATCACATGATCTCCCAAGGGTCTCTGCAAGGTTTCTGCTCTTATCTTTATTATTTCCTTCTGTCTGCTTGCTTTGGGTTTATATTGCTCTACTTTTTCTAGATTCTTGGTATGAGAGCTAGAGTATTGCTTTGAGACATCACTTTTTTAATGTTTTCATTTAGTGCTATACATTTCCCTCTCGGCACTACTTTAACTGTGTCCAACTTATTTTGACCTATTGTATTTTCATTTTCATTCAATTTAACAAACTTTAAAATTCCTTTTAAGACTTTGACACATTTAGAAGTGTCGTTTGGAGTTTTACCTGTTACCTTCTGTTACTGATTTCTGGTTTGCTTCACTGTGCTTGGAAAATATGCTCTGACTGATACAGATTCTTATAAATTTGTGGAGGTGTGTTTCATGGTCCATGATGCCTCTTTTGGACAGAGTTCCATGGGCATTTGGAAAGAATGTGTTTCTGCCGTTTTGGGGTGGAGTGTTGTATAAATGTCTATTACTTTCTGTTGATTGATGGTATTTTTGTCATATTTTTCTGTATCCTTGCTGATATTCTGCCTAGTTGTTCTATTAATTGTTGACAGAAGGCAATGGATTTTTTAGTCTTTCTCCTTGGAATGCATTCTTCCTCTCTGAAGACCAAAATATTTTCTGAGTTCATAAGAAGCATTAATTACTGATTGATCAATCAATAGACCATGCTGGTTAGGTGACCCCACTGTCCCCTCCTCATATCTTTAACTCTTTTTAAAAATATAAATGTATTTTAATTATGTTTTAAATTTAAATTTTTATTGAAATATAGTTGACTTATAATATGGTATCAGTTTCAGGTGTACTGCAAAGTGATTCAATTATATATATGTTACTTTATATATAAATAATATTTTACACTTATGTTATTACAAAATATCAAGTATAGTTCCCTGTGCTATACAGTAAATCCTTGTTGCGTATCTATTTTATGTATGGTAGTTTTATATGTTAATCCCACTACTTCTATTTTCGTCTTCTCTCCCTCCCTTTCTTCTTTGGTAACCATAAATTTTTCTGTGTATGTAAGTCTGTGTCTATTTTCTATATAGATTCATATTTTAGATTCCACATAAAAATGATCATATAATATTTGTCTTTCTCTGACTTCACTAAGTATAATATTCTCTAGGTCCATCTGTGTTGCTGCAAATGGCAATATTTCATTTTTGTTTTATGGATGAGTAATAATCTATTGTGTATGTGTGTGTGTACCAGACCTTCTTAGGCCAGTTCTCTGTTGATGGGCACATGGGCTGCTTCCATGTCTTGGCTATTGTAAATAATGTTATGTACATTGAGGTGCATGTTTCTTTCCAAGCTAGAGATTTCCCAGGATTGGGATTGCTGGGTCATTTGGTAACCCTGTTGATTAAGGAAGCTCCATACTGTTCTCCGTTGTGGCTGCACCAGTTCACACTCCCACAAACAGTATAAGAGGGAGGGCTCTCTTTTCTCCACACCATCTCTAGCATTTGTTATTTGTTGACTTTTTAATGATGGCCTTTCTTTGAGTCTTCTATAGAAATGTCTATTGAGATTTTCTATTTTTGAAAAGATTTTTCATTTATTTGATATTGAGTTGTATGAACTGTTTGTATATTTTGGATGTTAATCCCTTATCAGTTTTCAAATATTTTCTCCCATTCTGTAGGTTGTCTTTGTGTTTGTTGATGGTTTTCTTTGCTGTGCAAAAGCTTTTAAGTTTAATTAGGTCGCTTTTACTTTTTTGACTTAGGAGATTGACCTAAGAAAACATTGATATGTTTCATGTCAAAACGTTTTGGTTATGTTCTCTTCTAGTAGTTTTATGGTGTCATGTCTTATATTTAGATCTCTACAGCATTTTGAGTTTATTTTTGTGTATGCTGTGAGAGAGTGTTCTAATTTCATTGGTTTACGTGCAGTTGTCCAGCTTTCCCAATACCTGTTGAAGAGACTTTTTCTTCATTGTGTATCCTTGCCTCCCGTGTCATATTTTAATTGACCTAAGTGCCTGGTTTCTCTCTGGGCTTTCTATCCTGTATTTTTTTGTGTCAGCACCACACTGTTTTGATTACTATATATATGTAGTGCAGTCTGAAGTCAGGGAGCATGATTCCTGCAGCTCTGTTCTTTCTCAAGATTGCTTTGGCTATTTGGAGTCTTTTGTGTTTCCATACAAATTTAAAATTCCTTTGTTCCAGTTTTGTGAAAAATGCCATTGGTAATTTGATAGGGATTGAATCTGTGTAGACTGCCTTAGGTAGTATTATCAATTTAGCAATATCGAGTCTTCCAGTCCAAGAACATGGTATATATTTCCATCTCTGTGATCTTCAATTTTCTTTTACCAATGTCTTATAGTTTTCAGAGTACAGGTCTTTTGCCTCCTTAGGAAGGCTTATTCCTAGGTATTTTATTCTTTTTGCTGCATTGGTAAATGGGGTTGCTTCCTTAATTTCTCTTTTTGATATTTTATTATTTATTGTTAGTAAATAGAAATGCAACAGATTTCTGTATATTAATTTTGTACCCTATAAGTTTACTGAATTCACTCATGAGTGCCAGTAGTTTTCTGTTTTCGACTTTAGGATTTTCTATGTATAGTATCATGTCATCGCAAAAAGCAACAGATTTACTTCTTTTCAATAGACTCCTTTTATATCTTTTTTTCCCCTCTGATTGCTGTGGCTGTTTTCTAAAACTGTGTTGAATAAAAGTGGTGTGAGTGGGCCTTCTTGTGTTCCTGATCTTACAAGGAATGCTTTCAGTTTTTCACCATTGAGTATGAGGTTAGCTGTGGGTTTGTCATATATGGCCTTTATTATGTTGAGGTAGGTTCCGTCTACGCCCATTTTCTGAAATTTTTTTATTATTATAAATGGATGTTGAATTTTGTCAGAAGCATTTTCTGCACTTATTGAGATGATCATATGGTTTTTATTCTTCTATTTGTTAATGTGGTGTATCACATTGATTTACAGATACTGAAAAATCCTTGCATTCTTGGCATAAATCCCACTTAATTATCATGGATGATCCTTTTAATGTATTGTTGGATTCAGTTTGGCAGGATTCTGTTGAGAAGTTTTGCATCTATGTTCATCCATGATATTGGCCTGTAATGTACTTTTTCTGTGGTATCATGGTGTGGTTTTGGTATCAAGGTGTTGGTGGCTTCATAGAATGAGTTCAAAAGTGTTCATTCCTCTGCAACTTTTTGGAATAGTTTTAGATGGGTAGACATTGATTATTCTCTAAATGTTTGGTAGAATATACTTGTGAAGCTATCTAGTCCTTGATTTTTGTTTGTTGGGAGTTTAAAAAATTACTAGTTCAATTTCCATACTTGGTCTGTTCATAATTTCTATTTCTTCCTGGTTCAATTTTGGGATATCATGCCTGTCTAAGAATTTTTCCATTTCTTCTAGGTTGCCTGTTTTATTAGCATATAGTTGCCTGTAGAAGTGTGTTATGATCCTTTGTATTTCTGTGTTGTCAGTTGTAACATTTTTCATTTCTGATTTTATTAAATTTTGCCCTCTCCCTTTTTTTTCTTCATGAGTCTGGATAAAGATTGATCAGTTTTGCTTCTCTCTTCAAAGTATCAGCTTTTAGTTTCATTAATCTTTTCCATTGTTTTTTTGACTCTATTTCATAAATTTTTGTTCTGATCTGTATGGTTTCTTTCATTTTATTTAATTTGGGTTCTGTTGGTTTTATTTTTCTAGTTGCTTTAGAAGTAAAGTTAGGTTATTTGAGGTTTTTCTTGTTTCCTGAGGTAAATTTATATCACTATAAACTTCCCCCTTAGAACTAGCTCTTGCTTTGTCCTACATGGTTAGATTAATGTATTTTTGTTTTCATTTGTCTGTAGGTATTTTTTTATTTCCTGTTTAATTTTGTCAGTGAACCACTGGTTGTTAAGTAGCATATTATTTATGTCTTATTTTTCCATCTCCTTATTTAGTCCTTTGTCTGGAACATATTCTTCTGCTGCCTCATTTTGTCTGAGTTGCTATTTGTATTTTTATGTGTATGATAGGCTATACGTTTCTCGATCTTGGAGAAGTGGCTTTCTGTAGGAGACGTCCTATAGATCTAACAGTACACTCCCCTCTCGTCACCCAAGCTACATGCTCTAGGGCTTCCCTTAAGAGGGCTGCACGAGGCCTTCTGTTGTGGCAGACTGACTACGTGGGCAGTGTGTGGTAGGTTCAGTTGGTCCCTAGTTTGATTGGTTTCCAAGCCCTGCCTGTGTGGATGCTGCTGGTTGCTGTTTGGTGGGATTTGGTTATAAGGTAGTGGGTGCAGAACCCTAGGGGGTCCTAGGGCTAGTGCTGACTCACTGGTGGATGGAGTCAGCATCTGGAAGACTCTGGGGCTGTTGCCCACCCACTGGCAGGTGAAGCCAGATCCTGGGATTAGTGCCAGTCAACTGGCAACAGAGTTGGTTTCTGGAGTCTGGCTGCAGGCCTCAGGAGGGGTTCCAGAGCTCACTGGTGCAGGGATTCTGGTTTCTGATGCAGTTGGACATGGGGTCCTGGGTATCTTGAGAGTCATGTTGACCTGCTAGTGGGCAGGGCCAGGGCCCAGGTGGCCCAGGATAGGGTCTGGTCTGTGTTGGTGAACTGGGCCCACAGGCTGTAGGGATCATAGTTGTTTTGTTTCTGGTGTCTGCCCTGTGGTCAGTGAGGTGGTCTAGAGACTTGTGCAGGCCTCCCGGTTGGGGGCACCTGCCCACTTCTGAGCAGAACTGAGACTTGGCCCTCTAGTGAGCTGGACTGTATCTAGGGGTGTGTCCAGAGGCAGGAGTGGGCTCAGGAAATCTTTATGCAGCCTTTGGATGGTTGGAGCTTTGTCTCCCACCTCTTCTCTCTAAGACCAGCAGTTAGGTCTGGCCCAGGCTCCTATCAGAGTACTGCTTTTGTGCTGGGTCCTGGTGCACATGAGATTTTTCGTGTGTCTTTTAAGAGTGAGTCTCTATTCCCCTCAGTCCTGTGGGGCTTCCGCAATTAAGCCCTGTTGACCTTCAAAGGCAAATGCTCTAGGGGCTTGTCTTCTTGGTGCTGGAACCCAGGTTGGGGGGCCTGGTGTAGGGCTCAGAACTCTCTTCCTACGGGAGAAACCTCTACAATTTGATTATTCTCATTTGTTGGCTCTTCACCTGGGTGGTTTGGGAGTCAACTATATAGAGATTCTGTTCCTCTGACCCAACTCATTGTGGTTCCTTCTTTATATATTTATATATATATAAATCTTTTCTGGAATGTTCCAGTCTCTTTCATCAATGGTTGTTCTGCATCTGCTGTGACTTTTGTGTGCTCGAGCAAGGAGGTAAGCTAAGGGTCTTTTTATTCTGCCATTTTGGCTGCTCTCCCACTTTCTGTGTCATTTCATCTGCTCCTCATTGCTTCTAAATTGGTTTTTATCTCAGCAATTGAATTGCCTTCTGCATCTTTATATTTTCTAGTTTCTTTTTACTGTGATCTGCATGTCTATCGATAATCTTTCTTAATACCTTTAGCATTTTTATTACCTTCTATTTGAACTCAGTCTAATAAACTGTTGAGATTCGTTTCATTATTTGTTCTTTCAAGGGCTTTCTCTTGTTATTTTACTTGGGAGTAGTTCCTTGACTGTTTTGTTTTACTTAACTGTTTCTCCTAAATTCAGAGACAGAGTAAGTTATCTACTGTGGTTTTTGAATGGGTGTTTTTATGTGGGAGCATTCCTCAGTTCAGTTAAGTTCAGTCGCTCAGTTGTGTCCGACTCTTTGCGACCCCATGAATCACAGCACTCCAGGCCTCCCTGTCCATCACCAACTCCCAGAGTTCACCCAGACTCACGTCCATAGAGTCAGTGATGCCATCCAGCCATCTCATCCTCTGTCGTCCCCTTCTCCTCCTGCCCCCAATCCCTCCCAGCATCAGAGTCTTTTCCAATGAGACAACTCTTCCCATGAGGTGGCCAAAGTACTGGTGTTTCAGCTTTAGCATCATTCCTTCCAGAGAAATCCCAGGGCTGATCTCCTTCAGAATGGACTGGTTGGATCTCCTAGCAGTCCAAGGGACTCTCAAGAGTCTTCTCCAACACCACAGTTCAAAAGTATGCACAAATTCCAGGAAATAGGTGAGGACAGGGAAGCCTGGCGTGTTGCAGTCCATGGGGTCGCAAAGAGTTGGACACGACTTAGTGACTGAACAACAACATTCCTGTGTAGACCATGTGGGTCCACTATTTTTAGTTTGAGGGGTGGTGTGGCTGCTGGCCACATCTTTCCTCAGAATGTGTTGGCCGTTATTCCCTTAGACTGGTGTTGTGGTGAGTTTGCACTGCTTGGTGGGCGGGACCTCTTTGCTCCATGGCCATCCCGGCTCTGTTAGGGGTGGGGTCTGTTCTTCAGTCTGAGTGGAAGCCCTGAGGAGTTTGATCAGGCTCTGTTGCCCTCAAGCATGGGTCCAACCCCAAAGGAGGTGCCCACTGAAGAAAGTCAGGCCCATGTAGTCACAGTGGACCTATGTGCCACCTGGGCAGGTGTCTGTGTTTCTGCCCAGGAGCAGCCTAGGGTCATCCCCCTTTGGCCTCTGTATTCATCCCAGACCGAGTGCTATGCTGTGATGTGTCCTGGGCTGCGGCTTGGGCACTGTGGCTGCAGGAAATCAAGGTGGTTGTGCTGGGGACCTGGACTGCCTCTGTGGCAGGGCTCTCCCAGGACTCTGTCCATCCCATCCCCCTACTCTGTCACTTGATCCCCTTCCCTGTCCTTAACTTTTAAAAGCAGAACTACTGTACACATTTCAGCTGCTCCAGACATGCACAGTGAATTATAGCTTCTGAAGGAAGGGAAAATAGTAATGACTTGAAATTCCCACACCTGTACTGCTGTAATAAATACTTAACTGATCTCCTCACATCCAGGCTGGGTTTACTCTAGCTTGTCTTATAGCCTCACCCTATAGACTCAACCCTGCTGCATTTAAGAACCTCCTCGGAAGCTTTTTAAAAAAATACTGATGTTTTGGCTCACACCCAAGACCAATTAAAGTAGAAACTCTGTTGGCGTGGCTTTGGGCATTGTTCTTTTTAAGAGCTCCCTGGGTGAGTTCACTGTCCAGGCAGGGCATTGCCCGGACAGTCTCCCCAGGTGCTTGTGAAGCACCCACAGTCCGCAGGCTCTTTGCTGGGTCTAGAAGGGCACAGCTGAGGAAGGTTTTTGCATATTCTGAGAATGTTGTCCCACAGCATTTATTGAGGGTCTTCACCTTCAACTCAGTTAATATTTCTTGATTGGTTGATTTAGTCCCAGAAACCTGATAAGCTGCCTATGGTAGGAGTCAAAATTCTTAAGAATGAGGAGGAAGGTGGAAGATAGCAGCTTAATATTTATTTAGGGAGAAAAAGAGATACTACATTCTTAATGTGCAGTTCTTAATTTTTGCCTTGTTCATCTTTGCTGTACTGTGCTCCGTTGTATACGACTCTTTGTGACTCCATGGACTGTAGCCTACCAGACTCCTCTGTCCATGGAATTCTCCAGGTAGGAATACTGGAGTGGGTTGCCATTTCTTCCTTCAGGGGAAGGAAGCCCCCACCCCCCTGAATATATTCTTATTGCCTGCATTCTCTTTGATTAAAATTTTCAAAAAATTTACATTTTCCTTCCCCATGTAATTGTAAACTACATATATTAATTATGTTCTTTAAGGCAATGGCAACCCACTCCAGTACTCTTGCCTGGAAAATCCCATGGGTGGAGGAGCCTGGTAGGCTGCAGTCCATGAGGTCACTAGGAGTTGGACACGACTGAGCGACTTCACTTTCACTTTTCCCTTTCATGCATTGGAGAAGGACATGGCAACCCACTCCAGAGTTCTTGCCTGGAGAATCCCAGGGACAGGGGAGCCTGGTGGGCTGCTGTCTATGGGGTCGCACAGAGTCGGACACGACTGAAGCGACTTAGCAGCAGGTGTTACTTCTATTTTTAAAAGTTAATAAAGTTTTTTGTACTATTTATTTATGACCTCTGTTGCATGCACCTTTAAAGTCATGGTGATGGTTTTTTCCTAGTACAGAGTAGCAGTTCAATGAATACATTTTTTGGGGGGTGGGGCATGCTGCATGGTATGTGGGATCTTAGTTCCCTGACCAGGGACTGAACCTGTGCCCCCTGCATTGGAAGTGTAAAATCTTAACCACTATATGGCCAGAAAAGTCCCAATACACATTTTACATTAGAATAGTTCTAGATTTTAGGAAAAGTTGGAAAAATAGTACAGAGAGTTCCTCTATACCCCACACCACTATTTCCACTATTATTAGCATCTTATATTAGTGTGGTACATTTGTCACAATGTATCAACTAGAAATGACACATTATAATTAACTAAATTATAATTTTTTTTTTCACATTTCCTTAGTTTTCACCTAATGTCTTTTATCTGTTCCAGAACCCATCTGGGATACCACATTACATTTACAGATTTTTTTTTTTTTTTTTTTGGCTGCATCAGGTCTTAGTTGAGGCATATGGAATCTAGTTCTCTGACCAGAGATTGAACCCAGGCCCCCTGCATTGGGAGCATGGAGTTCTAGCCACTGGACCACAGAATATCTTTAATTTTTTTGTATTCATGAATCAATTTATTTTCCAGCAAAGTTTGTTAATTGGTAGCTTTCTCTCTTATAAGACAAGAATATTAACATGCTTTAATTCCCCTTTGTTTTTCCACTACAACTTCTTAGCTAGTGTTATGTAAATTTTGGTTCCAACTCTTTTTAGGACTGTAAATGCTAATGAGTTTAGAATTCTGGCAAGGACATTGAGTGAGAAATGTCTGTTCTTGGTCTTCCTATGTTTAGAACATCAGTGAAAACCACAGGTCTGTCAAGTTTTAGCTATCCATTTGATGATTTTTGAAATTTGTCTTCTGAAATTGCAAAATGATGATTTTCTCAAATCACTCCACCTTTACTCCAAAGAATGGCCAAGAAAATTATCTGTGAGTGGCAAAGACTTGTTTCAGTCTCAGCAGTTTCTCAACAAAGATATCTCCATTCAATTGTGTCTCATTTGGGGAGCATAAAGACAGACTCATCATGAGATGCAGTAAATAACACTGACAGAGTTTAATTGTTTTTTTTAAATTGCAATCATAACTAATTAAATACTGAGATGTGAACAGCTGCACAAGAATATTTAACAGATTTCTTGATATGACTTTTGAAAAGCCTAGCTTATGGAAAGCTGAGTGAGTGGTTATCTTATATTTTACATTAGAAAGTGAAAAACCAACCTGAAAACTAGCAAGAAATGAATTGGCAAGTCTTTGTGAAGGTGTCATCTAAGCTCAGTCTTGAAAGACGAGTAGGATCCTTTCATTCAACCTGTATGTATTAAACTTCCTTCACTACATTAGAACGTGGACCCCAGGGTGACTTTTGCCTCTGAGGAGCTTATAGTGTGGTGGCGGTGGGGAGTGGGGATGGGCTGACTCATCGGTGGTTAGTGCAGAGGCCTGTGGCCAAAGCCAGCCTGTCACCTGCTTTTGTATGACCCATGAGCTGACAGTGATTTTTACAAAGCAAAGAGGAAGCAGGGATGAGCAAGGGACTTTCCAGCCCTGCTTTTTTTTTTTTTTAATGTTTCTAGCCTAAGTGGAGTCCCTGTCTAGCCCCTTTGGATAAAGACTTAATATTTTATGGTTAGAATCGCAGCATACACGAGGGGCTACAGAAACAGAGGAGGGACAGCTAACTATGACTGGGGAGACCAGAGAAGTCACCCCCAGAAGAGGAGAGACTAGGGGAACAAACGTCAGATTGCACTTGCTGGGTCTTCAGATACCAACTGCCGAGTTGTCCTTCCTTGATTTTTTTCTTTTAAGATTTAGTCCTTCTTTCATCTGCTCCTTATAAAACGTGACTTTGGTTGCTGAACTTGTCATTATCTGTTGGCTGTGTTCCCTGTAGATGGGGGTTCAGGGGTTCTGAGGACCCCCTAAATGGATGCATGTGTGCATTTTTCTGGGAGAAAGACACACGGCTTTCATCACATGCTCCACAGGCTCCATCATTCAGAAATTTTGGAAGCACAGTTTTAAAGTGGATGTCTTTAAAATTGGGACTGTTGATGGTGGGTTCTGACTAGTGCAGGGTTAAGTAGAGGGGTTATGCGTTTCCTGAATATTCATTGGAAGGACTGATGCTGAAGCTGAAACTCCAATACTTTGGCCACCTGATGCGAAGAGCTGACTCATTTGAAAAGGCCCTGAAGGTGGGAAAGATTGAGGGCAGGAAGAGAAGGGGACGACAGAGGATAAGATGGTTGGATGGCATCACCGACTCAATGGACATGGGTTTGGGTGGACTCCGGGAGTTGGTGATGGACAGGGAGGCCTGGCATGGTGTGGTTCATGGGGTCACAAAGAGTCGGACACGACTAAGTGACTGAACTGAACTGAACTTACTGGTCCAGGCCCAGATGCCCAGGGTCTGTGCACTCAGAAGACGTTCAGTGAGAGGCTTCTCTCAAGGTATTCTGTGCTAGGGCTGCAGGAAGGGTTGCTTCAGGGACACTGGGAATATCAGAGGATATCAGCCTGAATGTTTGAGAGAACAGGGTCTGAGAGAAGGACTAAGAGGCCAACAATTTGTTGGGAAGATGCGAGCCCTGGGTGATGGGGGCAAAGAGGAGACTGCTTTACTGCTGGCTGACCCCTTTCAGCAGCTGTGAGGTGCCATATCTGTCCCTCAGCCACTTACTCTTGGCTCGACACTTCTCTGGGAGGACTGCAAGAAGGGGCCACACCTTGCAGCAGCCCCTCGGAGAGAGGAAGGAGGTTTAGGTGCCAGCTTCACTTGTGTCTCCTTGTCATGTCAGTAAAGCTAATTCTCCTCACTTCAGGGTGCTCCCCACCAGCCTGCAGGGACAGCTCGGGGAGCTGGATCACATGCACCTCAGGGCTGGAGTCTGGTCTATCCAGAAGCAGAGGGCCAACCAGGCATAAGCAGGAAAGACCATTAGAAGAAGAAGCAATTTAGAGAAGTGTGTCAAGGTGTCGGAAAGTGCAGGTTTGTTTCTATCAGTAGGAGGCAGATCTCTGAAGAAACAGCAGATATAGGGTTGGGGTAGGACCATCTTGGCAGAGGACACAGCTGATCAGAGGTGGCAATGGAGGGAAGAGGGAGGGGAGAGTAGTCCCCCCGAGGTTGTGTATCACCCTCTCTTCTCTGCACCCATCTGATACTTACTCAGCTTCTGTTCTGTGCCAAGGGTGATATGATGAGTGAACAAAACCAGATCTGGTCTCTTCTCTCACAAGGATTAATCCAGTGTGGGAGACAGAGAGTATGCACATCATCGCACTGGCAAATGTGAAATTGCGGCTGTGTTAAGTGCTCCTGGGAGACAGCTCTGAGAGCCTTTGTTAGATGGATTTAAACACAGTGAGAGAGGTCAGATAAGACGTCCTTTTAATTTTTTATTGGAGTATAATTGCTTACAATGTTGTTAGTTTCTGCTGTACAGCAATGTGAATCAGCTATGTGTATACATATATCCCCTCGCTCTTGGACCTCCCTCCCACCCCTCTAGGTCATCACCGAACACTGGGTTGAGCTCCCTGTGTTATAACAGCAGTTTCCTCTAGCTCTCTGTTTCACACATAGTGGTGTATATATAGTCAGTGCTACTCTCCCGATTTGTCCTACTCTCCCCTTCCCCTCCATGTCCACATGTCCATTATCTACATTTCTATTCCTGCCCTGCAAATGTGTTCATCTGTACCCTTTCCCAGACTTCCCTGGTGGCTCACACTGTAAAGAATCTGCCTGCAATGAGGGAAACCCAAGTTCAATCCCTGGGTTTTGAAGATCCCCCTGGAAAAGGGAATGGCAACCCACTCCAGTATTCTTGCCTGGGAAATCCCATGGATAGAGAAGCCTGGCAAGCTATAGTCCATGGGGTCACAGAGTCAGATAAGATTGAGTCGGACACACACACATACCCTTTCTCTGGACTCTGTATGTGTGCATTAATATAGGATATTCATTTTTCTCTTTCTGACTGACTTCAGTCTATAGGACAGATTCTAGGTTCCCACACGTCACTACAAATGACCCAGTTTTGTTCCTTTTTATGGCTGAGTAATATTCTAGATAAGGCTTTCCAGGCCAAGTGGCTCATGACCTGAAATAGAAAGGACTGGTGGGAGTTAAGGGCAAGAGCAAGAGAAGGGAAAGCTCTTTTGGTTGGAGGATAGACACCATGTCCAAAGGCTCTGTGGTAGGCTGGAGCCTGGCACACGTTGAATGTCAGAAACCAGGCCAAGGTGACTAGAGCAGTGAGAACACGTGGGACGGGAGGTAGGTGTCGGGGGCAGGCTTCAGACTTCCATGCCAGAGCTGGGGCTGTTGGAGCCCTTCCCAGCAAACACCAAATATTAACAACCCCAGGGATATCTGAAGGACAGGCAACTCCAGGAAAATCTCTGCAGCACCAGGCTAAAGGCGGTAGAGACTTTGGGGCTGGTAGCTGTGAGCCCAGCTTCCCAGGTGGTGCTGGCGGTAAAGAATCTGCCTGCTGATGCAAGGAGACACAAGAAATGTGAGTAACGTGAGTTCAATCCCTGGGTCGGGAAGATTCCCCTGGAGTAGGAAATGGCACCTCAAAAAGGCCCTCATACTTGCTTGCTGGCCCCAGGAACATTTTTAAATGTTGCAGAGCTTTTTCTTTTTATTATTTTTTAAATTCATTTTTTAATTGGAGGAAAATGACAGTGTTGAGTTGGTTTCTGTGGTACAACAATGCTAATCAGTCATAATTATATACATATGCACATATGTGTGTGTGTGTATCCCCTCCGTGTTGAGCCTTCCTCCCATCCCCCCCCATCCCACCCCTCTAGGTCATCACAGAGCACCAGGCTGAGCTCCCTGTTACACAGCAGCTTCCTGCCAGCTATCTGTTTACACATGGCAGTATGTATATGTCAATGCTACTTTCTCAGTTCATCCCACCCTCTCCTTCCCCCGCTGTGTCCACAAGCCCATTCTCTATATCTCCTGGAGATTTTTTTAGACTATTCTCTTTTTAGGCTTTCTAGCAACACTCTCACGTGGGGCATGAATCTCAAGGTGCCTGCATGGAAAGTTCCAGAACTGAACCTAGCATACAGACCTCCTCCTGGGGGACATCCCACAGTGGCAGTACTGGGGCAGGTCAGGCAGAGGGCTGGCCCACACAGTCCTGGGCCAGGACTCCTCATAGGAGGACACACAATCCCAGTCCTCAGTGTTTGCCCCGGGGATTGACTCACATTCTCTTGGAGCAATATCTGCACTGCTTCCAGGCACTTTGCAGATGGTTATATGGCCCATAACTCTGCACACTTCAAACAAAGCACAAACAAAGCAGAAACCCCACAGTGAAGCTATTTGAGAAAGAACTTTTATCCATCTGACTACCAAGTTACCTTTGGCTTGTGATAAACAAAATAATCCAACTCATTAACCTGGGAGAAAGTATCTCTGAAGGGCAGGCTTTTGGTATCTTGAAAAGCTTTGAGAGGAATTTAAATGTGTTCTCATTTGGCAGAAATTTATGTATTGTGATTACCTCCAGTCAGAGCAGATCGTCTGATGTGACTGCAAGAAGCCTTGGGATTGGTTAGAGCAGTTTTGGCTGATTACAAATTTATTCATCTGAGCGTGTGTGTGTGTGTGTGTGTGTATTTTTCAAGTCAGAGATGGTGGTTGTCTTGTGTTCTGAGCTGTGAGTAGTTTTGATTCTTTTTTTTCAGAATATTTCAAGAGTGCTGCAAGAGCAGACCTCTCTGGACCCATTTATCTATGTAATTTTAATGCAGGAGAAATAATAGGGGAATATCTAGATACAAAACTCCAAGTCCTCGTGGACTCTGGAATGCTTGGCATTTTTCCTTTCTAAACTGGGCAGCTGCCTGTGAGAAGCTGATTTAACATGTCAAATCTTGGATATCCCTTGTAAAAGCTCTTAGGCACACTCTTGATTGGTAATTCTGAACTGTGGGAAAAGAAGTGCAGGACTTCATGAGTGGATTTGAACAAATTGGAGGAATTTAGAAAGAGTCATAAAAGTGATTAAGGGTTGGAGGGAGTGACTGAAAAGAGATTAAAGGAGTGAAATGCATGTCTTGGCCAAACTACAGATGTGGGAGAAGCAGAGGGCAGAACTCTTAGAGGATCATAAAATGCTGGGAGGAAGTGGGGCTGATTCAAGGCTCTTAACTTCTTTTGGGGTCACGGACCCTTTTGTAAATCCAGTAATAGCTCAGAATCTCTCTTCAAAGGAGCGCCCAGGCTCTCATAGGCTTGGTTTACCTGTTTCTTGCTCTTTGTTCTTGGCTCTAGACATGTTGGGTTCCATGAGTCTGGAATTACCGCAGCTTTTAATTTCTTTAAAGACAAATTGGAAGTGTGGATTTCTATGTGATTGTTTTCAAAGAAACAGTACTGACCAAATTAAAGGCCATTCTGGGCCACTGTAGCCTCTAGGTTGCCATGACATCTTTGTCTTTTTTGTTGTCCCTGAGTATCTGTTTATCTGTTTAGTTGGTTCCACTTTCTCACATGGAGACTTTCCTCAGAGGTCTGGTGATCCTGGCTGTAAGTGGGTGGGATTTTCCTGTAGGTGATGGATGGTGAATATATATGGGTGTTTCTTTGCAGCACTTAGTTTTTCCAGAGAATTGCTCAATCTCCCAAGAGAGGGAGCAGTGAGGTGGGGTATAAAGGGGGACGGGGGAGAGAGAAGGTCTGTGGTTCTGTAGCTGGATGCTGCTGTTGCAGGGATGGGCGTTTGAGTATGTGGATTACTGATAATCCACCTCTTGTCAGTATTCTACTTCATCCCACTGCTCCACTGTGCCTGATCCCTTTGAAGCCAGAGAATCCTCTTCTTGATTTTTTCCAAAGGGTGAAGCCCTATTTTTTTAGGGTTGGATGTCTTGTTGTGCAGAGCTGGGGAGAGGCTCTGGAGGTCTGAGTTGGCCTGACTGCTTTTAAACAAGCTTTTTTTGACCTGAGAGCCACACTTGCCCTCTTGCTGCCTAGTCTTCAGGTGCTGAACCCTCCAGGGATTCTGCAGAACAAATTAGTTTGTTTCCTGTTGGTATCCTACTTGGTAGGTTATTGGTAGAGCAAAGAATATCATAAGCTAAATTAGTTGCCTTCTATTTTCCAAAATCTCTCTTCTGTAGTTAGCTCCTTCTAGTTCTTTAGTAAAGAAAAATTCAACCGTTTTGACCAACAATCTTTTTAGCGGGGAATTGGGAAAAGGACAGAAATTGTATATTATAGTCTGCTATTAAAAAAGTTGAAATACAGATGACTCGCAATATTGTGTTTAAGGGGTACAGCAAAATGATTCATTTATTTTTTCAGATTATATTCCATTATCAATTATTATACAATATTGACTATAGTTCCTTGTGCTCTACAGCACGTCTTTATCGCTTATCTATTTTATGTATAGTAATTTGTATCTGTTAAGCCTGTGCTCCTAATTTCCCTCCCTCTCCCCTTTGGTAACCATAAATTTGTTTTTTATGTCTGTCAGTCTGTTTCTCTTTTGTGTATAGATTAACTTGTATTATTTTTAGATCCCACACATAGTATTTGTGTTTCTCTGTCTTCACTAAGTGTAATATTCTTCAGGTCCCTCCATGTTGTTACAAATGGCAATATTTATTTTTGTGGCTGAGTTATATTCCATTGTATGTATATGTGTGCATATGCACACCATATCTTCTGAAGACAGTTGCCTCTTGGTGGGCACTTGGGTTGTTTTTCTGTGTTGGCTATTGTAGATAGTGCTGCTATGAATGTGAAGATAGGCACAGAGATTAGAGCTGTGCAATTACAAGCCAAGGAATGCTAAAGGTTGCCAGTAGCCACCAGAAACCAGGAAGAGGTTGGCATGGAACACATTCTCTCTCAGTGCCTTCGGAAGGCATCAGCCTTGCTGACTTCTTAATTTTGGTCTTCTGGTCTTCAGAATGCTGAGAGAATAAATATCTGTTTGCTGTTTTTTTTTTAAGCCACTAAATATGTGGTAATTTGTTATAACAATTTAGGAAACTAATATAGTTATGTTCAGATTTTAAAACAGAGGACAGGAATTTGCTGACTTTAAAGCTCTGTCTGTAACCTTGCTGTTTTGTTTGATCTCCTGAAAAGATGGACATTCATTGTGATCATGCTGTTGCTGACGTTACCTGGCTGGTGGCATAGATGGCAAGAATGAGGAGAGGCTTGCGTTGTTGAGTAAGTGAGGCAGGTGGGTTTCCCTAGCGGCTCAGAAGGTAAAGACTCTGCCTGCAATGTAGGAGACCCAGGTTTGTTCCCAGGGTCGGGAAGATCCCCTGGAGAAGGAGATGGCTACCCACTCCAGTATTCTTGCCTGGAGAATCCCATGGACAGAGGAGCCTGGTAGGCTGCAACCCATGGGGTTGCAAAGAGTCGGACTTGAAAGTGAAAGCCACTCAGTCGTGTCCGACTCTTTTCGACCCCATGGACTATACAGTCCATGGAATTCTCTAGGCCAGAATACTGGAGTGGATAGCCTTTCCCTTCTCCAGGGGATCTTCCCAACCTAGGGATTGAAACCAGGTCTCCTGCATTGCAGGCAGATTCTCTACCAGCTGAGCCACAAGGGAAGCCCTCAAAAACAAAAAGCAATCAGTAATTGACCCTTTATCATGTTTCTGTCTTATGTCCAACAGTATCTCTTGTTCAGTCATTCAGTTATGTCTGACTTTTTGTGACCCCATGGACTGCAGCATGCCAGGCTTCCCTGTCCTTCACCATCTCCCAGAATTTGCTCAAACTCATGTCCATTGAGTCAATGATGCAGAGAGATTAGAATTAGATTCCATGTGGACACTTGAGATGCTCACAATTCAATAATTGAAACAAAACCATTGGCAAGCTAATATATAATTTATTGGTAAGAGGCATAAGGAAGGTTGAACTGGATAAGGAACCTCAGTTTATTTATTAGTTGGATACTTGATTTTTTTTTTTTTTCTTCTTCAGAATTCATCACTCAGTTTCAGGTTCTGTGACAAAGTCACTCAGTAGGATGTGTCCCTGGATCCCATTAAGGTCAGATTACCCCTTGGCTTGAGTCAAGGTGTGTGCTGCTTACATAGCAGAGCACTGGCATTTGTAGGCCGAGAGATCATTCCTCTTTTTCCCCCTTACCTCAGTGCTTGGGCAGGCAGCGACTCCCTCTTTGGAAAATGCAATGCAGCTGGCAGAATCAGCAGGGCTGGGAAGCACAATCACCCTCTAGGATTGGGATCGGAATAAATTAAAGTACTGTCTTATCTAAATGGTTTGACAAGTTCCCGTTTGCCTGGCTAATTGCATCAGTCCGCTTGCCTTGCTCCTCTGAGGCTGGGATTCTCAGGCCAAAGTGTTAGCAGCCCCTGCCCTGAAGTGTGCCCCAGCCCATTCCTACAGCCTAGAGGGGACCCCGGGGTTTTATCTGCTGACCCCAGGAGTGCTCCAGGGCCCTTCTTTTAATAATAGATTTCGCAGTCATTGCTGGATGCTTCCCTGCAAAGCTGTGCCTAGCTTGTGTTAACTTTAGGGAGGTGGGCTGAGCAAGACTGAGGAGCCTAGGACTGGCTAGGTGAAGCCTTGTGCTCCTGCTGTCACTTGTGACTTACCTCCAGCAGTCCATCTCATTAGGATTCCCTCTGAGTCTAGCACAGGCCCCTTCAAGTCATAGCTCCTGGAGCCAGATCTAACACTGGGCAATTGGCCAAACATGGAGAGTATGGAAATCAGACCAGTGTTCGTGGCTCCCAGCACTAACAAAGCCCATCAGTTAACTCTCCTGGATGAACTTTTCCAGTGAAGGAAAAAATAATTAGTGTGAATTGAGTGTTAAGGCAACTGCCAGTCCTTTTGTCTCTGATGATCTCTGGCTCTGGACTTGCTTCCATAATGTACGAGGTGCTTAGGCCCCCAACTCTGTCTTTTCTCTTTAGGAAGAATAGGGAACTGAGGTTGCCCAAGGCATCTGAGCCAGCTGCAGGGATTGAGGCAAGAGAAAGGAGGACTCAGTTTCTGGGAAGAGTATCCCAAGGATGCTGTTTGAGGGAACTTCTAGTTAGCACAGAGCATTTGGGAGAAGCGGAGGAAATTCCTGTGAAATGGAAGTCAGAGGCTTTGGAGCAGGCAGTGGCTCCCTCTTTAGGGGTGTAGGGGTCTTCAGTTTATTTGAGAGATGTTCCTGTTTGTCACTCTCTTTGGATTTAGAGATTACCCATTTGGGGTAAGGACATGGATGGGGTGGGGGACAGTGTCCCTGTGACTTCTACAGACTCCTGCCTGGGAATCCTGGCATTCTGAGGAGAAAGACAAAGACAAAGGATTAGTTACCTAGGCCTGCCGTAACAGGTCATGCAGGTTTGGTGGTTTAACAGCAGGCGTTTATTTCCTCACGGTTTTGGAGGCTGGAAGTCTGAGATCAAGATATTGGCAGGGTTGGTTTCTTCTGAGGCCTCTCTCCTTGGCTTGCACATGGCTGTCTTCTCCCTGCGTCTTCACGTGGCCTCCCTCCTGTCCTTGTCTGTGTTTTGTATCCCGATTCACTCTTGTCAGAACCCAGGTCATATTGGAATAGGGCCCACTCCAGTGGCCTCATTTGAAGTTCATCACTTCTTTTAAGACATTATCTTCAAATATAGTCACATTCTCGGGTTCTGGGGGTTAGGACTTAAACCAGTGAGTTTTGGAGGGAGAGGGACACAATTCAGCCCAGAACAGAAGCAAATTGGCATTCTACTAAGTGTAAGTTTAATTTTGTAACTACTGGTGAACCCTAGTTGTCTTGTTGGGGTTTCTTACCTTTGAGAAGGTTTTCAGGCCATGAGACATTTTTTTTGGAGGGTGTGTGTATGCATATCAGAAAGGCTTGAATGAACTTCACCTTACTTAGATGTATGGAATGAGTATCACAGGTAAAATCTTAGTACTCAGTTTATGCCTCTTATCCTTTTCCAGAGTGTGTATTACTGATACCCTAAGAAGAGGGGTTGAGTAATTACTTGGGATGGAGAGCTGAGTATATTCTTATTCAGGAGTCTGCTGATTAGACAAATTTGAGATCTATGCTATTAAAATCTTCATTTCAGCCTGTTGGGGACTGGCTTCTACAACCTATGGAAATGTCTCTTGTTCTAGAGACAATGGATTCTTTACCTATTTACTAAAAAGAACAATTTTTCTGGCATTTATTTTGTTTTTATCTTTAAAAAAAAAAAAAAAAACCTCTTGCTCTCAAAGTCAGTGTTAAAAAAACATACAGGAGGAGCTCAAGGCTGGATTCTCTGTAATTTTCTCAAACAGCTTTTGTGTAAATGACATGTTCCTAGCTAAGTGAACGCAGAAGTAGCGGATGAGCTTAAACTCAGCCAAGTGGTAATGGTCTGGGATGACAGCAGATCCTCCCAGCTGAGACGTTTGTGCTGTACAAGGTAGCCTGCATCAAAGCGGCTCTTGATTTTGCTGGCAGTTCCCTTGCCAGAGTGCGAAAATGGTTGTTTTTCATCAGCTTCCTGCAGACACCTTTTGATGACTCTCACCGAGCCACTGCTGTGAACTCAGGTGTACAGTGGCATCCCGTCATGCTCCTTTGTGCACTCTGAAGGTGGAAGCCAGAGTGGAGCGCAGCTTCTCACTTCTTCTTTCAATACTAAGATGTCTTGCTGCGGAACTGTGTTCTTCTTAGGACCCATGTCTCCATGCAGAGATTGGTTATCTTATTTATGTGCCCTAGAAATGAACGGCTTCTGATGGATAGCAGGCAGGTGAGGGGAAGGATGTGCTGTTATAGTTGACTTTGTCAGAGGATTTCACCTGCAGAGAGAAAGAGAGCAGAGCCTCGCGGTCCTGCAGTTTCTCCGGCTTCTTCCTGTCAGCTGTTCTGATAGCTCATTATCAGTGGGGCAAGGGTCAAGAATGACACGTTATAAGCTTTAGGCACCATGATATGCAGAGCCGCCGTGTACACTGGCCACAGAGTGAGGCTGCTTTCATCTCAGGTCAGGTTTCAACATGAAGAATGTTAATTAAGATTATAGTGGGGGATTTATTTAACTCTCAGGGAAGGAAAACTATTTAACAGACTTTTGTTTTCTCTCTGCTGCTACTGACTCTGAAGCTAGGATTTGTACAATTAATTGGCTCCTTGCAGAATAGCTGTTCTGCCTCTTAA
Source organism: Bos javanicus (assembly GCF_032452875.1). Classification (NCBI taxonomy): domain Eukaryota; kingdom Metazoa; phylum Chordata; class Mammalia; order Artiodactyla; family Bovidae; genus Bos; species Bos javanicus. The sequence goes on along the minus strand of NC_083869.1, from coordinate 47,072,764 downwards.
ACACTGTTCTTAGAATAGAGTTAATATTTAAAAAGTCGAGACTTTGTACCTTATATTCGATCATTGGTGGTGGTGTTGGTGGTTTAGTTGTTCAATTGTGTCCGACTCTTGCAAACCCTAGCCTGCCAGGCATTTGATCATTATTTGTTGAATTAGTTATATAAAATAGTATATAGTCATAATAATAATATTCAGCCATAAGGGAACATGATGAACCTTGAAAGCATTATGATAAATGAAATACAGACACAAAAGGACAAACATGGTATGATTCTACTTTTATGAGGTACCTCAAATAGGCATATTCATGGAGACAGGAAGTAGAATGATGGTTACCATGGGCTGGGGTCAAGGGCGTAAGTAGCATAGTGGTTACCATGAGCTGGGGTCAAGGGTATAATGGGGACTTTCTGTTTAATCAGTATGGAGATTCCATTTGGGCTGATGAAAAAGTTCTGGAGATGGATAGTGGTGATGGTCGCACAACTGCAAATGATTTAATGCCACTAAATTATACTTAAAACAGTAAATTTTATGTATACATTACCATAAAAAAAGTTTTTAAAAATTGATTCCATTGCAGGAAGAGCTTCTAAAAATGCAAAAATATAAAAAAGTTTAACTTGCTATTTCTTATACATGTATTACCTGAGTTTATAAACCCGAGAGCAGTTTTTCTGTGGTTCTGACCTTAATCAGCAATAGAGACAACCTTTATTCCATGGATGGAGTAGTCATGTATGGATGTGAGAGTTGGACTATAAAGAAAGCTGAGCGCTGAAGAATTGATGCTTTTGAACTGTGGTGTTGGAGAAGACTCTTGAGAGTCCCTTGGACTGCAAGGAGATCCAACCAGTCCATCCTAAAGGAGATCAGTCCTGAATATTCATTGGAAGGACTGAAGCTGAAACTCCAGTACTTTGGCCACCTGAGGCAAAGAACTGACTCATTTGAAAAGACCCTTATGCTGGGAAGGATTGAAGGTGGGAGGAGAAGGGGACGACAGAGGATAAGATGGTTGGATGGCATCACCAATGCGATGGACATGAGTTTGAGTAGGCTCTGGGAGTTGGTGATGGACATGGAAGCCTGGCATGCTGTAGTTCATGGGGTCACAAAGAGTCAGACACGACTGAGCAACTGAACTGAACTGAACTGAACTCCTCCAGTAATTGTAATTTTTCCTCTTAGCTCAGGACAGATGATGAGATGGCTGTGTGCTTGGCCTCCTTTTTTGACTTTGCTCAATCACTTCAGCATGAATTGTGCTTTGGCCTCCTCTCTCACATTGAAGGAGCAATAGGAAGCATTTCAGGAGACCCCCTACTGTCTATACCTAGAGGTACTATTAACTGATTACTTCCCCTCCCCAATTTCCCAGTGTTGGATGATAAAGGATACTTTATCACAATTTACCCAAGGAAGGGAAGATTAACTACTTTGGGAGAAATTCCTCAGTGATAAGAAAAACTAAGCTCTGGAAGTATGTACATTGCATTGTCTTTTACAGTCAATGTCTATTTTATGTCTGTTTTCTTCTTTACCGTGGCTACTAGGATGCTCAGAACCTAATATATGAACCACACCAAATAATAGTTTAGTACTTTATAAAAATATGTCTGTGGACTGCCTTTTCCTCCTGCTCTTCTAGCCTTTTTTTTTAAATGTTGTCTTCTTGACATAGTGAACATATTTTATGTCATTCCATCCTATTTTGACATTAGATGGTGTGTTGGGGTTCTCCAGAGAACCAGGACCAGTAGGAGGGTGTTTGTGTGTGTAGAGAAGGAAAGAGAGAGACATATTAATTTTTAAGGAATTGACTTACATGACTGTGGAGACTGGCAAGTCCAAAATCTCAGGCAGGCTAACAGACTGAAGATGCAGGAAAGAACTGATGTCACAGTCTTGAGTCCACAAACTGTCTAGAGGCCGAATTCCTTCTTCCTTGGGGCACCTAAGGCTTTTTTCTTAGGGCCTCAACTGATTGGATAAGGCCCTCCCACACTGGGCTTCCCTGGTGGCTCGGACAGTAAAGAATCTTCCTGCAATGCAGGAGACCCAAGTTCAATCCCTGGGTCAGGAAGATCCCCTGGAGAAGGGAATGGCAACCCATTCCAGTATTCTTGCCTGGGAAATCCCATGGACAGAGAGGAGCCTGGCGGGATACAATTCATGGGGTCACAAAGAGTTGGAAACAACTGAGGGACTAACACCTTCACCTCCCACATTATGGAAGGTAATCTGCTTTACTAAAAGTCCACTGACTTCATTTTGATTAAAATATAGTCTTTGTATAATATTACATGTTTTACAGGTGTACAATATTGTGAGTCACAGTTTTTAAAGATTATACTCCATTTATAGTTATAAAATATTGGCTATATTCCCTGTGTGGTACAAAATATCCTTGTAGCTTATTTTATACATAATATTAATAGTTTATACCTCTTAATTCCCTACCCCTATATTGCCTCCTTCTACTTCCCTCTCCCTACTGATAACCACTAGTTCTCTCTATCTTTCTTTTTGTTCCGTTCACTAGTTTGTTTTAGATTCCACTTATAAGTGATATAATACAGTATTTGTCTTTCACTGTCTGACTTATTTCATTTAGTATAATATCAAATCATCCATGTTGGAAATGGCAAATTTTTGTTCTTTCTTATGGCTATTTAGTGTTCCATTGGGATTCCCAGATGGCTCAATGGGTAAAGAACCTGCCTGCAATGCAGGAGACACCAGAGACATGAGTTTGATTCCTGGGTTGGGAAGATCCCATGGAGGAGGGCATTGGCAACCCACTCCAGTATTCTTGCCTAGAGATTTCCGACAGAGGAGCCTGGCGGTCTACAGTCATAGGTTGCAGAGTCGGACACGACTGAAGCGACTGAGCACAGCACAGTGTTCCATTGTGTGCGTGTGTATGTTGTGTGGTATGTGTATATATATACACGCACATATATCTATATTTCATAGCTTCTTTATCTATTCATTTGTTGATGAACACTTAGGTTGATTCCACATCCTGGCAATTGTAAATAATTCTGCAGTGAACATTGGAGTGGGGAGTTTGTTTTTTTGGAACTGGTGGATCATAATGGTAGTTTTATTTTAGTTTCTTTTTTTTTTTTTTAGTTGGAAGATAATTGCTTTACAATGTTGTGTTGGTTTGTGCCATACAACAATGCAAATCAGCCACCATTATATATATATCCCCTCCTTCTTGAGCTTCCCTCTCCCCTTCCATCCCACCCTCCTAGGTCATCACAGAGGGCCAGAGTGGGCTCCCTGTATTATGTAGCAGCTTCCCACGAGCTATTTTACACATGATAGTGTATATATGTCAATGCTGCTTTTTCAATTTGTCCCACCCTTTCCTTCCCCCATTGTGTCCAGAAGTCTGTTCTCTGTATTTGTGTCTCCATTCCTTCAAATAGGTTCATCAGTAGTATATTTTCTAGATCCCATATATATGTCTGTTAATATACATTATTTGTTTTTCTCTTTCTGACTTATCCCACTCTGTATAACAGGCTCTGGGTTCATCCATCTCACTACAACTCACCCAAATCCATTATTTTTTATGGCTGAGTAATATTCCATTGTATATATATACCACGTCTTCTTTATCCATTCATCTGTCCATCTGTCAGTGGGCACAGGTTGCCTCCACGTCCTGGCTATTGTATATAGTGCTGCAATGAACATTGAGAAACAAGTATCTTTTCAAATTAATGGGTTTTTTTGTTTGTTTGTTTGTCTATATACCCAAGAGTGTAATTGATGGATCATATGGTAGTTTTATTTTAAGTTTTTGAATTAACCTGTATACTGTTTTTGCACAGTGGCTGCACCAATTTACATTCCTACAAACAGTATAGGAGGATTGCCTTTTTTCCATGTCCTCACCAACATTTTTTATTTGTGTACTTTTTGATGAGTCCTCTGACAGGCATGGGGTGATAGCTCATTGTGGTTCTGATTTGCATTTCCCCCAGTGCTTACTGATGTTGAGCATCGTTTCAAGTGTCCGTTGTCCATCTGCATATCCTCTTTGGGAGAGTGTCTATTCAGTTTCTCTGCCTACTTTTTAATCAGGTTGTTAGTTTTTTGATGTTGAGTTATATGAGCTGTTCATATGTTTTGGGTATTAACCCTTTACCAGTCATATCATTTGCAAATATTTTCTCCCATTCTGTAGGTTGTCTTTTCATTTTGTCGATGGTTTCCTTTGCTGTGTAAAAGATTTTAAGTTTAATTAGGTCCCATCTGTTTATCTCGGAGAAGGCAATGGCACCCCACTCCAGTACTCTTGGCCTGGAAAGTCCCATGGACGGAGGAGCCTGGTGGGCTACAGTCCATGGGGTCGCTAAGAGTCAGATACGATTGAGTGACTTCACTTTCACTTTTCACTTTCCTGCATTGGAGAAGGAAATGGCAACCCACTCCAGTGTTCTTGCCTAGAGAATCCCAGGGACAGCGGAGCCTGGTGGCCTGCCATCTACGGGGTCGCACAGAGTCGGAAGTGACTTAGCAGCAGAAGCAGCAGCAGCATCTGTTTATCTTTGCTTTTATTTCCTTTGCTTTGAGAGACAAATCCAAAAAACATTGATTAGTTCTAGTAATTTTCTGGTGGAGTCTTTAGGATTTTCTATGTAGAGGGTCATGTCATCTGCAAACAGTGAGAGTTTTACTTCTTTTCCAATTTGGATTCCTTTTATATCTTTTTCTGCTCTGATTGCTGTGGCCAAAGCTTCCAAAACTATGTTGAATAGTAATGGTGAAAGTGGGCACCCTTGTCTTGTTCCTGACTTTAGGGGAAATGCTTTCAATTTTTCACCATTGAGGATAATGTTTGCTGTGGGTTTGTCATATGTAGCTTTTATTATGTTGAAGTATGTTCCTTCTATTCCTGCTTTCTGGAGAGTTTTTATCATAAATGGATGTTGAATTTTGTCAAAGGCTTTCTCTGCCATTAAAAAGAATACATTTGAATCAGTTCTAATGAGGTGGATGAAATTGGAGCCTATTATACAGAGTGAAGTAAGCCAGAAAGAAAAACACCAATACAGTATACTAACACATATATATATGGAATTTAGAAAGATGGTAACAATAACCCTGTATACGAGACAGCAGAAGAGACACTGATGTATAGAACAGTCTTTTGGACTCTGTGGGAGAGGGAGAGGGTGGGATGATTTGGGAGAATGGCATTGAAACCTGTATAATATCATATGAAACGAGTCGCCAGTACAGGTTCAATGCACGATACTGGATGCTTGGGGGTGGTGCACTGGGACAACCCAGAGGGATGGTACGGGGAGGGAGGAGGGAGGGGGGTTCAGGATGGGGAACACGTGTATACCTGTGGCGGATTCATGTTGATATATGGCAGAACCAATACAATATTGTAAAGTTAAAAAAGAAAAAAAAGAAAAAAATAAAATAAAATATAATAAGAAAAAAAAAAAAAGAATTTTATAGTTCCTGGTCTTACATTTAGGTATTTGATCCAGTTTGAGTTTGTTTTTATATGTGGTGTTAAAGAATACTGTCTAGTCCTTAGCACCACTTCTTGAAGAGACTATCTTTTCTCAATTTTATATTCTTGCCTTCTTCATTGTAGATTAAGTGACCTCTAATACATGGATTTATTTCTGGGCTACATTTTCTATTTCATTGATCTATGTGTGTTTTTGTGTTAATACCATACTGTTTTGATGATGTGTCTTTATAGTGTGGGCGAAAGTCAGGGAGCTTGATTCCTCCATGTCTGTTCTCCTTTCCCAAGATTGTTTTGGCTGTTTGGGTCTTTTCTGTTTCCATACAGATTTAAAATTATTGTTCTCATTCTGTGAAAAATGTCATTGGTATTTTGACAGGGATTGCACTGAATCTATACATTGCCATGGGTAATATGGTCGTTTTAATACTCTTCTTTCAATCCAAAAAATGGTATATCTTTCCATGTATTCACGTGACCTTCAGTTTCTTTTATCAATGTCATACAGTTTTTGGAGTGCAGATCATTTTGTCCTTAGGCAGGTTTATTCCTAGGTATTTTTTTTTGTGTGATGTAATGGTAAATAGAATTGTTCCCTTAATTTCTCTTTTGAATCTTTTGTTTAACTGTGTAGAAATGCAACAGATTTCTGTATATTAATTTTGTGTCCTGCAACTTTACTGAATTCTTCAATGAGCTCTAGTAGTTTTCTGGTGGCATCTTTAGGATTTTCTATATATAGTACCATTTCACCTACAGTGACAGTTTTACTTTTTCCTTTCCAATTTGGATACCTTTTATTTCTTTTTGTCTGACTGCTGTGGCTAGGACTTCCAATACTGTGTTGAATAAATGTAGCTGGAATGGGCATCCTTGTTGTCCCTGATTTTGGAATGCTTTCTAGCTTTTCACTGTTCTTATGATGTTAGCTGTGAGTTTGTCCAGTATGGCCTTTATTAAGTTATGGTAGGTTCCCTCTATGCCCTCTTCCTGGAGAATTTTTTTTAAACATTCATAAATGGATGCTAAATTTTGTCAGAAGATTTTTCTCCATCTTTTGGGATGATCACCTAGTTTTTATTCTTCAGTTTGTTAATGTGTATCATGTTGATTTACAGATATTGAAAAATCCTTGCCTCCCTGGAATAAATCCCATTTGATCATGGTGTATAATCCTTTTAATATATTCTTGAATTCGGTTTGCTAGTATTTTGTTGAGGATTTTTTGCATCTGTGTTTCTCAGTAATATTGGCCTGTAGTTTTCCTTTTTTGTGGTTATCTTTGTCTGGTTTGGTATCAGGGTGATGATGGTCTCACAAAACGAGTTTGGGAGTGTTCCTTCCTCTACAATTTTTTGAAATAGCTTCAGAAGGTTGGGCATTAACGCTTCTCTAAATGTCTGTTAGGATTCATCTGTGAAACCATGTAATCCTGGATTTTTGTTTGTTGCGAATTTTAAAATTACTAATTCAATTTCACTAATGGTAACTCAACTGTTCACTTTTTTTTTTTTTTAATTTCTTCCTGGTTCAGTCTTGGGAGACTGTACCTTTCTAAGAATTTGTCCATTTTTCTAGGCTGTCCATTTTATTGGCATACTGTTGTTCATGATAGTCTATGATGATTCTTTGTATTTCTGTAGTGTCAGTTGTAACTTCTCTTTCATTTCTGATTTCATTGATTTGGGTACTTTCTTTTTCTTGATGAATCTTGCTAAAGGTTTATCAATTTTGTTTATCTTTTCAAAGAACTAGGTTTTACTTTCATTGGTCCCTTCTATTTTGTTTTAGTCTCTATTTTTGCTCTGCTGTTAATGATTTCTTTTATTAATACTAACTTTGGGTTTTGTTTGTTCTTCTTTGTGTAGTTTCTTTAGGTATAAGGTTAAGTTGTTTATTTGAGATTTTTGTTCCCTCGGGTAAACTTACTATAAAATCTCCTTTTAGAACTGCTTTTTCTGGGTAGAGTATTCTTAGTTGTAGGTTTTCCTTTTCATCACTTTAATAAATCATGCTAGTTCCTTCTGACCTATACAGTTTCTGCTGAGAAGTCAGCTGAAAGCCTTATGGGTGTTCCTTTGTATGTTATTTGTTGCTCTTCTCTTGCTGCTTTTAATATTCTCTTTTTTTCTTTAGTTTTTGCCATTTTAATTACAATGTGCCTTGATGTGTTCCTCTTTGGGTTAATCCTGTATGGGAATCTCTGTGCTTCCTAGCCTTGGGTGACTGTTTCCTTGCCCAGGTTAGGGAAGTTTTCAGCTATTATGTCTTCAAATACGTTCAGAGCCCCTTTGCTCTCTCTTCTCTTTCTGGGACCCCTATAATGCAAATATTAGTGTGCTTGATGTTGTCCCAGTAGTCTCTTAAACAGTCCTCATTTCATTTCATTCTTTTTTCTTTTCTTTTCTTTTAGGCCTCAGAGATTTCCACTACTCTGTCTTCCAGCTCTCTGATCCACTCTTCTGTATCATTTAGCCTATTGTTGATTCCTTTTAGTATATTTTTCTTTTCATGTATTGTGCTCTTTATCTCTTCTTGGCAGTTCTTTGTATTTCACTTTGTTTAAAATTTCTAACTTCTCGCTGTGTGCATCTATTTCTCTCCTGAGTTCTTTGATCTCCTTGTAATCACTACCCTGAACTCATGCTTGGGTTATTTGCCTGTCTCCAGTTCACTTAGCTCTTCTTCTGGGGATTTATCTTGTTCCCTCATCACCTGGAGCATGTTATTCTGTCACCTTAGTTTGCCTTGGGCTTCCCTGGTGGCTCAGATGGTAAAGCGTCTGCCTGTGATGTGGGAGACCCGGGTTGCTGTTTGTATTTTTATGTATCTCTTTTGTTTTCCAACCTTGAAGAAGTGGCCGTTTGTAGGCGATGTACTATTCATCCCAGAAGCACTCTCTGCTCTTGTCACCCAAGCTATAAGCTCTAGGAGTTTTCCTTACAAGGACAGTGTGGGTTCTTCCATTGCAGTGGGCTGTGTGGGCAGTATGGTAGGCTTCAGTTTCAGTTCAGTCACTCAATCGTGTCCAACTCTTTGCGATCCCATGGACTGCAGCATGCCAGGCTTCCCTGTCCATCACCAGCTCCTGGAGCTTGCTCAAACTCATGTTCATCGAGTCAGTGATGCCATCCAACCATATCATCCTTTGTCATTCCCTTCTCCTCCTGCCTTCAGTCTTTCCAAGCATCAGGGTCTTTTCCAGTGAGTCATTTCTTCACATCAGATGATCTTAGTTTTTTGAATGTTGAGTTTTAAGCCAGCTTTTTCACTGTCTGCTTTCACTTTCATCAAGAAGCTCTTCAGTTCTTCTTCACTTTCTGCCATAAGGGTGGTGTCATCTGCGTATCTGAGGTTATTGATATTTCTCCTGGCAATCTTGTTTCCAGCTTGTGCTTCATCCAGCCGGGCATTTCTCATGATGTACTCTGCATGTAAGTTAAATAAGCAGAGTGACTATATATAGCCTTGATGTCCTCCTTTCCCAATTTGGAATCAGTCTGTGGTTCCGTGTCCAGTTCTAACTCTTCTTCTTGACCTGCATACAGATTTCTCAGGAGGCAGGTTAGGTGGTCAGGTGTTCCTATCTCTTGAAGAATTCTCCACAGTTTGTTGTGATCCACACAGTCAAAGGCTTTGGTGTAGTCAATGAAGCAGATGTTTTTCTGGAACTCTTGTAGGCTTGGTTGGCCCCTGGTCCAGAAACTTGCCAGGCTCTGCCTTGTACACAGGCTGTTGGCTTCCAACTTGCTGAACTGGGTCATGAAGATGACGACTGTGGAACTGGGGAGTGTCCTGGGGCTAGTGCTTGCTTACTGGTGGGCAAAAAGGATACAGAAGACTCTTGCCTGCCTATCGTTTCTGGGGTTAGTGCTGGACTACTGGGAGGTAGAGCCAGATCCTGGAGTCTGGTTGCAGAGCCAGGGATTCCACAGCTGGTGTCAGATTGCTGGGAGGCAGGAGAATGCAGTTCTTGACACGGGTCCAGGGTCCAGAGTTTCCTACAGCTCGTGGACAGGGCTGCAGCCCATCTGGGCCCAGGTCAGGGTCTGGCTTACTGGTGGGCAGGCTGAGTCTGCTGGTTGTGGGATTGTGTTTCCTTGCATTTGGTGGACGAGGCTGGTCCAGAGGCTAAAGCCAGCTTCCTAGAGTGTGGGGCCAGGGCCCAGTGGATTCTGAGAGTGATGCTTGCCTTATCTAGGGGGTGGAGCTGGGTCCTGGGCCCCCTGGTGGTCAGAGCCATATACAGAGGCAGCTGCAGGCTCAGGGAGTCTTACGGCAGCCCCACCCAGTTAGTTACTTGGCGGGAGGTGTCCCAGCACTAGTGCCTGTAGGCTATTGGGTCAGGGAGGGCTGGGTGCTGGGAACAATAAGCTATAGAGAAGATTCCAGAAGTGTCCACCAGTGCCAGTGTCATGTGATAGAAGAGACTCCCAGGAATGGCTGCCAAAGTGTCTGTGTCCCTCTGGTGAGCTCCAGTTGCCTCCTGCCCCTCTGGAAGACTCTCCAACGCCAGCAGATAGGCCTGACCCCAAGCTCCTATCAAATTACTGCTTTTGCCCTGGGTCCTGAAATATGTGAGATTCTGTGTATGCCTTTAAGAGTGATGTTTCTATTTCCTCCAGTCCTCTGGGGCTTTCCTGAATTATGCTCTGCTGGCCTTCAACACTAAGTGCTCTGGGGGCTCATGTTCCTGGTGCCAGACCCTAGGCTGGGGAGCCCAGTGTGGGGCTCAGGCCTCTCACTCTTTTGGAAGGCCTTCTCCAATTGTAATTATTCTCCAACTTGTGAATCACACACATGGAGACACAGAATTGACTCTATTGTGAGTTCACCCCTCCTCACCCATCTACTTATGATTCCTTCTTTGTTTTCTTAGTTTAGAAGAACTTTTCTGATAGGTTCTGATTTTTTTTTTTTTCATTGACGGTTTCTCTGCAAATAGTGGTGATTTTGGTGTGCTCACAGGAGATGGTGAGTTCAGTGTTTTTCTACTCAGCCATCTTAGCTGGTCTCCCTTGTTTAAATGTTAATCATATCTAAAAAATAACTTCACAGTGATATGGAGCCTGCTATTTGGCGTCATAACCCAGCCAAGTTGGTTAAACTCATAAAATTAATCATCACAGATAGAAATATAAATATATAATAGAATATCCTTAAAATTTGGCATGATTGTTATTTGTCTTTTACAGTGCTTCAGTTCATGCAGAAAAAATATTCTGACTCTCCCGTCTCCTCATCTAGTTTCAAGTCTCATGTCATTATTTCATCAATTATCAGGGCTTTCTTCCAAGGCAGTGTTGGTTAAATGGCATAGAGTCTTCATTGTATGTGGATGTGTGAATGCTCTGACCTGCCAACATACCCTGATACATGTCGGTGTTATACAGAGTTCTGCCAGCTCCTTGGTAAACAGCCATTTTTGTGGAGGGATTTGATGAAGTGTATGATTTCACCAATTATTACCATTTCCAATTAGCCAGGGTCCAGGTGTGTGTGAATAAAACCTTAGCTCATCCTCTCTGTAACCTTAACAGCCTCCATCTGACTTGATTCCAGGGCTTTCATGTGTTAAATATTGTTCAGTTGATTATATTGTTGCTCTTCAATTCTGGAAAGTCTTCAAATATCCGGGGACCTGCCTTCTGTTAGAAAATACAGTTGTTCAGGAGTATAACTCATCCTTGAGGGTGGCTCTCCCCTTATCTCTTTATCTTTGAGAGGCTGATTACTTTATTTGGTCACAAAACTCTTCACTTTTGGAGAGAGGAGCTGACAACCTCCCTTGCTCTCTTCAGCTAAGAATTGGGTGATTACGGACAATGGTCGGCTTCTTGTTTGGGAGTGCTGGGCCAGGTCAGCATCCTTGTGGACGCCGGAACATCTTGGGACTCTGTCTTTGACCATCTCCTCAGCAGTTTGCCAGGTTTGCAGTTTGCCTGTTCCATCCTAACCCTTTGCTTCTCACTGTTGTCCTGAGATTCAGAAGCCTGGTTTTGCCTTAATTATGTTTCTGATGAGCCCAAGGGAGGAGGGCTGATGCCTAGGGAATGGTTAGTGGTGAGACTTCTCTGCTTCCCATGTGATGTACTAATTTGATCAGTTGAGAGAAACTTCTAGAATAACTGTCCCAGAGATGGGGGTGGGGATATATGTGTCTTTTGGGGGAAGGAGGAGGGGTAGGAGCAATAAGATGGTTTACTCCTTGCCTTTTTAAAAGGACAACATTGTACTACCCTAATTAGGTTCAAGAAAACAAGTAGCGATAGTAACTACTTGCTATTCTGAGTATTTGTAATTATAGGACATTTATATGTTCAGGATTAGAAGATACTTCCTGATCCAAAACAGGATAAGGGTGTGTCCCCAGCCAAGAAGAGGTGGCAGCATCCATGTGAGCATGTTTCAAGTTACATGTTTTGCTGATGATTGCTCTTTACCTCATTCATTTGGCCCTTTTGGTTTTAGGTGTGGTGTTTAATACACAAGTCAACCAGTATTGATTGATAGGTCTGTCTCCATTTTCCTGGTGAAAAAAACTGAATCTAACGTCTGATTTTCCAAGGTCCAGGCTACCAAGGCCAAGGAATATCTTCCTGAGGCCTCAGGGACCTGAGCCTGCCTGGTCTACTGAGTAGTCATCTGCCTGACTGGGCTTTCAGCTCCCAGCCCAGAGGCCCTTTGCCTTGTAACCAGACCTCCCACCTTGTATCTGATGAATGAGGGAGGCAGCCTCCAAAGGAAATTGTCTGAGATTGTGAACTGATGGGGCCAAGGCCATATTTACCCTTCCTGTTTCTTGTCTACAAAGAGCAGATTGAATCATTAGTGCTCATGTTTGTTAATGATAATTACATGTTTCAAGTACAAAGCATTATTCTGTAGAATATTTACTAAGATGGTTTACTCCTTGCCTTTTTAAAAGGATGACATTGTACTACCCTAATTAGGTTCAAGAAAACAAGTAGGAATCTACATAACATCATCACTTTTCTCCCTAGGGCATACTGGGTGGTGTGCAAGCTATTACTTGAACTTAAGATTTCTGCTATTAACCTGAATAATATGAAGATCAGAGAAGTGATGTCCACCAATGAGACATACAGAGAGCATTGGGTTATCTCCCAAAGCTAGGCAATGTAATTCCTTTATAGTTACAGGTTCAACACAATGTTAGGAACACGGTAATGATAGTCACGATAATCGTAATAATAATGATAATAATGGCAATAAAAATAATAACTCTAATGTGAACTATCTCTATCTCCACCATCACAACAGCTAATATTGGTTGGCTCCTACTTTCTACCAGGCCTAGATTAAGCATTTTATTTGCATTCTCTCCATCTGCATAGAATGCTGATTACTATGAGGAAGGTCCTATTAACAGTCACTTTTTACAGTTGAGGAAATTGAGATTCAAAGAGATTAGATAAGTAGCCCAAAGTTAGACCGCTAAGTCCCAAAGGGGCAGAACAAGAAGTAACCCTCCAAATAGCACAGAACGTGGTCCAACCTCGCTGCAGCTTTGACCCACGGGCAGGTGTCGTGGCCAGTACTCTTCCAGGTTTTCACACTTGTCCGTGCTCACTGGCCCTTTGCCCCTACCATTGACATTTTGTGTCTTTTGCATTGAGGCAGCCAAAACATTCAAATATATATAAATAGGTCAAGATTGTTCAAGAATATTCAGGCTCTAGGGGACAGCAGAAGGAATGAAGAGTAAAAATCACCCAGTTTTAAAAAATCCCAACTCTGGAGTCACAAACACATTAGTGTGTCCTGCTGTGGCTTTTCCTCTTGTAAATAGTTTGTCCATGTTTATTCCATAGTTATTCCATATTTAAGTTTTGAATTTTAACATAAGTATTTTCTTACACCTTTGCTCTCATAGTCCTATGTTTTTTAATTTAATATTTTTTAATTAAAAAGTGATGTACTTATTTTTGTGCTGGGTCTTCATTGCGCCGAGGGCTTTTCTCTAGTTGCAGCAAGCGGAGACTACTCTCTAGCTGCAGTGTGTGGGCTTCTCATTGTGGCGGCTTCCAATGTTGCAGAGCACAGGCTCGAGGGTGCGCGGACTTCTTAGTTGTAGCTCATGGGCTCAGGCACTGGGGCTCTCGGGCTTTAGAGCACAGGCTCAATAGTTGTGGTGCATGGGCTTAGTTGCTCTGTGGCTTGTGGGATCTTCCCAACCCCGGGATCAGACCCTGCATTGGCAGGTGGATTCTTTACCACTGAGCCACCAGGGAAGCCCTCATAATCCTACCTTAATGGCTGCTGAGCTCTCTACTAAGTGCATATGGTTAGCGGGCTTTTAAGTCTATGCCACAGGAGGTGGTATCCTTCCATTGCTCCCATGTGCCAGGCGCAGGCTTTTGCTCAGCATACTGAGTGCTTGTTTCTGTCTGCTGCCAGGTGGGTTGGAATTGTGGGGTGTCTCTACCCCCTCACATTGTAAATAGCTTGTATCTTGAGAGGGGTCTCTATGGGGTTTGGCAGGAGTCCTACTGGCCTGGAGCTCAGGAGACCCAGATTAGGCTTTGTATGAAATTAGCTGCAAGTCTTTCGGGTAAATTATTAATATTAATACTTCATCTTAGCATCTCCACCTCTGGGCCACTTACATCTAGTCAGTGCTGTAATTGCGTGAAATCAGGAGTTTTCTGCAGTCTCTTGGTTTATAGCCCAATCAGTTCCAAATCGCTGCAGCAATTTTGGTAGGGCTCAGCTGAGTTATGCTGAGTTGCTTCAAGCAGAGAATTGGTTTTCAAGATGACCAGACCCGTGGGCTCTTGAAAGCTGCAGTGTCTTAGCTGCTTCAATTTGATTCTTGCCGTTCCCACTTCTGTGTTTCCACCCTGCCAACTTTTTCCCCGGCCTACTCACCAGCATAGATAGTACAAAGTCTGTGCTAAACAAATGTGAGTTGAGCAAATGAATATATGTGCAGACAAATGATCTTGGTCCTCGTTTAAAAATCTTTAGCACAATGGCTGACCTACCTCATCAAATTAATAAGTAAGATTAGTTCGTGTAGATGCAATGGTCTTATTTGTAATAAACAGGGACTTAAGCTTGTGAGTCTCTCATAACATCTTTCAGAGCAATTTTCCTACAAATTTGATTATCATTTCTTCCCTCATGTTACAGAAAAAAAAACAAACAACACACTTTGTGGAACTTCGTATTTTGCCCCCTGTATTGTAGGGTGAGATGGGTTTTTGTTTATGTCATAGCAAAATCACAGCTTAGGATGTAATCATTGTCTCATTTGACCAGCAGAAAAAATTAGAGAGTTGAGGGTTTCCTGCTTTCTACGGCCACAGAGCTGGACCCATGGGGTGACGTGGTTTCTTCTGACTGGCTCTCTGAATCTTCCCTGGTGATACTAACCTTTAATTTGTTTGCTTATGTCTTGAAGGCATCTACCCACATCTTCGTACAATATCTAAGACTCCTAGAATAAAGGTGCTTTCAAGGAAGCCAAATCTTTGCATTTCTGGCCCTATGTTCTATCACAGACTAAAAGAAACAAAACTTTGAGTTCCCACTGCCCTCCTCAGAAAGACTTAATTTGGTGTCTACCTCAGTGCAGAAAACTTGCCTCCATCTCCCCAGATATCATTAATTGGTCTTAGTTTTCCCAAGCTGATGTGCTGACTGCAATGGCCCCCGGTGGGTGGATGAGAGCTTGGAAGCAGCACGCGGTGGTTGGTAAATCTGCTGGCAGATAGACAAGTGGCCTGGTTTTGTGTGTGTCTGTTTGACATGTCATTGATAATAATGCCTCATTTGTTTAGGCCTTTGTATCTGTTATCTATTGTGTAAAGTAGATACACAAACTCAGTGGCTTAAAACCACCACCATTGTATTTCTCATGATTGTGGGCCAGCAACTGGGGCTGGGCTCAGCTGGATGGTGGGTCTGCTAGGCTCCTATGGGGTCCGTGCCACCGTGTTCAGCCAGTGCCTGGGAAGTTGATATAGGGACCTCAGCTAGGATGACTCAGCTCTGTCATGTGGTCTCATCCTCCAAAAGTTCTCTCAGGCTCCTTCACAAGATAGAAGTGTCTGGTAAGAAGGTAAGTATTGAAGTAGCACAGTCTGTTGGCCAAAGAAAGTCATAGATTCAGCCCAGAGTCAAGGGGAGAGTGTTGAAAATAGACTCCAACTCTTGGTGGGAATAGCTGCAATGGATTCACAGCCATTTAAAATTTATCTGGGCTCTTAACTTTGCTATGAAAGCATTCTGAAATTAACATTACTTTATATGACTTTAAGGGATTCCCTAGTGGCTCAGTGGTAAAGAATCGGTTGCCAAGCACAAGATTTGGGTTCAGTCCCTGGGTTGGGAAGATTTCCTAGAGAAATGGCAAACCATCCAGTATTCTTGCCTGGGAAATCCTATGGACAGAGGTGGGCTATAGTCCATGGGGTTGCAAAAGAGTCAGACATAACTTAGCAACTAAACAACATCAACATTTGACTTTAAATCATCCTGGAATAGAGATAGTGTTGTCATTGCATCTGAGAGCAGAGAAATTTGGAAAACAGTTCTTCTGTAGCATACCCGAGAGTATAAGAATAAAGATAATGATAATATCAGCAAATACTAATAATTGTTATTACTATATGCCAAGCAGTGTTTTAAGTCCTCTAAATATCATAATGCATTTGGTCATTACAGAATCTTATGAGTAGGTATCACTTTAATCCCCATCTTGGTGAGAAAACCGAGGCACAGCGAGGTTGAGAACGTCCCCCAACACTGTAGGGCTGCTAAGTGGCAGAACAGGGACTTCTCCCCAGGTGCTCTGGCTCCAAAGTCTGTGTATTAACCCCAAGTGCCTGTCAAGTGATGGAATTTAAATCTCCCTCTGAGAGTGCTCTCTTGGGCCATGTAATTTTTCTAGAGACAAGGGGATTGGCTATTTGGAGAGGGACATTAGGTCTTTCTGGGTACACCCATGGGGCCAAAAATGGATCTAGTCACACTGCTAGAGACCCTAATTGGACATAATAAAGACACCAGATCCCTGAAACAGAGAGTAATTCTCCTGGATGTGTATGGGGAGTGGGGGGTGTCTGATCATGGTATCACTCTGCTGCTCTTTTGCTGGGAAAGGCATTGAGGAATGAGAATATTTAATGTTCTTGCCAGTCTTTGGACAGCCTCTTGTTCTTAGATTCAGGTAACCAGACAACTTCGGCTCCAAAGAAAAGAATGTTGTGTTTACTTAGCTTTTTGTTGGAGGACTACCCCTGAGAAACCTTTTTTATACAGTGTTTGTCCATCTCCAGGTGGGACCAGGTGGTTTACCTAAGGGGAGAGACACATTTTGTTGAATTTGTAAGGCCATCCTCACAGCCATGGATTAAGTGGTCCACGGCACCTATATCTTAGTCTTGAGCCTGCAGCCCCTCCTCAGTGTGGGTAGTGTAGCTGTGAGTCAGATTTTAGAGCCAGGATTACACTGGAATCTCAAAGTGGTGATTTCCCACTTTGCATCTAGCACCAGAATGGGGGAAGAGACCACAGTCTAAGGCTTAAGAGCAGTCATTCTAGCCATCTGACGTCTCCTCTCCATTAGATCCCATTGTTGTCTCTTGACTCCACAACTACCCTCCTGCTAGTTGGACCTGATGTCCTGGTCCTCCTGTGGTGACTCATGTTATCATCAGTGCCTGTTTCCATTCCTGAGAGGCATTTGCTATTAATATATCTTCTGCATAGATGAGAACCTGCATATTCACGCCAATGGACTTGAGTAGAAACTGAGTGGAAAGCCAGGCAATCTGGATGGGCACAGCCCACCAGAACAGGCAGGAAGTGGGGACGGGCTGGGGAGACCCACACTGCTGGCTGCCCCTCCCTTTCCAGCACGTCTCACCTTCTTACCCCAGGAACTTCTTGATTGTCAAGTTCAAACTCCTAGAGAAGCCTTCCCCATAGCAGTGGAACCTCTGTTAACCTTTATCATCTTTTCCTTCAGCTACTCTTGAAGAGTTTATGATCCTGTCCTGCGTTAAGTATTTTTCCTCTTTGGATGCTTACATCCTATTTTTCTTATTCAAACCAGCTGGAACAGTTGATCCCCTAGCATAGAAACAAAACCCTGCCAGGCAGGTCTCTACAGGAGAAATTCTCCAAGCAGTGCTTGGCTGTTGGAGATCACAGCCGAATAGCTCAGACTGCCTTTACGGCAGGGAACGAGAACAAGCAGGAAGCTGCTTTTGTGTCTGAGGACTTTGGGGCTTTTCTTTCCTGGCCATAAACCTAATTGCTTCCTGGGTTGGACCTGGTCAACAGACTGGTATTCCTCTAGCTCCCTCCTGCCTGGTCAGCCTGGAATACCAAAGCCTGCACCTTCATCATTGGATGGGGTTGAATACCATTGGTTGCCTTTGGCTCTTGCTGACATTGCCTATTTTGGGGATTGGCAGTGCCCAGGAGATGGATGTGAGCGTGTGTGTCGTGGGGAGGCAGGTGAGAGACACAGCGGTGAGCAGGATGAGACTGTGCACTTCACACACTGGGGTCCACTGTGTGCTCTTGAGAGCGCTCCGATGGGTGTGCTCCAGAAGGGTGGTTATTCACCTTATCCCCTTAGAGGATGCTTCCGACGTGGCATTTCCTTGAATTTACTGCAGTTTCGACTCAACCTAGGATTGCTATGTTTCATTGTTCCCCTTTCTGGTTGGTTTTATGACCAGTGTTGCAGGATGACAACCCCTGAAAGTTTGTGTAAACTCCCCTTTCTTTTCCCAGCAGTGAAGATGATTGCTCAACAATAAATATAGAAAGGAAGTTAAAAAAAAAAAAAACACACATAAAACTTTGCTCTAGGCTGGCTCTTGGCAAGGAAAGCTGAGCTGGCAAAGGCAGTTCCTAAATAGGATGCCTATTCACATGCCCCACAGTCTAGGGCTTGTTAGTAAGTTTCTTATCCTGTGGCTCTTTCTGGAAAGGTGGTTATCAGCAATCCAACCAAAAGGCAGCATTTCAAATTTAACCGGAAGTGGCTCTTGAAATTTCATCTTCAGGAAGTCTTTCTAGAGAAGAGATGAAAACTTCCTCTGTGTCTACACATGTCAAGCCCATGCATAATTCTCCTGTTCTCACCACGGTGACTTTCCATATTTAACCCGGAAACACTGAGTCCTGTCCACTAAATAGCTATGTTTCTCCTGTTTGTTGAATGTGGGTCCATCTTAGGATAAAAAGGGCAGAGTTGGTTATTCTGGGATGGCAGATCTGTGCTAACTACCCAGGATAGCACCACCAGATGGACAGTGAATGGAACCTGTTAGAACAGTGATGTCACCTACACCATACACTCTGATCACAGGGGCCCAGTGTCTCTTCTGCATTTAAACTTCAGGTATACTTCGGTCCCAGGTGGCGCTAGTGGTAAAGAATCCACCTGCCAATGTAGGAAATGTAAGAGACGTGGGTTAGAGACGTGGGTTCGATCCGTGGGTTGGGAAGATCCCCTGGAGGAGGAAATGGCAACTCACTAGAGTATTCTTGCCTGGAAAATTCCATGGGCAGAGGAGCCTGGTGGGCTGCAGTCCGTGGGGTCTCAAAGAGTTGGCCAGGACTGAGTCACTGAGCACACACATATTTTGATCAGGTGTGTGGTCAAGCCTTTTTATTGAAGTTTACGTTGGAGTTTCAGCAATATATCCAATTAGATTATTGCCAGAATCACACATGGTATCAACCTATTTGGCTTTTATCCCATGGAACTCAAATAGGAGGCAGTAATGTAGGTGGTTGCTTGCCATCTATTAGTTTAGTTTATATATTTTTATTTTAGAGCCTTATTTGTAATTAAATGATATTCTAAAATTTTAAGTGAAATATATTTGACACATAACTGTAAATTTAAGGTACACAACATGCTGATTTGGTACATTTGAATACTGTAACATGGTTGCCGCTGTAGCAATAGCACCTCTGTCATGTCACACCATTATCTTTTAGTGCTTGGAATAATTAAAATGTAGTCTCTTCAGTTCAGTCGCTCAGTCGTGTCCGACTCTTTGCGACCCCATGAATCGCAGCATGCCAGGCCTCCCTGTCCATCACCAACTCCCGGAGTTCACTCAGACTCACACCCATTGAGTCAGTGATGCCATCCAGCCATCTCATCCTCTGTCGTCCCCTTCTCCTCCTGCCCCCAATCCCTCCCAGCATCAGGGTCTTTTCCAATGAGTCAACTCTTTGCATGAGGTGGCCAAAGTACTGGAGTTTCAGCTTTAGCATCATTCCTTCCAAAGAAATCCCAGGGCTGATCTCCTTCAGAATGGACTGGTTGGATCTCCTTGCAGGCAAGCTTGATTATAATGCAGAATTGTTGTCTATATTCACTACACTGTGCTTATTTGTCTACTAGTTTCAAGTTAACAATATTTTAACCTCTCTCCCCCAAGCGGTACCCGCCTGGTAGCTCAGATGGTAAAGAATCCGCCTGCAATGCAGGAGACCCAGGTTTGATCCCTGGGTCGGGAAGATCCCCTGGAGAAGGGAATGACAAGAACCACTCCAGTATTCTTGCCTGGAGAATTCCATGGACAGAGGAGCCATGGGGTCACAAGGAGTCAGACAATACTGAATGCCAAACAGTTTCACTTCCCCCCCACCAGAAAGGGTAAATTAGTAAAGCAGTATGGAGAATAGTGGGGGAGAATCAGATTAATTAGGGAATGAGAGTGCCTAGTGCATTTCTCGGAGAAGGCAATGGCACCCCACTCCAGTACTCTTGCCTGAAAAATCCCATGGATGGAGGAGCCTGGTAGGCTGCAGACCATGGCGTCACTAAGAGTCGGAAATGACTGAGTGACTTCACTTTCACTTTTCACTTTCATGCATTGGAGAAGGAAATGGCAACCCACTCCAGTGTTCTTGCCTGGAGAATCCCAGGGACAGGAGAGCCTGGTGGGCTGCTGTCTATGGGGTCACACAGAGTCGGACACGACTGAAGCGACTAAGCTGCAGCAGCAGCAGCAGTGCATTTCTGGATTTGCTCCCTGAATTGGTTACAACTCTGAAAGGGAAAGGTTTTCAATTTTCAAGTCTTTAAAATGTACTGCCATGGCAGAGGCTTTTACTTTCACTCTTCCTCATGTGTTCACCCTATTATCGTCTTAGTTTTATAGAACGTATTCCTAAAATAGCCAAGGCAGTGACCACAAGCAGAGAGCCATGTGCTGTTCCTCTAGGATTTCTCTCCACTAAGGTCACAGATGTTCTCGCCTCCATCTCTGCCCATCTCCTCCATCTCTGTGAAGACTAGGGGCCTAATGGGGAGTTCTGTGGAGAGGTTGCCTGGAATTGTGGGCTGAAATACAGACTGTAAATACCGAGTTTTAAGATGTGAGGAAGGAAAGTGACATTGATTTATTTGTTCTGTTCTTGGCCAGCCTAAGAAACCTGTCCCATGAGGTAATCAACAACTGCTTTTATCCTAACTAGTGACTTCAAGAGGGTGATTACTCACCCCGTCATTACCATTCTCCCTGAGTCATCCAGGCTGGCTCCTGTTGGTTTCAACTGAATAAGAATCTTCAGGCCGTGGACTCTAGGGCCAAGGTGCCTATTTAGTAATGTGAATTACAGACACAGGCCTTGGACATGGAGCCATGGCTCGTTCTTCTTCTTCTTTTTTTTCTTTAATTTTTATTTTTGGTTGTGCTGGGTCTTCGCTGCCGCACTCGGGCTTTCTCTAGTTGTGGAGAGTGGAGGCTACTCTCTAATTGCAGTACACGGGCTTCTCATTGTGGTGGCTTCTCTTATTTTGGATCACAGGTTCTAGGCACGTGAGCTCAGTAGTCGCAGCTTGTGGGCTCTCGAGCCGGGTAGTTGTGGCACACCGGGCTTAACTGCTCTGCAGCATGTGGGATCTCCCCAGACCAGGGATCAAACTCGTGTCTCCTGCATTGGAAGGGGGATTACTACTGAGCCGCCAAGGAAGCCCCATGGCTCATTTTGAGAAGATATTGTGTAGGTTCAGGTTTTTAGTTATGTGTCTATTTGAGGAATTGAATTGTCTGGTATCATCTACGTGGCCATCTTAATGGTCAACATAGAATGATTCTAGGAGTAACCAGACCCTCCAGCCTGCCTGCTGATGATATAAAGGACAAAGACATGATTATGCAAAAGGATGGTGACTTGGGGGCATCCCATGCTGGTTTCTTCTCAGAAGCGCTTCAGATTGACCACTGTGCATTAGGGGGAGGTCTTAGCAAAGACCCCTGAAAGCCTTGGCCTTGTGATGGTGCTGGGAGGGCTTTGACACTTAGGAAGACGTGTGCTGTTATGAGTACACTGAAAGGAAGCCAAGATCATGTCCATTTTACAGATACCCCCTGTCCCCTGATAAGCCACTCTCCTCAGTACTATTCTTGGGTCATATTGTATATGATTTGGACAATCAATCTGACACTAAATTGTCTTGGGCCAAATTTGGATGTATGGGTGTTTGTAGAGATTAATATTGATTGGCACATGTGTTTAGTTCCGGTTCATTCCAAAGTTCAGTCTGTTTCCAAGTTTTGAATGTTTATGTTCATCACAGACCTAAAGAAACTTAGTTTTGAAGGGGAGCAGTCTTGTAAGCCTTAGTTGAGGCATCACATGTTTATAGGAGAGTTTGACATGTTTTGAAATAGAAAAGGAAAAGGCAAATCTTGGGATACACATTTATGGGTTAGTTCAAAATCCTACCCCTTTTACAGTTTCTCACCTAATCCTTCCCGGGTTTAAATAAAATCAACAGTTGCTTTTACAACAGCTATTCTGTCACTGTTGTCTATCTCCAGGCACTTGAAATATATCATTAAACAACATCAGAATTAATCCAAGGCCATTTAAACTGTAGACTGAGCTGCTTGGGGCAGGGACCTTTCCTTTGTCATCTTGAATTCCTAGGACTGAGAAAAACAAGGACTGGGAAAAATGCTTGTTTTATAAGCAGGCATATGTGAAATAGTAATAATGGAAAGAAGAAATACTGTGATCCTGAAGTGCTGGTGGATTGGTAGCTTGTCCTGTAGGGTCTGCGTTGGATGGGAGCCTGGGTGCAGGTGGGAAGCAGCTGCTCTGAGGTTCTTGGACAGGCCTCAAGGAAGGCACTAATGCAGGTCACTTAGTGCGTTGACTTTTACCATCCTCCATGATTCCTGTGTTGAAATAGGAGGGTTCAGCCCAGACAAATGCTAAGGAAACAAAACCAACTCTTTTATTACTCTCTCCAACATTTATAGCCAACTCTTATTCAATGCCCTTATCCTGGAGCCATTCTGATAGTCATTTTAATGATTTATTTTCTTTTTCACAACCAAAAAACAAATAAAATATTTTATCACCTTTTGGGTAGACTTGATGTCTTTCTCTTCATTTCATCACTTTCTGGGTCTATAAAATTTCCCTTACCTTTCAGTTTTTATAACACAAGGGATAGGAATTCTGTTTTTTTCATTCTTTATGTGAAAAAAAATTTTTTTTCAGTCTGAGGATTTTTTTGGTCCTATATCCCCAGGCTGTTGTTATGTGTGGTGGAGGGAGGGGGTTAAGGAAAGGGGGACACAAGGCCACGTGTTTGCTGAAATATGTAGATGGCAGGGAGAGGTTTTGAATAAGAAAAATATATATTTTCAGTGCTGTTCTCCACTATGGGGCTGTTGGAGCCTTTGGTGGTGAAGAAGTGGCTGTGCTGGTTTAAGAGGGAAATACTACTGCAATTTGCTCTGTGGTTTCTTTCCCAGGATCTACGATAAAAACCAATGATCTGTGCGAGAACCCACAACATTGTGATTACCTTCTCCACTCAGAATTATATGTCTTCACCCTAAACTTCCTGTGTTATAGCTCACATAGGCTTTTTTTTTTTTTTTTTTGGCTCTTTGCCCTGTTTTGCTTATTTCTGCCTCATTTTTTGTATGCCTCCTTACAAAGTAATGTCTCTGCTTTTGAATATGCTATCTAGGTTGGTCATAACTTTCCTTCCAAGGAGCAAGCATCTTTTAATTTCATGGCTGCAGTCACCATCTGCAGTGATTTTGGAACCCCCAAAAATAAAGTCTGACACTGTTTCCACTGTTTCCCCATCTATTTCCCATGAAGTGATGGGACCGGATGCCATGATCTTTGTTGTCTGAATGTTGAGCTTTAAGCCAACTTTTTCACTCTCCTCTTTCACTTTCATCAAGAGGCTCTTTAGTTCTTCTTCACTTTCTGCCATAAGGGTGGTGTCATCTGCATATCTGAGGTAGTTGATATTTCTCCCAGCAATCTTGATTCCAGCTTGTGCTTCCTCCAGCCCAGCGTTTCTCATGATATACTCTGCATATAAGTTAAATAAGCAGGGTGACAATATATAGCCTTGACGTACTCCTTTTCCTATTTGGAACCAGTCTGTTGTTCCATGTCCAGTTCGAACTGTTGCTTCCTGACCTGCATATAGGTTTCTCAAGAGTCAGGTCAGGTGGTCTGGTATGCCCATCTCTTTCAGAATTTTCCACTGTTTATGATGACCCACACAGTCAATGGCTTCCATTATCTTCCATTATTTCCTGGAATTTGCTCAAAGCATTTGCTCATGAAGCAGATGTTTTTCTGGAATTCTCTTACTTTTTCTATGATCCAATATGTTGGCAATTTGATCCCTGGTTCCTCT
Organism: Bos javanicus; assembly: GCF_032452875.1. NCBI lineage: Eukaryota > Metazoa > Chordata > Mammalia > Artiodactyla > Bovidae > Bos > Bos javanicus. Next base: position 47,048,567 of record NC_083869.1, on the reverse strand, counting down.
GCCTTTTCTCAACAGCTTGTACATCTGGAAGTTATCACTTCACATACTGTTGAAGCCTAACTTGAAGGATTTTGAGCATTACCATGCTAGCATGTGAAATGAGCATGGTTGTGGTAGTTTGAACATCTTCACGTTGCCCATCTTTGGGATAGGAATGAAAACAGCAACACTATGTATATAGAGCTTCCCCAGGTGGCTCAGTGTTACCAAAAGCATTGAATATGATTTAGCGACTAAACAACAACTAAATATGTAAAATTGTGAGTCTTTATATTTATATATATATTCACACACATATATATTATCTATCTATATTTGTATAAAAAATCATGTGTGTATATGATGTGTATGTGTGGGTACATATGTATATATTGAATGACATTGTGTTTTTAGTTACTATAAAATTCATATAAATTAATTTGTCTAGTAAGGTCATGGTTATTCTCTGCCTATGCTGTTGATAATCTAAACCAAAATATATAACTTTATATTTAGTATCATGTAGATTTCAGCTTCATGATATAATCTGTCAAGAATTTTTTCTGTCATGAAACAGTAGCTGTCTTTCCTGGCTTTCTGCCCTCGGTAGGTTTCATAGGAAATCTTATCTTCATTCAAGTAGCTGATAGAAGTATTAAAACAGCATAAATAAAGACAGAATTCTGTAGTATTACGAGAATGTTTGGGGTGAAAGTGAAAGTGTTAGTCACTCAGTCATGTCCAACTCTTTACAACCACATGGACTATAGGTCACCAGGCTCCTCTGTCTGTGGAATTCTTCAGACAAGAATCCTGGAGTGGGTTGGCACTCCCTTCTCCAGGGGATCTTCCCAACCCAGGGATTGAACCTGGGTCTCTTGCATTGCAGGCAGATTCTTTACCATCTGAGCCACTCGTTTGTCTATTAAAAAAACATAATTTGGCAGCTCATGATTTGCTGTTGTTCCCATAAGGATAAAGAATTTTATGTATTGAGTTGCCAAATCCAGGTCATGTGTGGAATCACTGCATATGGTGACTTCAGCCATGAAATTAAAAGACGCTTACTCCTTGAAAGGAAAGTTATGACCAACCTAGATAGCATATTGAAAAGCAGAGACATTGCTTTGCCAACAAAGATCTATCTAGTCAAGGCTATGGTTTTTCCAGTGGCCATGTGTGGATGTGAGAGTTGGACTGTGAAGAAAGCTGAGTGCCGAAGAATTGATGCTTTTGAACTGTGGTGTTGGAGAAGACTCTTGAGAGTCCCTTGGACTGCAAGGAGATCCAACCAGTCCATTCTAAGGGAGATCAGCCCTGGGTGTTCTTTGAAAGGAGTGATGCTAAAGCCGAAACTCCAGTACTTTGGCTACCTCATGCAAAGAGCTGACTCATTGGAAAAGAGTCTGATGCTGGGAGGGATTGGGGGCAGGAGGAAAAGGGGGCGACAGAGGATGAGATGGCTGGATGGCATCACCGACTCGATGGACGTGAGTTTGAGTGAACTGCGGGAGTTGGTGATGACAGGAAGGCCTGGTGTGCTGCGATTCATGGGGTTGCAAAGAGTCGGACATGACTGAGCGACTGAACTGAACTGAAGTATATTACAAAAGGAGAGATTGGTTTGGCTATATTTTACATTACTTTACCCATCCTAGACCTTACTAATCACTTCTTTCTTCTCTATTTGCTCACAAACCAACTGTTTACTAATCTGCACCTTTGTTTATTCAAATTCAGAGAAGTTTATTTGTGAAACTTCAGTGTCTAGTATATGTGACTCAGTTCTTGTCACACTCAGTATATGTGACGTAGTTCTTGCCTTTAAAAAGATGATAGTCTAGTGAAGGAAAGAGACATATAACTATAATACTCTGTTGATAATATACATATATGCACATGGGTATTTATGTTACTTATATAATAAAGATGGAGTTTTATAAACACAGTATAGTAAATAACACCTACTAAAGGTTTATCCAAAAGATCATGGACAAATGCAATTATTTGGGCCTTGCAGAATAAGGAATTAATGGTTAGTTTTGGGAAGGATAGAAGCCATTCAATGAAAGGAATAGTCTTCAAGGATAAGTGGCTTGTGCCTAGATTCCAGACCCTGGCCTGCCCAGGACTTTCTGCCTGACAACATGACCTCCAGATTCTCAGACCTGTGGCTTGCACTTGGTCATGTTAACTGCTGTTTTGTTTTGTTTTTGTCTTTTCCTTAACTATTTGACTCACAGATTTCTAAACAAAGTCTGATGTTTGGGATTTGGGGCATTTAGTATAATCAGGTGACTACAGGCAGTTGACAGGACCTATCTGGTAGCTGCCTACATCCCAGCATGACAAGTCCCCCATAGATACTGTGGAAAGCAGTGGTGTTACGACCCTAAAAGTTGTCACATGCAACCATATAGGATTTATGTCTGACAAACTTTAAAATTAGGTAGTGCCTCTGTTTTAAGCCAGTAACTAGTGAGCCATCCACATATCCACTATCCTCATGCCCTAGGACATCCAACCAACTTCACTTTGAAATGTCTCATCTCCCTTCATCTGTTGTTGAATTGTTCGGGAAGATGTGAAGTGGATAAATTCAGCTGTGTTTGCATTTTCTAGAGCATGAAAAATGGTGTTTCACTGATTACCTGTGGAGATCGAGGAACCATTTGTACAGCCCAGTGTCTTAGATTGCAGGTGGAATTGGTAGTTAGAGAACGGCCCCCAAGCATGGGAGCTGAATAAATTCAGTTCATGCTGCACAGAGAGAATAAACCTGGAACACCACAACGGTGTTTTCTTCAAACGCATTTCCGACCATTCCTCATTTGCTGAAGAACTTGTGTTTTTCCACGTTGGCCCTATGTTTCCATCAAACATGCAGCCAGTTGGCTAAGATAGTAATTTGCAAAGCTGGCTGGAAACCTGCTTTTAGCATCCTGGCAGGAAAGAGATGTTTGTTATAGTTGGGCGCCTTAGCTGTTCTTCCATCTGGCCATTTCCTCCTGTCTCTTACTCCCCTTCACCTTGTTTCTTTGGGAGCCAGTATGGCACTAGTGGTAAAGAATCCTCCTGCCAATGCAGGAGATGTACAGGGCAATGTAGACGTGGGTTCGATCCCTGGGTGGGGAAGATCCCCTGGAGGAGGGCATGGCAACCCACTCCAGTATTCTTACCTGGAGAATCTCATGGACAGAGGAGCCTGGCAGGCTGCAGTCCATAAAGTCACAGAATCGGATACGACTGAAGTGACCTGGTGTGCACACATGCACAGTGCTGCTGCTTATATGGAAGTGTGATGTGTTATTCGTTCAGGTGTGTCCAGACTCTTTTCGACCCCTTGTACTGTAGTCTGCCAGGCTACTCTGACCATGGAATTTTCCAGGCAAGAATATTGAAGTGGCTTGCCATTCCCTTTTCGAGGGGATCTTCCCAACCCAGGGATCAAACCTGGGTCTCCTGCATTACAGGCAGATTCTTTACCATCTGAGCCACAGGGATGCCTCTTTACCGTCTGTCTCATTCATTTTATATGGAAAATGGATGTAAATGACTAAGGGCCATGAAACATCTCATGTATCGTGTTTTGGCTGAGAGGGTGGACATTTTGAGAGTCAATACCAGGAAGCTTTGCAGTGAGTTCTGCAGGAGGTTGGGAGAGATGGCTAATGTTCTGTGAAGAAATGTCACACCTGTCAAGCACTATGTTACTTGCCTGCAACAAGCTACTCCAGCAGGCAGTCCTCAGAGCCTGCTTTCAGGACTGAGAGTGATTCAGCTAAATCTGCCACCTGAACAAGAATAAAGCTCACACGGTGTCAGCTTCTTCCGCTCCCTGGCCCTGTTCCTTTGCCACAATTGAAAGTTAACCTAAAAAGGGAACTAACATTTATTGAGCACTTACTGTATGCCAGGCATTGTGAAACATACGTAATAGTTAATTCACCGAATTCTCACTTTCTTAATTACTTCTTACCATGCTAGCACCAATGAATTGATGCTTTTGAACTGTGGTGCTTGAGAAGACTTTTGAAAGTCTCTTGGACTGCAAGGAGATCCAACCAGTCCATCCTTTAGGATATCAACCCTGAATATTCTTTGGAAGGACTGATGTTGAAGCTGAAGCTCCAATACTTTGGCTACCTGATGCGAAGAGCTGACTCACTGGGAAAGACCCTGGTGCTGGGAAAGATTGAGGGCAGGAGAAGGGGGTCACAGAAGATAAGATGGCTGGATGGCATCACCGACTCAATGGACATGAGTTTAAGCAGACTCCAGGAGATAGTAAAGGGCAAAGAAGCCTGGTGTGTTACAGTCCATGGGGTCACAAATAGTTGGACATGACTTAGCGACTGAACAACAACAGTTTTGAAATTGAAAGTTTACCATCCTGATTTATAGATAAGGAAACTGAGACTTGAAGAAGTTTAGCGATTGGCTCAAGTTAATCAATTTCTGACAGTGATGATCAGACCAAGTTCAGGATCTAAATAAGGTTTCACTGACTCCAATTAAATCCAGTACACCAAACCTTGAGAAAAACTTGTGTTCTTCTGGGGGTTGGAGATATAAGTACTCAGGCTGAGAAACAACTGGGCTTCCAGTGCAGCTTTTTATATAGAATGTGACATATAGACAATGACTTGTTCTTTATTGCCATCCAGTAATGTCAGTTCAGTTCAGTTCAGTCACTCAGTTGTGTCTGACTCTGCGACCCCATGAATCTCAGTACACCAGGCCTCTATGTCCATCACTAACTCCTGGAGTTTACCCAAACTCATGTCCATCCAGTCGGTGATGCCATCCAGCCATCTCATCCTCTGTCGCCCCCTTTTCCTCCTACCCCCAATCCCTCCCAGCATCAGAGTCTTTTCCAATGAGTCAACTCTTCACATGAGGTGGCCAAAGTACTGGAGTTTCAGCTTTAGCATCAGTCCTTCCAATGAACACCCAGGACTGATCTCCTTTAGGATGGACTGGTTGGATCTCCTTGCAGTCCAAGGGACTCTCAAGAGTCTTCTCCAACACCACAGTTCAAAAGCATCAATTCTTCAGCACTCAGCTTTCTTCACAGTGCAACTCTCACATCCATACATGACCACTAGAAAAACCATAGCCTTGACTAGACGGACCTTTGTTGGCAAAGTAATGTCTCTGCTTTTTAATATGTATCTAGAGCTTTATAAAAATTGTAAGATATTGTAATGACAGCATCTTGTCACTGCTGTGACCTAGAGGTCAGTATAAAATTAACTCAGTTTTCTACCATTCTGCCCTCTCCCAACCCCCTGAAAGACCAAATAGTGCAAGCTGTATGTGCTATCCTTTTGTTCTTTAACGGTTAAGTTGTGTCTGACTCTTTAGAGACCCCATGGACTATAGCCCACCAGGCTCCTCTGTCCATGGGATTCTCCAGGCAAGAATACTGGAGTGGGTTGCCATTTCCTCCTCCAGGGGATCTTGCCAGCCCAGGGATGGAACCTGCATCTCCTGCATTGGCAGGCAGATTCTTTACCACTGAACCATCAGGGAAGCTCATGGGCTTGTCCTCTAGCCTATGACAGACAACAGAAGTGACTGAAACTATGCAGAAGCTGTGCCCTGCTCACAGAGCTGCTGCTGCTGTTGCTGCTAAGTCGCTTCAGTCGTGTCCGACTCTGTGCGACCCCAGAGATGGCAGCCCACCAGGCTCTGCCGTCCCTGGGATTCTCCAGGCAAGAACACTGGAGTGGGTTGCCATTGCCTTCTCCATTGTGTGAAAGTGAAAAGTGAAAGTGAAGTCGCTCAGTCGAGTCCGACTCATAGCAGCAGAGTCTGTCAAAATTAAAGACCTCTGCATTTCCAACAACTTCAGACACATTGGCAGCTGACTCAGCTTGCTTTTCAGATTTTTTTTTCCCTTTAAACTTGAGAAATGCCTTTCATGTTTTCCTCCTGATAATAATGCATTGTAGATAAGATCTTCTAAGCCAAACAGCTGTTTTTTGAGGTCCTGAAAGCCTGTTGAAGGTATTCATTTTCTTTCTCAACACATGGTGTATCCCTGCACTTGCTCAAGCCAGTAGGTCTTGTCAATAAATCTGCCAAAGGCCAGGCCAGTCTGCACAAAGCATGCTTTACATCTTCTCCAACAGGATGAAAGGCAACCTCTTAGAGCTTGGTACAGTGGACATTATCAAGCTCAAGAATAAAAGTGTACATCTATCAGTTTGCCTTCTTGCCTGCCTACTGCAGTGGTCAGGAGATTATTTATTGTTCCTTCATTTGTTGTCGTTGTTCAGACGCTCAGTTGTGTCTGACTCTTTGCAACCCCATGGATGGCAGCATGCCAGGCTTCCCTGTCCTTCACCATCTCCCAGAGCTTGCTCAAACTCATGTCGGTTGAGTCAATGATGCCATCCAACCATCTCATCCTCTGTTGTCCCCTTCTCCTTCTGCCTTCGATCTTTCCCAGCATCAGGGTCTTTTCTAATGAGTCGGCTCTTTGCATCAGGTGGCCAAAGTATTGGCGCTTCAGCATCAGTCCTTCTAATGAATCTTCAGGATTGATTTCCTTTAGGATTGATTAGCTTGATCTCCTTGCAGTCCAAAGGACTCTCAAGAGTATTCTCTAACACAACAGCTCAAAAGCATCAATTATTTGGCACTCAGCCTTCTTTATGGTCCAACTCTCACATCCATACATGGCTACTGGAAAAACCATAGCTCCTTCATTAGCTAATTTGTAAATACCCACGTGTGGGGCCAAGGAAAGAGAGTCCCAGCCATGCTCTGTGATCTCAGAACCACGGACTAGTGGCAGGCAGGAGAGAGAAGTGCATGCCGGGAAGTCCACTTTCCTGTCCCACAATGATGCTTGAGTGCTATTCGTTCAGGAATAATTGAAAGGGAGGTTTGTGCATACAGTTACCAGACAGGGGATCAGAGAGCCTCAACTTCTCCTGGCATAATTATGGTTCTTCCAGGGGATTAGAAAGCTCTGCAGTTATGCAGATGACTTGCAAAGGCAACATGAGATATTTTACTACTCAAACCAAGTTGAGCCATCTCAATAACCCAGCAGCTAGCTGACAGTGCCAATCACTATTGTAAAATCAGGCGGTTTTGTGTTGGTGAATTGCTTGGAAGCCCAAAGAGCTGGTTAACCTATTTTAAGGAGATTTTTATATTTCTGACAGGGGTGATTAAAAAACAGGCTCTACTGCTCATATCAGCAGACAGGCTGCAGACATCATATTTTCCCCAGATTGCTAAGTGGGATACAGTTCTGTTTGCAGTGTTGGTGAATGCTGGAAAAGTAATTTTGATTTGTCACTTGGTAAACTGGGCATTCTGAATATGAAGGAGTTAATCAGTTCACAGAGGGCTGTCATTAATCCATAACTTACAGGCCCTTTTGGAAATGTGTCTTGCCACTAATGTCATTGCAGGCAAAGTCACAGTCCCCTCAGAATCCTTCATCCCGAAATGGTCCCTTCCAGTCCTGCCAGGGGCGAACTCAGCTTGCACTGTTGGTTTGTATATCATCTGTATAAACTCCAATTTTCCCAAATTTACAGTTAGGAGCATTGATAGTTTAGGAGCTTTTTTAATTAGATGAGATAATCCACAAAACTGGTAAGAAATCTTTCAACCTTAGTTAAAATGGAAAGAGCTATATCTTCAGTAGAAATTGTCTGTAAAATTCTACCACCTTTGCTTATTTTTCTTGACAGTAAGGAGAGGAAATACCAGAGCTGAAAGTCTGTCCCTTAGTAACTGGCAAAAAGGTGTGTTCTGGTCTCCCGAACTTTTCTCTGGGTATATTTAATCAGTGTTTGCTGTCAAAGAGGAGAAATGTCTACTTTCAGCAAAGACACTTTGTCCATCTCGATAAACACGGCTAAGGTGACGGTAGGCCCTGTGTGAAGAAGTGAGGAGAATGCTTTTTTTATGACTGGAATGCAAAAAGACAGATTTACTAGGGACTCTGCTGGGCTTTTCTCCCTAAACTTCCTGATTCAGCGGGTGATGCAGTCTCAGGTACGTTATGTGCTGTTACACAAGTAAAACCAGCAGATTTAATGACTCTGTGCTTCTGGGTCATAATTCTTTGGTAACAGCAAGAATCTCAAACCTGCAGCACTCCTTTATCTTCCCCAGGGCACAGACATTTCTCTTCGTAAGGTGGGGTTTTGTTTTGTTTTGTTCTGTCTTTTTGCCTTAGTCTCCAAAAAGACTATAGTGAGGAAAAGAAATAACCAAGTGTTGAAATATGAACGAGTCAGAGAAAAGTATTAACTAGACTCTTGCCTTATTAGAAGTTCCCTGAGAGGCTTAATGTGGGAAGAAGCTCGAGCAGGCATCAGTCCCACTGTTCTGAGGCCAGCCTGCTGAGCGTGTGCAGGGGCTGTAGCCCCGTCACGGTCCCTGCCACCTGTGTGGGTCGGGGTAGGGCACTGGCTTAGGCCACAGGCACAGTAAAGGGCTGGGGGACCCTGGCCTGGGTCTTCAAAGTACATTAAATGGTTTTTGCTTTCTGAGTTCTCGGTTGCCCAGTGCCCCCACCAGCCACCCCTGGCTTTATTGAGGTGAAATTGACAAAATTGTGTTAAGGTATATAGCATGGTGATTTGACATGCATATTCATATATATTGTGAAATGATTACCACAATTAAGTTAATTAACACCTCCATCACCTTACATAGTGACCATTTCTAATGGTGAAAACACTTCTTAAAATTCGCTGTCTTAGCTAATGTCAAGTATGCAACACAGTAGTATTAACAACAACAACAAATCACTGTGCTGACCATTAGACCCCAGAACTTATTCATCTTATAACTGAAAGTTTGTGTCCTTTGACTAGAACCTCCCACTCCCTCTACCCCCAGCCCCTAGCAACCATCACTCTACTCTCTAGTTTATGATTTTGACTTTTAAATTCAACTTTTAAATGATAGTGATACACTAGTTGTCTTTCTTTCTTTGGCTTATTTCACTTAGCATATGGCCTTCCAGGCTCATCCATGTTGTCACAAATGGCAGGATTTTCTTCTTCTTTTTTTTAATGTCTGAATAATATTCCTTATATATGAATCCCAAATATGTATACTACATTTGAAAAGAATTCATTCATTGGTTGATGGACTTAGATTGGTTTCATATCTTGGCTATTATGAATAATGGTGCATTGAACATAGGGGTACAGATATCTCTTAGAAATACTGATTTCATTTCCTTTGAATATATACCCAGAGGTAAGATTGCTAGATCATATGGGAGCTCCATACTGTTTTCCATAGGAGCTGCATCTTTACTATCCCACCAACAGTGGACAGAGTTCCTTTTTCTCTACGTTCTCCCCAAGAATTGTCATCTCTTGTGTTTTTCATTGCTAACCATTCTAACAGGTGTGAGGTGATATCTCATTGTGATTTTGATTTGCCTTTCCCTGAGGACTAGTGATGTTTGTGCTCAGTCACTCAGTCTTGTCCAACTCTTTGCGACCCCCATGGACTGTAGCCCACCAGGCTCCTCTGTCCATGGGATTTTCCAGACAAGAATACTGGAGTGGGTTGCCATTTACTCCTCCAAGGGGTTTTCTTGACCCAGGGATCAAACCCACGTCTCTTGCATCTCCTGCATTGGCAGCCAGATTCTTTACCACTAGTGCCACCTGGGAAGCCCCTAGTGGTTTAGCACCTTTCATGTACAACAGAGGACGAGGTGGTTGGATAGCGTCACTGACTCAATGGACATGAATTTGAGCAAACTCCAGGAAATGTTGAAAGACAGGGAGGCCTGGCATGCGGCAGTCCATGGGGTCACAAAGAGTCGGACACAACTGAGCGATTGAACAACAACAAATGTACCTGTTGGCTATCTGTATGTCTTCTTTGGAAAGTATCTCTTCAGGTCATTTGTCCATTTAAAATTGGATTATTATTATTATCATTATTATTTTTGCTGTTGAGTTGTATGAGTTCCTTATATATTTTGGATCTTCATGCCTTATCAGATATTGCTTTACAAATATTTTCTCCTGTTCAGTAGGTTGCCTTTTCACTTTGTTGATTGTCTCCTTTTGCTGTGGAGCCTTTTCAGTTCCTAGTTTAAAGTATTAATAGTTACAAATGCCCCTCAAGTGGCCTCACTTGCCTGTGACCTTGGGCCAGGCCCTGCATCTCTCTGTCCTGTCTTCCTCATCTGTTTGTGGCTAGGATTGGACTGAATCAATGGCTATTCAGTTGTTTTAAGCCATGGAACTCCTTACCCATTTTGTGAAATATCCAAATAAAAGCAATTTTATAAAATCAGACCTATTCTCAGTTGAGTGTAGGTGAGGGATGCAGGGTACCTCCCACCCTATTCAAATCCCTTCATCTGTTGGAGCTACAACAGCTTGTAATCAGTTCAGCTGATAACAGCCTGGCTGAATGCAGGAAGTCAAACGAAAGCCTAAAAATGCAGGTAATTTTACCTTTGTCAATCCTAAATGCTTGAGACAGCGTATTTTATAAGCTTTATGTCAACCAACCTAAAATGACTTAATCCATCATAAATTTCTAAGCACCAGTCATCCTTCTTTTATATGCCCTGTTCTTGTAACTGGAGTATTTTTAGCTTTGCTGTTGTTAGTGACGTGCAAATGAATTGGGTGATGAATTCTGTAAAGCATGTCTACCTCAACATTTTAGAACTATGCCAGGTCATTCCTCCCCCCACTCCCCCGCTCCTGAATTGCAGAAACTCAGACTGTTTGCCTCCCTACCATCCACTTTTCTAACCTGCCTGCTGCTGTAACACCATGTCCCCTTTCTTAACCTCTATATTGTCTCCTTCCAAAAAAATAGCCTCTTTGCTAGAAAGATGAAAACTCAACTCCTGATTTCAACTTTCTGCAAATTCCATGATCATTTAGTTTTCCTATCAATCTGTATTTCCTACTTCCTTCTAATATACATCTCCTTTCAGTAAGTTGTTCCCTCCCAGTTCTCTGCCTTCAAGCCCATGGTCATGTTCTTTGCCTATTTCTCTCTTTTTCTTTCTCCATGAAGACCCCATATCCTTCCTTTGCCTACCAGTACCCTTTTCAGCTCCCCTTTCACGTCCTTCCATGCTCCTTTCTCTTCAGTGGTACTTAGCAAAGAAGCAGCATGATGTGGCACCAAGATTACAGAACAGAGAGGCAGTGCTAATACTACTACCCTGGAACTCTGACACTTATTTGCAAGGTGCCCTTGGCTACCCTGGGCCTCACAGTTTCCTCCTCTATAAAATGAGGTTAATAATGCAGTATCTCCCTTGCCTACCTCACCATGTGGTCATCAAAATCAAAAGAACTATTGTATGTGAATGTATTCTATTATCACTTACTGTACCCTAAAGCACTTTTGATAATTATTAATCATCTCTGCCCTGTTCTCACTGTAGTCATTTCATGTGTGATATCTAGTCCCAATAGTTCTTTAGGTCAAAGACTTTTCTTAAATGTAAAGTATAACTCCATTTCGACTCTGTAGTGGTCATCACAGTGCTGACAACACAGCAGGTACTTCATATGGATTTAATAGAATTTTGATCTCTGGTATTTCCCAAGAACCTACTATTTCGGATGTGCTGGCAATAGTGGTCATTTAATTATCAGACGGTTATTTGAATTTCTGGCATCTTCCCAAAGCAAGATTGAAATTCTAAGGATCTAAAAATGGATGTGGGAGACCTTAGAAGCAGGGTTGAATAAGTTGTTTGGGTGAGATACTCTCTTGAAAATGAACTCAAGGTAGAACTCAGTTCTTGGACCAGTTGTAATGAGTCTGATAGTCATCACTACAGCTTGTAAAATTCTGTCATGTTATTATGGTTCCCTGCATCGTACAGTAGGTCCTGGTTAGTTACCCATCCTATATATGTGCTGCACTGTCATTTCGGTCGTGTCTGACTCTCTGACCCTACGGACTGTAGCCCGCCAGGCTCCTCTGTCCATGGCCTTCTCCAAGCAAGAGTACTGGAGTGGGTTGCCATTTCCTGATCCAGGGGATCTTCCCGGCCCAGGGATTGAACCCGCACCTCATTTTGTTTCCCATATTGGTAGGCAGGTTCTTTACCATTCCCAGACTCCTAACTATCCCTCCCCTGCTCATTTCCCCAGGGGTAGCCGAAAGTTTGTCTTTGATATCTGCAACTCTGTTTCTATTCTATAAGTAAGTTTGTATTATTTTTTTAAGATTCCGCATATACATGATATATGAAAGTAAAACAAAACAACAAAAAAACGTTAAAAAACTCTGTGGATGCTCACAACGGACAGGGAGAAAGTGTCAGTAAGTGAGGCTGCCTCCCAGACTCTAAGGCTACACCACATTTCACTGAGGAGACTGCTTCAGTCTGAAACAGCAAAAGAGCCCTTTGCTGGCTTCAGCTGGTGACACATTTTAGCAGTCCACATGAATTTGCATCCAACTTTTTCAAGTCAAAATAGGAAACAGGTTCTTATATTATGTCCATTGTAAGAGTCAGGGCTCTTGGTGCTCAGTAAGGTGATGGCAAATACTTCATGTAAGTAAAAATTATTTTATTTTGAATCATACAGAAATATACCATTTCTAAAAGGTATCTCAAGTGCCTTCAGGAAAATAAGCTAAACCTGTTGTGACAAACTCACCTTGGAGGACAGGGACATACTGGGTACCTCTTCCTACACTGGACATTTCATTTGCAATGAGTAAACTGGTAATCAGTAAAACTTGATTTTTCCAAGCTTGTCATATCTAGTGTACTTTATGCTTCTGGGAGAATTGAACTTTGTTGGAAGGGTGAAGTTTCTGAACTGAGAATGAGGACATGAGGGCTCTGAAGCTTGCTGGAAAACAGAGTGCTAGGCTACCAAGTTCCTAGTTCAGAATGTGGACACAGAGCCTCAACATGCTCCCCGTCAGACCACAGGTCTCAGTGTGTCCACCCCCATTCATTTATTCTGGTGATACCTGTGGAAAGTCACAGCCAGCATGCTTCTTTTTCTCTTGGTAAGAAAAAAATGTTTTTTCTCTAGACATTTCTTCTGTTGAACCAAACTGAACACATGTAGATTTGTTCCTTGCAGACTTGCTTATTTCTAGGAGCCTCCCTACAAGATTTCAGCATAAATAATACACTTCCCTACCTACAACAAACTTCAGGGATCACTAGAAATCATTTTATAAAAGTAAATGGAGCAGAGTTAGTAACACTGCCAATCCACTGTATCTATAGCAACCTTCACCTGTTTGCCATTTGTGCATAAACTGTCTTCATCACTGTATTCAAACTTTAGGGCATGGACCCTGTCTTACTTAATTTTTATTTCTAGCTCCTCATATAGTGCATAGTAGGCATTCAAGAATGCCTATTGGAGAGAGTAGCATTGACATATATATACTGCCAAGTATAAAATAGACAGCTAGTGGGAAGCTGCTGTATAGCACAGGGGGCTCATCTCAGTGCTCTGTGATGGCCTAGAGGGGTGGGGTTGGAGGAGTGGGGAGGGAGAGGCTCAAGAGGAAGGGGATATATCTATACACATGGATGATTGACGATGTTGTACAGGAGAAACTAATGCAACACTGCAAAGCAATTATACTCCAATTTAAAAAATATAAAGAGGTTTATATATATATATATATATATCTGTTTACATATATATGTGTGTGTGTGTATATATGTATCAGTTTTCCATTTAAAAAGTTTGTTAATACTTCCTTAGCTAAGAAAACTCCAAAGATAAGTTTGGATGGATGGTGCCGAACGTGACACTTCTATTCCAGTGCTCAGCATAATCACTTACACAGAGGAAGCCAAATCCATGGACTACATGGTATGGCAATGCCATGGCTGCAGGGCATTGCCAAATTTTCTTTGGTCTGTTCTGCAGGGCCCAGTGAGCCCAGACCCAAAGGAATTCTAGCGACAGTGCTCTCTCAACTCTCGGTCTTGAACTACCATTGCCAGAAGGTATAGGAAGTTAAGTAGAAGCCTAAGCAGGGCTGACAGTATTTTAATATACAACCTACATCGTAGGTCTCAGTAAGGTATTAAGTTCCTGCAGTTCTGAAATTTTCCTTGAAGGATTTCATAACCAAATTAAACTTGTGAGAGTGTTGGTTATTGCTCCCACTGCTGTTTTTCTCAGTGCAAACTCCTGATTCTATGTCTGTTTGATACTTTTCTCCTGTATTTCAATTGCAGCTTTTAACTGTTTTAAGTTAATGGTGAAAACTCACTAGTATTTGCTATAAAATATGTACTAAGGGCTTGCCTTGTCTTTTCAACATTCTTTCTTTTTATTGAATTATAGTTGATTTACAATGTTATTTTAGCTTTCACATGCATACCAAAGTAATTCAGTTATTTATATGTATTCTTCTTCAGATTCTTTTTGACTATAGATTATTACAAGATATTGAGTATAGTTCCCTGTGCTGTAAAGTAGATCCTTCTTGTTTATTTTATACACAGTAGTATCTGTTAATCTCAGATTCCTAATTTATCCCACCTGCTTCTTTTTTCTTTAACAGTTCAGTTCAGTCGTTCAGTCGTGTCCGACTCTTTGCAACCCCATGAGTCACAGCACGCCAGGCCTCCCTGTCCATCACAAACTCCCAGAGTTCACCCAGACTCACATCCGTCGAGTCAGTGATGTCATCCAGCCATCTCATCCTCTGTTGTCCCCTTCTCCTCCTGACCCCAATCCCTCCCAGCATCAGAGTCTTTTCCAATGAGTCAACTCTTCGCATGAGGTGGCCAAAGTACTGGAGTTTCAGCTTTAGCATCATTCCTTCCAAAGAAATCCCAGGGCTGATCTCCTTCAGAATGGACTGGTTGGATCTCCTTGCAGTCCAAGGGACTCTCAAGAGTCTTCTCCAACACTACAGTTCAAAAGCATCAATTCTTCAGCACTCAGCCTTCTTCACAGTCCAACTCTCACATCCATACATGACCACTGGAAAAACCATAGCCTTGACTAGACGGACCTTTGTTGGCAAAGTAATGTCTCTGCTTTTGAATATGCTCTCTAGGTTGGTCATAACTTTCCTTCCAAGGAGTAAGCGTCTTTTAATTTCATGGCTGCAGTCACCATCTGCAGTGATTTTGGGGCCCAAAAAATAAAGTCTGACACTGTTTCCACTGTTTCCCCATCTATTTCCCATGAAGTGATGGGACCAGATGCCATGATCTTCGTTTTCTGAATGTTGAGCTTTAAGCCAACTTTTTCACTCTCCACTTTCACTTTCATCAAGAGGCTTTTTAGTTCTTCTTCACTTTCTTTAACAACCAAACTTTATTTTCTATATCTGTGAGTCTCTTTCTGTTTTGTAATTAAGTTCATTTGTATAATTTTTAAAGATTATACATATAAATGATATAGTATTTATCTTTCTGAATTCACTTAGTACAGCAATCTCTAGGTCCATCCACATTGTGACAAATGGCATTAATTCATTCTTTTTTGTGGCTGAGTAGTATTCCCTTGTGGAGAAGGCAATGGCACCCCACTCCAGTACTCTTGCCTGGAAAATCCCATGGATGGAGGGGCCTGGTGGGCTGCAGTCCATGGGGTCGCTAGGAGTCGGACACGACTGAGCGACTTCACTTTCACTTTTCACTTTCATGCATTGGAGAAGGCAATGGCAACCCACTCCAGGGTTCTTGCCTGGAGAATCCCAGGGACGGGGAGCCTGGTGGGCTGCTGTCTGTGGGGTCGCACAGGGTCGGACACGACTGAAGTGACTTAGCAGCAGCAGCAGCAGCACATGTATACAAGGGAATGCTGCTGCTCAGTCGTGTCCGACTCCTAGCGACCCCATGGACTGCAGCCCACCAGGCCCCTCCATCCATGGGATTTTCCAGGCAAGAGTACTGGAGTGGGGTGCCATTGCCTTCTCCGATACATGTGCTACATCTTCTTTATCCATTCCTCTGTCAATGGATGCTTAGGGTGCTTCCATGTCTTGGCTGTTTTAAATAGTGCTGCTGAGAACTTTGGGGTGCATGTGTCCTTTTGAATTAGAGTTTTCATCTTTTCTGGATGTATGCCCAGGAGTGAGATTGCTGGATCATGTGGTAGCTCTATTTTTAGTTTTTTAAGGAAAACAGTGGCACTAGTGGTAAAGAGCCCACCTGCCAGCGCAGGAGACATAAGGGAGGTGGGTTCCATCCTTGGGTCAGGAAGATCCCCTGGAGAAGGGCATGGCAACCCACTCCAGTATTCCTGCCTGGAGAATCCCATGGATGGAGAAGCCTGGAGGGCTACACAGTCCAGGTTTCTAAGAGTCGGATGTGACTGAAGTGATTTGGTGCTCATGCATCCTCATTTCAGTGTAGTATGTGATATGTATACCCCCCATGCAAGTATTTTATTATTAGATGCATTGTCCCATCAAGTGCCCCTTAAAGGAGAAGGTGACTGTACTTTTTATACCTCCTTTCTTCATTCCACAATATTCAGCAAACACTTGGGCCCCTGCTCTGTGCCAGTCCCATTGCTGGAGATGCCAGACTACTCCTACCTTCAGGAAGCTTAAATATGATGAGAGAGGGAGACAGATACTGCCTGTGGGCACACCTTCTTCTTCCCATTGAAGAATCTGATGTCTGATGAATGGTTGTGTGGGCTGCTGGGGCATTCAGGGCCGACAGGCAACATTTATCAGTGGGCTGAGTAAAGACATATCAAGGAGAATAATTGTTCAAGTTTGGGGCTTCAGACCCTAATATCACATTAACCTGGAAAAATAGTAGCAGTGATTGCCATCAGCTGACATACCACCCCCAGAGAGAGTGGTTGTTCTAGGCAGGCCAGGCCTCCTGTGAGCCGAGTCAGGAAAGTATCCCTAATTAGAGTAGCTCCCTGAGCTGGTTCATAATTTGCTTAATCACACTCACTTCACTAAACTATGGTTTCGGTTTTAGGCGGGGAAAATGCAAGGTTTGGGGAAAGGGAAAGGAAGCAATTAGAATTCAGACTGATCCTCCTCCCTAGTCAGTTTGGGATTGGCAGAAAAGACAGCAAATGACATCAATGACCAGGTGTAAATATAAGGAAGCTGATTTGGAAAATGGGTCCTTTGAGTCTTATTTGGGTGAGAATCATTGAGATCACAAAAGGAAGCAGCTGGTAAGTTCCAAAAACCTTTTTTATGTCAGCCTAGAATATGAATAATACACTAAATGGAGTGTAGTGCATATATTTAAATATTTATGTTCAAATGGCTGTCATTTTTTAGCCTGCTCTGCCATGGTCCCATGACTGGATACAATTGCTTTTAAATGATCATTTTGTAGATGCTTGAAAGACATTGTTTAGAAGATGAAAATTACAGCAAAGCAAACAAAGAAAATGCAGAAGAGACCATTAGAAACCAAATATATCCATCCTGGCCAACTCTATTTAGGAAGTTTTGAAGGCAGTTTAGTTGTAAGGATTAAGATGGAGGAGTTTGTAATTGGACCTGAATTTTAATTCTGTTTGTGATTTACTGGCTATGTGGTTTTGAGTAAGTTACTTTTCCTGTCTTTAAATTTCAAACTCATCTGTTAAAAGGGGATAATAATAGTACCACTTCACAGAGGTGCTGTGAGAATTAAATGAATTAATGGTGTTCAGCGCCTGACACCCATAAGCCCTCAATAAATGTTAGCTTAAAAAAAGGAAGTTGTTCTATATGAGGGCTCATGGAGGAAAGCATTGAAAAGTCTGACCTCTGAGAGCAGCATCTGTGTTTTAGGGACTAAAGCTATGGTGGTGAACAAAACCATGCTGGGCATGTGGTAGGTGATCCATAAATACTGATTGAATAACTGAAAAAATGGATTGTGTGCATTTACAGTGTATAAACTGGATTATTCTATGAAATTAACATGTACATTTTAAAGGAGGAAAGTATAAGGCAAGAAATAATGGGTGAAAATTTTGAGTGTGGCAAAGGTATATATTTCAAACTTTTAGCCAGGAAAATGTTTATCCTGTGATTTCCCATTAGGGATGCAGGATCTGATTTCCTTTTCTCCTCTAAGGTCAAATGATCTGGGGGAGCTGTTTGTAGCGTTCTGGATGGTGTCTTCCTGACTGTCCACCCTCAGCTCCCGTCCTCTCCAGCTTGCGTAATGTTATGATGAGCCACTATTGGGGAGGGACAGGCACACATTGAAACTACTGATTAAGGATGTTCTTTTTTCCCGTTTGCTTCCACATCACAACCCTGGGGGCTCAGACGATAAAGAAGCTGCCTGCAATGCGCAAGTCCTGGGTTCTGTCCCTAGGTTGGGAAGATCCCCTGGAGGTTGGCATGGCTATCTATTCCAGTGTTCTTGCCTGGAGAATCCCCATGGACAGAGGAGCCTGGCAGGCTACAGTCCATGGGGTCACAAAGAGTCGGACACGACTGAGCAACTAAGCACATGACACTTTAACATCCCTCTGTGATGGAAAAGAGAAGCTTGGAGGTGCCAGATCCCAGAGTCCAGCTGCGTGTCTGTTCTATTTGTGAGCTGGCCCAACCCGGTGTCTCTTCTAAACTCCCCGGGGAAGCGGTTGACTGGTTGGTTCCACCCCTGTCTGTGTGCGGTGTCTTCCTCTGCTCCCTGTGTTCCAGGCCTCACACAGAAGGTGGGGAAAGGGGGTGATATTCTCTGCCTAACCCTTGCCTGAAGTCATTTCTAAGACAAGACGTGATGAACAAATACTGTCTATGGAAGAAGATGTACAGATTTGCTAAGGAGAGAATGTAGGTCTGGGACCTCCTGGTTACAGAATCGTATAAATCACTCAACACTAGTAAAGTTGAAGTTTTGAAAGTAGATAATTTCCATTTGTACCAGAGCTAATTAGTCTAAGGAAAATGGTGACAGAAATGTATTCTGTAACTTCTCAGGCAGCCCTGGAAGTCTGGTTCCAAAGACAGAGTTTTCAACGTACTCATCTCTAAGATGTTACAGGCAGGCAGCTAATATTTACTGAGTTTGCACTGTCTTCAGACATGATTCCAAGTGACTGTGATGTTCACTCACTCCCTTGAGGTTGTATTTTTTTATCTTCTCCTTTTACAGTATGGAAACTGAGGCACAAGGGGGTTAAGTGACTTCCCCAACGTTAGCACTAACTCTTAATACTTGATTCAACATGTGAGGAAACTGCCCACGAGCTAAATATTTAACTTGGTACCCAGCTAAATAGGAATTTCCCCCCAACTATGTGCACAAGGAACCATTGCATCCTTTCCTGTGGGAGTGGGTTATAGGCCCCTCTTACCTGTGAAGCCTTCATGTGGAGATGGGGGAGGAGGTTGCTGAATTCTGAGATTTCAGACCGTCAATTGGAGTCCTGGGAGATAAGCCATTTCTCATAGTTCAAAGAGCCTAACAGAAAGTGCTCATTTAGGGGCAATAAACAATGTGGGCTAATGAACATAAAAATTTTGTGTGTGTGTGCTTGTCAAAATTCTGTATATCATATTAAGGTAATTATTTTTTGTGGAACATGCTTTTCATGGCAGTTGTGCATTTTGTTTTACAACTTAAAACCTGGTTCACTGATTATCTTCTGCATTGTTGTTGTTCAGTTGCTCAGTCATGTCTGACTCTTTGTGACCCCATGGATTGCAAAACCCCAGGGTTCCCTGTCCTTCACTAAGTTCTGGAGTTTGCTCAGATGCATGTCCATTGAGTCAGTGATACTATCTAACCATCTCATCCTCTGCCACCTTCTTCTGCTTTTGCCTTCAGTCTTTCCCAGCATCAGGGTCTTTTCCAATACAGTTTATTTAAATCCTTCTAAAAGTGGAATCTGGGGTCTGGACTTTAGGAATGAAAAAGTTAGAATGGATTGGCCTGCAGTGCGAGAGGGATGTGTTGCTAATAGTCAACAATCACAGTGGATTCAAATGGATAGACCACTCCTGTTCTGCTGGGAGGCAGCGCTTCCTGGCTGTTCTCTCCCTTTCCTGCATTTTTAATCCACTGTCATATTGCAGACAACTGTGACTGTGTTCTTATTAAGATCTCAGGGGCTTTCCCAATGGAATTTGCAAAATGTAATTAAGATGGTGAATTGTCTTTGACTCCCATCCCTACCACTAAATGAGAGCATTTTTATTTGGCTCTGCAATGTTTTTGTATCATTTGCTCTTTGGATTTACAAAGTCCCTGGTCCATTTAGAGAGAACTGTTGATCTTTAAATATACAGCAGGTGCTTATCCATAAACTACAGAGCCAGTCAAACCCTGTTTTAATTTGAATTTTGAGTAAGTTACGCATTCATATGGATCAAAACTCAAAACAATGAAATGAGATGTGCTTTGAGAAGTCCCCATCCCGCTTCTGTTCTCTAATTAGGTGTATTATTTACCCCCGTCCCCCCACCTACATGTCATCACTTTTATTAGTTTCCTATAAACTGTTCCTGAGTATATTTATGCATATAAGTATGAATACATATAGCAGTTTTTGTTCCCTCTCTAACACACAAAAATGACATGATACTCATATATTTATAACTATCTCTATTCATATATATATATATATATCTCCTAGAACTTTTTCACAGCAGAATATAGGGAGTATCTCCTTTTTTTTTTTCTTTTTTTGGCTGTGCCATGCAACATGCAAGATCTTAGTTCTCCGACCAGGGATGGAACCTCTGCCCCCTGCAGTGGAAGTATAGAGTCTTAACTGCTGGACAGCCAGGGAAATCCCATTTTTTCAAATGGCTGGATCATATTCCATTTTAGGTGTGTGTGTATATATATATGTATACACTCCCCTACACACACACACACATACTCTTTTGATGGACACTTAGGGTTTTGTCCAATCATTTGCTATTATAAACAATGCTCCAAAGACTATCATGGCAGTATATTATTTTGCATGAAAGCAGACCATCTGTAAAAAAAATTCCCAGAAGTGAGATTTTGGGTCAAGGGTAAATGCATTTGAAATTTTAATAATGTTTCCAAATTGCTCCTTGGAGTCACGTTCCCTCCAGCAGTGTATGAAAATGACTGATTTCCTATGGTCTCCTCAAAAGAGTATTAGAAAACATTTTTATGGATCAGAGAAGTCAAAATTTGGAATTTATAAAGTATAGTTTTAATTTATATTTTTTCTATTTGAAAAGATGGTCAGCTTACATCATGTTGTTTAAAGGCCATTTTATTCATTTTTTTCCCACAAAATGTCTATTAATGTCCTTTACTAATTTTTCTGTTGGGTTCTGATAATTTTCTTATCAATTTTCAATGTTAGTGAGATTATCCATTATTTTGTCTGTGACATGAGTTGAAAATATTTCCCCCAGCTTATTTGCTTTTTTTTTTAACTTATGATTTTTTTGTTATACAGAATTTATTGTTGCTTAATGTAATTGAATTTTCAAACTTTTTAATACATTCTAATTTTTTAATCATAGTCAGAATGGCCTTTCCCCTCTCCAAGGAAGTCATTTATATTTTCTTGTATTTTTAAAATATTTTATTACAGATAATTTTAAGCATAGACAAATTAGAGAAAATAGTATAATAAACCCCAACTACCTGTCATCCAACTTCAACAATTTGGAATATTGTGCCAGTATTATTTCATCTTATTCTCCCACCCATTTTCAGAATATTTAAAGCAAATCCCAGACATTATATTTTCTTTGTAAGTGCATCAATATATATCAATAACATGTCAAACTTTCTAGGATATAATTTCTATTTCATTATTATACCAGTGATTCCTTAAGATTATCCAGTACCAGTCTGTGTTCAAATTTTCTTTTCTGGAACACTTATGGCTTTGTTTTCTGTGTGTGCAATATGATATATGTACCCAGTTATCCCAACTCAGTTTCTTAAAGTTTATTCTTATCTTACTGGTTTTAGATGCCATTTCCCCCATATAACAGACTCTCATGTGTATTTCAGTCTGTTTTCCAGACTTTCTATTCTGTTCCATTTGTCTGTCTACTCAAATGCTGCTGCACTGTTTTAATTACTGTGGCATTAGAGCATGTTTTATAGTCTTTCTGAACTAGTCATTCCCCAAATGAAATAGTAAGTAATCTACTCCAGTTCGTGCTATGTAAAATGACAGAAATATACAGTCCAGCCTCCTCAGATCAGGGATGGGTCTGGTGACTTACAAATCAACAAGGAGTGGGAGTACCATGTGTGAGCATAAACCTGGTCCCTAAGAAAAGTAACAGTAATCACACTGTGGGGAAGTAAATAGTAATAACATAAAAGCTGAGAACCTGGGAAGGGTCTTCATCTGGAGCTAGGAGGAGGAAGCAGAACTGGCAAAGCAAAAAGGACATGGTTTTGGTGGTTGAAACGTGCTTCTCCCTTGGGAGCAGATAATCCTGGTTTTCTTTGGCAAAGTCAGAAAGGCCGGTGGTAGAGGAAGTTGCAGAATTTGCTGTGTACCTGCCCTAGGAAACCCATCAGAGACATAAAGCGTGCTAAGAGCCAAGAGGGCCTGGCCGAAGTGTGTTGGGGAGACTGTGCGATCATTGTGCTCTAGGAAGTTCACAAACCTGAACAGGCAATAACCCTGAACTCCAAGGCTGCCTGTGTGCTGGCTGTGCCTCTGAAGTTGCAGGAGTGAACCTTATTGTCCCTTTCTCAGGAAAAGGATGATGTTTTATTCTGAACCCTCTTTCCAGGAGACAGTATTAATTCTACCTAACAAGATACCTTTACTGGAAAGTATCTGAGAGAGGACTTCTAATATGAGTTATTATGGGCAGGGACATCTGAAGTATTTAGCAAGGGCACATTTTCTTCTTGTAGTTTAGTCGCTAAGTCATGTCTGACTCTTTTTGACCCTATAGACTGTAGCCCTTCAGGCTTTTCTGTCCATGGGATTTTCCAGGCAAGAACATTGGAGCAGTTTGCCATTTCATACTCCAGGGGATCTTCCCAACCCAGGGGTTGAACCTGCGTCTCTTTTGTCTCCTTCGTTGGCAGGGAGATTCTTTACTACTGAGCCCCCGGGAGGGTATACCATAATACCTCTTTTTCCTTTTGAAATGCATGTATCTGCTGGACTCTGTCTGCACCATCACACAAGTCCAGAAAATGATAAGGTGGTCACAGCACAAGGAAAAGACCTGGATCCATAGTGAGTGGAAAGACTGAACCAGGATGACTGTGGAATGACTTCATCCCTGGCAGACACCCTTAATAACCTTTGACAGAGCCGGTAACCTCTTCATCCCCAATTTCCTCCTTATAAACTGCAGGAGAGCATACCCGCTTACCTCACAGGGATGTGAGGAACCTTAATTAGATTCTGATGGGAAAGTTCTTTACTGATGAGTCATGATATAGTGACTGTGATAATTTGAGGCTGCATAGCCATGAGTTGCCTGCTGCCCAGATGCAGATGCCAAAGGGTAAATGGAAATCGGTCATCATCAGAGTCAGGGGAGTGGACTTTTCGAAGTGAATGAATGGGTGAAGTCATCCTTGTTCGGGCATAATCAACAGTTCCTTACTGAGTGTCTACCCTGTGCGAATGGTAGCAAGCAACTGTATTGGAGACAGGAGGAGGTTAGCAAGGAGTGGCAGGCCTGAGGTGCATGCCCTGAGCTGGCTGCTGGAGTGGCTGTTGGCCTCCTTGGAAGACAGTAGCTCAGATTTGTGACTCTTTGGACCAGAAGTCACCTTCGCCATCAGTGGTGCGAGCTGGGCGTTGGTTATAGTTGGCTTCACATTCCAGCATGATTTAAACAATAAGAGTCACTGGGGCTCCCCCAGACCCCCTCACTTTCCAGATGCCACTCTTACCAAATCCCTAAGCTAGCTTTCTCTCTTAGGTGTTCCAGTGAAAAGAATCTTTGTGTTCATTAACAAAAGGGGAAAAGAAAAGGGACCCCTCTTTTGGCCTCTTTGACTTCTGTATTTGCATGAAGCTGTTTTACAAAGTACTTTCAAGGTGTGCTTTATTTTAAGCACAAGGTAAAAGGGACTGTTTTAGGCATTATCATAGAACACTGTCTCTGCCAATAAGGAGTTTTATGGTCTGGAAATTGGTACAGAATATGGATGAGATCTCAATGTACATTTCAAGCTGAACCTTTTTTTTTTTTTTTTTTTTTAGGTGTCCTTGGGTGAGAGTAGCAGGAAGTGAAAGAGGAGGTGAAGAGAAAATTAAGGGTGAGTACAAGTAGATTTGGAAGGTGAAGTAAATGGCTTCTCTGGGAAATGAGGCTGCTAAGACCATTATCCCAATAGGAAGTTTTTGGACTGTGGAAGGTGAGAGGTGACCAGAGAAAAATCAGAGGAAGTTCTGGAGAAAGTCCTTCATTTAAGTGACAAGCCCATTGTCACATAAATATAGTGTTGTTTATTGAAACACAAGATTTTAAGGAAGGAGAATAGGGCAAATCATAATTGTGTTAATATGGAATTCTGGTTTTCAGTGAATTTATTTTTATTTTAATATTAAAAATATACAGTTTTTAAAGGTTATTTTGCATTTATAGTTATTAGAAAATATTGTCTACTGCCTTGTTGTACAACACAGCCTTGAGCCTATTTTAAACCCAATGGTTTGTACCTCCCACTTCTCCCGCCGACCCACCCCCATGCTGCCCCTCCCACCTGACTCCACTTGTAACTATTAACTTGTTCTCTACATCTGTGAGTCTGCTTCTTTTTTGTTATATTCACTAGTTTGTTATATTTTTCAGAGTCCACATATAACTGATAGCGTGTATTGTATCTTTCTGGCCTATTTCATTTAGTGTATGCCCTCCACGTCCATCCATGTTGCTACAAATGGCAAAATTTTGTTTTCTTTCTGTGGCTGAGTAATGGCACCCCACTCTTGCCTGGAAAATCCCATGGCTGGGGGAGCCTGGTAGGCTCCAGTCCATGGGGTCGCTAAGAATCGGACACAACTGAGCGACTTCACTTTCACTTTTCACTTTCATGCATTGGAGAAGGAAATGGCAACCCACTCCAGTGTTCTTACCTGGAGAATCCCAGGGATGGGGGAGCCCGGTGGGCTGCTGTCTATGGGGTCGCACAGAGTCGGACACGACTGAAGCGACTTAGCAGCAGCAGTATTCCATTGTTATGTATGTACCACTTCTTCTTTATCTGTTCATCTGTTGATGGACACTCAGGTTTCTTTCCCGACTCAGCAGTTGTAAATAATGCTGCTGTGAACATTGCGGTGCATGCATCTTATTCAACTAGTGACTTAAATTTTTTTCAGTAATAGCTGGGAGTAGAATTGCTGGGTCATACAGTAGTTCTATTTTTAGTTTTTTGAGAAACCTCTGTACTGTTTTCCACAGTGGATGCACCAATTTACATTCCCACCAACAATGTATGAGGGTTCCCTTTTCTCTACATCCTCACCAACATTTGCTATTTGTATTATTTTTGTTGATAGTCATTTTGACAAGTGTGACGTGACATCTCATTGTGCTTTTGATTTGTAGTTCTCTAATATTAGCAATGTGGAGCTTCTTTACATGTTCCTATTGGCCATCTGCATGTCCTCTTTGGAAAAATGGCTATCAAGTTCTTCTGCTCATTTTTTAATTGGGTTGTTTACTTTTTTACATTGAGTCCTTTGAGCTGTTTACGTATGTTGGTTATCAATCCCTTATCAGTCATGTCATTTGCAAATATTTCCTTCCTTTCAGTAGGTTGTCTTTTTGTTTTTCAGTTGTTTCCTTTGCTGCACAAAATCTTTTCCGTTTAATTAGGCTCCATTTGTTTATTTTTGCTTTTATCACCTTTAATTTAGGAGATGGACCCCAAAAATATCGCTGTAATTTATATCAAAGTGTGTTCTAAGTTTTCTTCTAAGAGTTTTAGGGTTTTGGTCTTACTTTTAGGTCTTTAATTCAGTTTGAGTTTGTTTTTGTATATGGTATGACAGAATGTTCTAATTTCATCCTTTTACATGTAGCTGTCCAGTTTTCACTTATTGAAGAAATTGTCTTTTCCCCATTGCATATTTTTGCCACCTTTATCAAAGTTCAAGTTGATTATTGCTGATTATAAGTATGTGGGCTTATTTCTGGCCTTTCTGTCCTATTTCACTTATCTGTGTTTTTGTGCTGGTACCACACTGTTTTGATTACTGTTGTTCAGTCGCTCAGTCGTGTCCAACTCTTTGCGACCCCATGGACTGCAGCATGCCAGGCTTCCCTGTCCTTCAGCATCTCTGGGAGTTTGCTGAAACTCATGTCCATTGAGTTGGTGATGCCATCCAACCATCTCATCCTCTGTCCTCTCCTCCTCCTCCTGGCTTCAACTTTCCGAGCATCGGGGTCTTTTCCAATGAATCGACTCTTTACATCATGTGGGCAGAATATTGGAGCTTCAGCTTCAGCATCAATCCTTCCTATGAATATTCAGGGTTGATTTCCTTTAGGACTGACTGGTTTGATCTCCTTTCAGTCCAAGGAACTCTCAAGAGTCTTCTCCAACACCATAGTTTGAAAGCATCAGTTCTTTGGCACTCAGCCTTCTTTATGGTCCAGCTCTCACATCCATACATGACTACTGGAAAAACCATAGCTTGGACTATATGGACCTTTGTTGGCAGAGTATTATCTCTGCTTTTCAATACATTATCTAGGTTTGTCATAGCTTTTCTTCCAAGGAGCAAGGGTCTTTTAATTTCATAACTGCAGTCACCATCTGCAGTGATTTTGGAGCCCAAGAAAATTAAATCGGTCACTGTTTCCATTGTTTCCCCATCTATTTGCCATGAAGTGATGGGACTGGATGCCATGACCTTGGTATTTTGAATGTTGAATTTTAGGCCGGCTTTTTCCCTCTCCTCTTTCAACTTTGTCAAGAGGCTCTTCAGATGGTCTTTGCTTTTTGTCATAAGGGTGGTGTCATCTGCATATCTGAAGTTATTGATATTTCTCCCAGCAATCTTGATTCCAGCTTGTGATTATTGTAGCTTTGTAATATAGTCTGAAGTTAAGGCATGTGATTCCTCCAGCTCTGTTCTTCTTTCTCAAGATTGTTTTTACTATTTGGGATCTTTTGTGCTGCCAGGAGCAGTATTCATGGGTGGAATGTTCCCCATTATGGCTGTGACTGGTGTCTACATCCCCTCGGTGAGCTGCAGCCACCTCCCATCTTTCTGAGTGACTCTCTTAAGACAAGCAGGGGAGGTCTGGCATGGGTTCCTATCAAATTACTGGTTTTGTCTTAGGTCCTGGTTGTATGTGAAATTTTGTGTAGCCCTTTTAAGAGTAAAGTCTCTATTTCCCCCTGTACTGTGAAGCTCCTGAAATTAAGCCCTACTAGCCTTCAAAGTCAAATGCTCTAGGGCAGAGGTCCTCAGCCTCTGGGCCACAGACTGGTACCTCCTGTCAGATCAGCAGCATCATTAGACTGGAAATAAAGTGCACAGTAAATGTAATCATTTGCACTTGAATCATCCCAAAACTTTCCCCCTCTCCTGCCGGCCCATGGAAAAATTTTCTTCCATGAAACCAGTCTCTGGTGCCAAAAAGTTTGGGGACTACTGCTCTAGGTCCTGATGCAGGACCATGCAGGCTGGGGAATTGGACATGGGGTCCAGAATTCTTATGCCTTTTCGGAGAACCTGCACAATATAATTCTCCAGTCTGGGGGTCAACCCCCCCAGGGGTATGGGATTTGATTGTATCCTGAGTCTGCCTTTCCTAGTTGTCTTGTTGTGGTTCCTTCTTTATGTCTTTAGTTGGAGAAGATCTTTTCTGATGGGTTCTAGTCATTTTTTATGGATGATTGTTTTGCAGATAGTTGTTTTGCTGTACTCATGAGAGGAGGTGAGCTCAGGGTCTTCCTACTCCCCCATCTTTCCCCCTTCCTCAGTGAAATGTTTGTGTTTAAATAAACTTACATTTCTGTGTTAGGTTCTATGATGGAGTAAGAGTACAGCTTTGAATACACTAAAGCTTTCATGGGCTCCAGTGCTATGTTCATCAAAATGTGTTCATTTTTCTCAGCTCTTTTATTAAATAAGGTTCAGGAATTTCACCTCCCCCTCTCTCCTTATTTCATGATGTTCTTTAGTGATGGTAGGAGCAGAAAAAAAGATGCATTTTGGTGGCCTTATGATATTTGCATGGGATTATAAAATATTTTTCAGCTAGATTTTTCTTGTTAATATTCTCATTTTCTTTCTAAAGCCTTCATTCTCCCCTTGATTAGTTTGTAGCATACATCCAGTTGTAACAGTTGCTCTTATACTCTCCTGGTAAAGAGGTATTGTTTAGTCACTGCAGCTATCCCTACAACGCCTGACACTTTGGTTCAGTGTGACTCACTTCCTAGTGTTTTGAGACTGGATTCACAGCTTCGTCAGGGTCCTGGAAGGAACCAGATGGCATATTCAGACTGGTGTTATTTGAGAGAATGAATAAGGGGCTATTTACAGTGGTTTGGGCTAGGTTTAGGAATATCAACAAAGGATAGTCCCAGCCTTCAGAGATGGCAACAGAGAGAAGCCATTTCTCTCCTACAGGCCTGAAGCTGTGAGTTGCTCAGTCGTGTCTGACTCTTTGCAGCCCCATGGACTGTAGCCCACTAGGCTCCTCTGAGCATGGAATTCTCCATGCAAGAATACTGGAGTGGGTAGCCTTTCCCTTCTCCAGGGGATCGTCTTGACTCAGGGATTGAACCTGTGTTCCCCTGCATTACAGGCAGATTCTTTACCATCTGAGCCTTGGATAAGAAAAAATGGTTACTGGAACCCAGGAGAAGGTAGCTATGAAGTTAGGGACCTGACAGGATCTGAGAGGCATGATGACAGCCTGGGAGGGAGTGAGTCTGGGGAGTAAATACCTCAGTCTCACTCTCTGCCCACTCTCCAGTCTGCTAGTTTCTGCCATTGACCAAATCAAATTGAGAGCCCGTAGGAAAGGGAACTGTGTGCCTGGTCATCATAGCTTGGCTTCGCAGGGCACAGATCAGGGTGGACAAGGCTGGATGATGGGGCTGGAGGAGCAAGAGATGAAAGCCCAGCAGGGCTTAGTCCCTTTCACCCTTTTAGGATAGCTTGGGAAGATCATGTGGTCAGAGCTTATTTAAGGCCCAACCTAGTATGTGTTGAACCACATGTGAATACACTAGGCCAGCGATGGGCAGAGCTTTAGTTGTTGAAAACAGAGCTCTCACAATCTTCATGTGTTCACCTAAAATCTAAATGAACAGTCAACATGGAAATGGAAATTCTGTTGGTGGAAAAGATGAAAAAGCTTTTTTTTTAAAAAAAAAAACACGTAATGCCTATGTGTGTGAGGCATTTAGAGACCTTTAGCTCAAGAATTGGAGCTGCAATTCCCACTCCAGTGCTCAAGAAGGAAGGGCAATCTTGTATCCCCAAACAAACCCCAAGCATTTTCTAGGGTGGAGACTATTCCATGGGGCAGAGTAGACACACAAAGTTTTCATGAGGGAGAAATATTGGAGCTTAGCCTTTAAAAAAGAGTGAGAAATACAAAGTATTTCTTTAAAGAAGAGTGAGAAATACAAGCAGAGTCTACTGTTCTTTTTTGGAATTTAAAAAAAATTTACTTTTAATTGCAGTATCATTGCTTTACAATGTTGCGTTAGTTTCTGCTGTACAGCAACATGAATCAGCCATATGTATGCATATATCCCCTCCCTCTTGAATTCCCCTCCTACCCACTCACCATCCCACCCCTCTAGGTCATCAAGGAGCACTGAGCTGAGCTTCCTGCTAGTTATCTATTTTACACATGATAGTCTATATATGTCGATGCTACTCTCTCAATTTGTCCCACCCTCTCCTTCCCACACCACAGTGACCACAAGTCTGGTCTCTACATCTCCATTCCCATCCTACAGATGGGTTCCTCAATACCATTTTTCTAGATTTCATGTGTATGTGTTAATAGCCAATATTTGTTTTTCTCTTTCTGACTTATTTTACTTTGTATGACAGACTCTAGGGAGCCTGTTGCTTTTTAAAGCACGCTTTATGAGAACTGCTTTTATTTATAAGCATAGACAAAGATGTATGGATGTGAGAGTTGGACTATAAAGAAAGCTGAGCACCAAGGAATTGATGCTTTTAAATTGTCGTGTTGGAGAAGACTCTTGAGAGTCCCTTGGACCGCAAGGAGATCCAACCAGTCCATCCTAAAGGAGATCAGTCCTGGGTGTTCATTGGAAGGACTGACGTTGAAGCTGAAACTCCAATACTTTGGCCACCTGATACGAAGAGCTGACTCATTTGAAAAGACCCTGATGCTGGGAAAGATTGAGGGCAGGAGGAGAAGGGGATGACAGAGGATGAGATGGTTGGATGGCATCACCAACTTGATGGACGTGGGTTTGGGTGGACTCCAGGAATTGGTGATGGACAGGGGCGCCTGGCACGCTGTGGTTCATGGGGTTGCAAAGAGTTGGAGACGACTAAGCGACTGAATTGAACTGAATAGACAAAGAATATAGACTTATCAGAAAGCAGTTAAATGAAAATACTCCACTGAGGCCTAAATATTGTGCTCACATATATTCTAGAGTAGTTTTCTTAAAACTCATCTTCAGAGGAGTTTTACATTCTTCTCTCATATATACTTAGATAATTACAGCATTTGAGAGCTGAAAATAGGTGTATTGAATTTGTCTTAAATCTGGCCCAGATATGGTATAATCTTAATCATATTGGCTGGTATGTAATCCATTGAGGAATCATAAATCTCAAATTTTAGATTTTTTTTTTTGCATTATAATGCGTTAGTTTCTGCTGTACAGCAAAGTGAATCAGCCATACATATACACATATCCCCTTTTTTGGATTTCCTTCCCATTTAGTCACCATAGAGCATTGAAGAGAGTTCCCTGTGCTATACAGTCCTTGTTGGTTATCTATTTAGAACATAGTAGTGTATATAAATTAATCCCAATCTCCCAATCCATTCCACCCCCTTCTAATTGTAGTGTTTAATACTTATTTAATAGTTTGATAATTAAACCAACAGTGTATAGGGACTTAGTCATTCTCCTTTAATTCCCACAACTCTGTGCAAAATAGATATTTAATATCTCTGTTTTACTGATAGGAACCTGAGTCTCAGAGCAGTAGAGGAATCAGCCAGAGGCGGCAGGTCCAACTAATGGCAGGGTCAGAATTTGCTCCCAGGCCTGAGCGCCTCTAAAAGCCATTGTCCCCGCACTAGACTGGTCAGCATGTACACTTGACTTTACCTTTGTAGGACTGTGAACCATTGCTTAAATGTCATTTTTCATGATGCAATTAAGACACTATTGCCTATCATTTTTCAATTCCTCTGGGAATATAAAATGATGCACATATATATCTTTATGTGTACACTTTCTTCTGCTCCAAGTGGTAATATAGTGACAATTTATAGGGCAAGTGACATGCTGTAACTTTGTTATATATGTAGAATGCAGACTTTTTTTTAATTAGAATTGCTTTTATAAGCTTGTTACCTTCCAGAGAGTTCTTTGAATAATCTGTTCTGGAATTTGTGACTGTGCAAAAGTTAGCATGATATTCTTTTGCCATTGCATGTAGTTTATTGTTGGTTTTCAAATGGCCTCCTGTTTTAGAATGATAGCCATGAACATGTTCTTGTGCAATACAATTTTAGATATAGAATCAGGAATAATTTGAGCTAGTTCTATAAATCATGGTCCGTGACATAAAGCCTCAGGACAGAAGAAAGACACCAGGACAAATGCATAGCAACAGTTCTGCATCCTAAAGCTTTCCCAAATGAAAGATAACCGTGTGGATGCTGAAAGCAGCTGACGTGATTGGTAATATAGTCTCTTACACAGAGTTCTAGGGGCTTCCCAGGTGGCGCTGGTAGTAAAGAACCCGCCTGCCAATGCAGGAGATTTAAGAGATGCAGGTTAGATCCCTGGGTGGGGAAGATCCCCTGGAGGAGGGCTTGGTAACCTACTCCGGTATTCTTGCCTGGAGAATCCCATGGACAGAGGAGCCTGTCTGCATATATGTACACACATATAAACATATATATGTATACACATATATACATACATATATACATATGTACACATATACATACATATCCAGATCAAATTATCATCTCAGATTTCTGTTTTGGTACAGATATTCCATCATGTTAGAATATACACAGAGAGATTCAAATGAGACACACATCAGTATACATACTTTATTTCTATGGTCATTTTCCTATGTCTGCTGAGGTTAAATGCAGTCAAAAGTGCTCGCCGTCACTTGCATGTCTAGTGACCTTGAAAGCTAAGTTTTCTCAGTTGAGTTCTGTATGCCATGTGTTAGAGAAGGCATATTTTGGATTGTTCTCCTCTGCTCAACAATTGTAGAATATTGGGTCCTTAGCCAGTGTTCTTGCATGGAGAATCCCAGGGACGGGGGAGCCTGGTGGGCTGCCGTCTATGGGGTCGCACAGAGTCAGACACGACTCAAGTGACTTAGCAGCAGCAGCAGCCAGCTATTGGACATTACAGCCTAGATTTCTATTATGAGAACTTTGATTGGCTATTAAAAGACATGAGTTCAGTACAGCAAGCACGGATGGGGAACATAAAACACAGTGTCCTCCGTGCCTAGCCTCTGCTGCCACTTGGTTTACATCCATGCAGGTCTGCGGGTGGCATGGCGCATTAACAGCACCAGCACCTCTGTGCCTGCAGCTCTCTTGAAGAGGTTCTGTCCAGTTATTCTGTCTTCCTCTCAAATTTAAAGACACCTCTCTTACACAGAAAAGAAAATAACATCCCTCATTTGCCTGCCTGACAGCGGAAATATCTTTATAAAATTGCCTCAATATTATGCCTTTGGCTTTTTTTCTTTAAAGAAATGGCCAAATGAGGGATGTGTCTTGAGCTCTTCAAAACAAATTTCAGGCATTATCTGCATGTTCTTTGGTGCTTTCTGTAGAAAAATGCATAGGGCCCATTAATTTGAGAATTAAGGACTAGGGAGTTTTCTGTTTACAAATCATGAGAATGTGTATTCCACATATGTTTCCCTTGGTTCCTGGGCAGTACAGAGCAGAGCGTGACGTACAACAGAGGAACACCATTTGTACAAGGGGTTAGGATCTTTATTTTTCCTTTCATCCAATATGGTTTTTACACCGTACTTTGAGAACCTTAATGCTTTAATTGACTTGGCATAGGCCTCTTAAAAATCACTTATGGAAGCAAACTGTGTAAAAATTATTCCACCCGTGTGAAGGATACTATTAGATATAATCAATTAACATATTTTATTAGGTCTCTATCATTTGTCCAAATAGTTCAATGAAACACAATAAACCAATCTTGATCCTTTGTAAAAGGAATCCATTTTCCAAGTCTTAAACATCTAAGCTTTTAAATATTGTTCATTTGGAGTTCTTACTGTCTTATTTCTCCAGTATCATGAAAGCCTTCTCAAAAAGATGTAAAATTATATCTTGGACAAAAATGCAGCTGAAAAGCTATTACGTTGGAAGTATCTTTTAGCTATTTCTTAAAATTTGAATCCCATTTAAAAAGATTTCTTTACAATTGATTAGACTATTTCTTCACCCAAATTACATACTTATGGGCCCTGTATTAATTCACAATTAGATTTAAATTTGGTTTGCATAATGAAATGATTTTAATGTTAGCACAGTTTTAGACAGTATCTTGTACCACAATGCATGTAGTAGGAACAACTCCCATCTTAACACTGTAAAATGCACACCTTTATGTTTAGAAATGAGATACTCAGTTCGGTGAGCTTTTGATCCTGTGTTTGAGATTTTTTGAAAGATGTTCTTTAAAAGAGAACAGCGGGAATCTGAAATATTATGGTAATATTGTATTTCATTATGACTTTTTAGGGCATAACTAAAAGTCTTCATTAATATTCTTCCCCTAAAATCATAGAATATTAGAAGTGAAGGAACCTTGGCAGTCATTCATCCCAGCTTTCCACTTGGTTGCAATAGAGAGAACTTCAGAATCTTCTTGAGAAATGAGTGCCCAGAACTCCACACTGTGTACCAGATTTGGTCCAGCTGGTATGGAATGGAGTTAGACAGTTATATCCCTTGATCTGATCTCTATTCTGCTAATATTGTCTGAAGAAGCCTCAGGGCAGGAAAGGAGAGGGAGAACAAGTCTTGAACATCATCTCAGTAAAATAGGAATTACCTATGTTATTGCACTCAGTCCACACAATTTAGAAAATTTGCCCACCTGACTCTAAGCCTCACTTGTCTTACTGGCAATGGGGACAGTACTTCTCTTTTTTTTTTTTTCTAATTTTATTTTTAAACTTTACATAATTGTATTAGTTTTGCCAAATATCAAAATGAATCCGCCACAGGTATACATGTGTTCCCCATCCCGAACCCTCCTCCCTCCTCCCTCCCCACACCATCCCTCTGGGCCGTCCCGGTGCACCAGCCCCAAGCATCCAGCATCGTGCATTGAACCTGGACTGGCAACTCATTTCCTACACGATATTTTACATGTTTCATTGCCATTCTCCCAAATCTTCCCACCCTCTCCCTCTCCCACAGAGTCCATAAGACTGTTCCATACATCAGTGTCTCTTTTGCTGTCTCGTACACCGGGTTATTGTTACCATCTTTCTAAATTCCATATATATGCGTTAGTATACTGTATTTATGTTTTTCCTTCTGGCTTACTTCACTCTGTATAATAGGCTCCAGTTTCATCCACCTCATTAGAACTGATTCAAATGTATTCTTTTTAATGGCTGAGTAATACTCCATTGTGTATATGTACCACAGCTTTCTTTATCCATTCATCTGCTGATGGACATCTAGGTTGCTTCCATGTCTTGGCTATTATAAACAGTGCTGCGATGAACATTGGGGTACACGTGTCTCTTTCCCTTCTGGTTTCCTCAGTGTGTATGCCCAGCAGTGGGGTTGCTGGATCATAAGGCAGTTCTATTTCCAGTTTTTTAAGGAATCTCCACACTGTTCTCCATAGTGGCTGTACTAGTTTGCATTCCCACCAACAGTGTAAGAGGGTTCCCTTTTCTCCACACCCTCTCCAGCATTTATTATTTGTAGACTTTTGGATCGCAGCCATTCTGACTGGTGTGAAATGGTACCTCATAGTGGTTTTGATTTGCATTTCTCTGATGATGAGTGATGTTGAGCATCTTTTCATGTGTTTGTTAGCCATCTGTATGTCTTCTTTGGAGAAATGTCTATTTAGTTCTTTGGCCCATTTTTTGATTGGGTCATTTATTTTTCTGGAGTTGAGCTGTAGGAGTTGCTTGTATATTTTTGAGATTAGTTGTTTGTCGGTTGCTTCATTTGCTATTATTTTCTCCCATTCTGAAGGCTGTCTTTTCACCTTGCTAATAGTTTCCTTTGATGTGCAGAAGCTTTTAAGGTTAATTAGGTCCCATTTGTTTATTTTTGCTTTTATTTCCAATATTCTGGGAGGTGGGTCATAGAGGATCCTGCTGTGATATATGTCGGAGAGTGTTTTGCCTATGTTCTCCTCTAGGAGTTTTATAGTTTCTGGTCTTACGTTTAGATCTTTAATCCATTTTGAGTTTATTTTTGTGTATGGTGTTAGAAAGTGGTCCAGTTTCATTCTTTTACAAGTGGTTGACCAGATTTCCCAGCACCACTTGTTAAAGAGATTGTCTTTAATCCATTGTATATTCTTGCCTCCTTTGTCAAAGATAAGGGACAGTACTTCTTAACTCTGTGGTTACCTGATTATGAAAGGTAGACCTAGAATTTTATCCTGTTTGTTGTTGTTCAGTCGCTACGTTGTGTCTGACTCTGTGACCCCATGGACTGCAGCATGCCAGGCTCCCCTGTCCATCACTATCTCCTGGAGTTTGCTCAGATTCATGTCTATTGAGTCAGTGATGCTAACTAACCATCTCATCCTCTGCTGCCCCCTTCTTTTGCCTTCAGTCTTTCCCAGAGTCAGGGTCTTTAGGTCTTCCTGAATCTAAAGCCCATTGTTTCCCCCTCAAAGATGACTGTATTAATTTTGACAGTCATAATTCACCAGTGGCTCGCGTTAACTTTTGGACCCCAATAATGTGTGATAGCACAGGGACCATGTCTCTAACTCACTGTTGTATATAAGTGCTTAGCGCAGTACCTAGTATGAATGCATGACTTATAAACATGCTGCTTTCAAGATCTGGACAAGCTGTAAAGAGAGGTCAAATCATGATTCCATTTTTCCCTATTGAATGTTTTTTGCAAGAGTAAAATCCATAGTACTCTATGGAGATTTTTGTATTTTCAGATAAAGATGATGGACTAAGTATAAGCTAAAATTCTCTCTTGTATTTTGCTTCAGGCACATAGAAATGCTAAATTAAATATCTTTAAAATTAATTTTAAACTTGGGTTGCAGGGGAGGGGAATTATCCAGGTACTGGAAACAGAGAATCTGTCAGAGAGGGTCAACTCTGAGCTGCAGGGCCAGGCTCTCATTGCCCAGGTCAGGTCCCCTCAAGGAAGACAGCTGAAGCAGTCTCAACCTATAGCCCGTGATTCATCTTGCCAAATTTCTTGGGAACCAGAATATCACCATTGGTCAAACTCAAATAGCTGGAAACAAGTAGTACTACCCTTGTGATAGACTGTAAAGTTTCCTGGCAAATTTCTCCTTTTCTGAGGAGTGTTTTCATCTTTTCCACTGTGAGTAAAATTCCAGCACTCAGGTTGCATTTTCTCTTTGCTTTCTATTCTTTTTACAAGGGAAGGCAGGCCCATTAGGTTTGCCATTAAAGTGTCTTAGCGCAGATAAGTGATGCTTGCAGTAAGGTGTGAATGCAGGTGTTGATAGGCATGTTGGACTTAGGATAGCTGCTCCCCTTAAATTATCTATATTGCATTTGTTTTATTGGCAGTGGCGGTTGGCCTGGCGCTTGCTGACTCATTTTTAGCAATTGTATAAGCTGTGCTGGTGTTTACCACCTCTGCCTGATCTCGGGTTTCAAATCCCCTTTTGATCCCATAATGGTTTTATCATCATTGGATGCCCTGCCAGCTCCTTATTGCCCACAATCTGTCTTACTTGCTAAGAAAGATGCTCCTTATAGGTCATAACTAATGATGTTCGTTCTGTTCCAAAATGTATCTATTGAATATCTACCATGTGCTGAGTGTGGACCTAGGGGATATAAAAGTGATGGAGGTCCTTTTCCTATCTCAGAAGAGCTTGAGGTCAAGGATGTGCCATTCCTGAGGCCTGCATGTACCCCAGGAAAGCTTAAAAATGCCACGTATAGGATGGGATGATGACCATGGCTGGGACCTGGGAAATAGTCATGCTGCTGGACCATGAGCCATGTACATCCATTACTCCTGGCAGTAGTGGGCCAGTCTCATATGGAGTTTCCTAAATTTACACATCTGGCTACCTGCCATTCCCTGAGTGCCTGAGAGTTGCCTGTCCCTGCTGTAACCCTACAGATGTGCCTTGCAGAAATCCCTTCTCTTGGCAAGGAAGCACACTGCATTCTGGAACAAGAATGAATATACTTTCCAAAGAGAGGACTCCTAAAATAAAGACCAGCATCAGAGGTGAGGGGTTTCTGACAAGGTCTTCTATCTGAGAAAGATGGATAATGGTGATGAGCTTTGTTGGGGGTTGGTGGGGTGGGGATGTTTTGAGCCACCCGTGGGTTTGAGAAGTGTGGACCAGGTACCTAATATCTATGTGAGGCTATGTTAGTGTCAAAGTAAGAAAACATCCAAGTTACAGGAAGCTGAATTATGATGGCTGTATTCTAAGTCAGAGAGCAGCTGTTGTTAACCATTATGTGTGGGTCTTAACCCAGGGGGAAAATATGTATGGACATGATATTGCAAATAACCTTAAGTTCCTTGTAGGTCCCCCTCCCCTACATGGAGAACTCTGCTGTGTGATAGTTGTAGAGAAAGTAACAGAATGGTTTAGTTTAGCTTGTGTTCAAGATTTTTTTTTCCCCTTTTTGGAGCAGAATACAAATTCTGCTATAACCTTGTTCTGCAAGAAAGATTGCAACAAGAGCCTACTCAGCAAAGCCTCAGCAGATAAATTTTAGTTCAGAGTCTCCATGAAATGATTCCAAATGTGAAACTACTTTCAGATACTATAATTTAGTCATTTGCTTTTTCATTATCCTAATGTCTTTGGGTTGTGAAAAATAAAACAGTCATGTTAACACAAACCTATACACTGAAAAAGAGAGATAAATATAGGTGCCATGGGAAAAGCAGTATGTAGTAGATTATAAAACATGCTCTGGAAAATATGAGATATTGTTATTTGGTGCTTCCCTCATCTGACAGGTAAAACCTTTGCAGTTTGAGAGGATCTTGATAGAATAAGACTATGCTGTTTTAACTAAAACCAGAAAGGAAAATACATCTAGTCTATATGGAAGCAACATTCTTGTGGCCTATTTTTCACCATTATCAACTTTTGTGCTAGAAGAAACTGCACAGACACATTTTGAGGGCATGCTGTGTTCCAGGCTGCGTGCTAGGGTCTTTGCACGTATTGCCCCTGAACCCCCACCTTGTGGGGGCAATAGTAATGAGACTATATTCTCTACAGTGCTTTTTCCAGGAAAGGGGAAACCACAACACATGTCTAATTCTTGGGTTTATTGTTCCTTCCGTTGTTTTTAAGTCTTCTATGAGCCATCATATCATGCTTGATGTTATCCAGAAGAACCTTCGAGGTATACCTGAATTCTTCCTTCCTCTGTGTTCACTGTTATTTGTATTCCTTTCTTCCCAGAGCTAGAAATAGGACTAGGCATTTTGGACCAATTACTACTTTCCAGAGACAAAGCTTTCTTGAGAGTAGTTTTCAAAACTAGATAATCTAAAACAGAACAGTTTCTCGACTCGGCTGGATCTGAGATCCTTGCCATGGCCTGGAAGTGCCTGTGTAGTCTGGCCTCACCGACTCTGGCTTTGTCTGTTCCCCCCCTCTCATGCTCTGGTCACACTAGCTGCTTTCTGAGTTCCCCCAGTGAGGCACACTTCTTCTGATCTAAGGACTTGGTTTCTTTTCCCTTGATTCTTTGCTTGAACATGTCCTTATCAACATTTAATTCACCTGTATAAATGTCACCTACTCAGACGTATTGGGCTCACCATATATGTTAAACACTTCCTTCTGTCCACCGACATAACACCTTACCATGTTCCTTCCACAGAATTTACAATGGTCAGAAATTATGGCCTTTTCCATATGTACTGCCTGTCTTCTCCCTCTAAAATGCAAACTGCCTGAGAGCAAAGACTTTGTTGGGGATCCAGCGATGAAAATGTCTCTTATGTACTAGGTGTCAGTAATGGTGTATTGAATGGATGGGCTTTTGTCTGAGATGACGTGAGGAAAATTAGGGGTTCTGACTTGCGATTCCGAAGTACTTGGTGATGTGTTCATAATAGTAAATGCTTCAGAATTAGCAAAATGCTGAGCACATAAGTATTGAGATAGATAGATATGTATGAACAAATTTGTATACCCCTATGAGGTAGATATTATTATTATTCCCACTTTATAGATGCAAAAATTATGGTACAGAGAGGTTGAGGAACTTTTGTTAGTTGCTATTCAGATGGTAGGTTTGAAGGCAAGTACTTGAGCTAATGCTGTTTACCACTGAATAGACAGTGCTCAATGAATACAGTTTTGACCATGTGCCCAGCACTGGCTGATTTCTCTCTGCATGATGTCACTTAGCCCTCACCTCCATACTGTGAAGTAGGGACTGTCATTATGCCTGTTCTGGAGATGGGGATGCTGAGGCTTGGGAAACTTAAGCAACTTGTCTCAAGTCCCATAGTTGTCACTTAGTGATGCAAAAGGGACTTGGATATAGATAATATGAACGCTGTGATCTTATGCATTCTCTCTATATTACAGGGGGTTTCCAGGTGGCTTAGTGGTAAAGAATCTGCCTGCCAGTGCAGGAGACATGGTTTGATCCCTGGGTCAGGAAGATCCCCTGGAGAAGGAAATGGCAACCCACTCCAGCATTCTTGCCTGGAAAATCCCATGGTCAGAGGATCCTGAGGGGCCACAGTCCATAGGGTCACAAAGAGTCAGACGACTGAGTGACGAAACCACCACCACCACCTTATTTACAAGAGCACTTGTGAATTGCTCTTAAAACACAGTCATGTTTGTGAAAGAGGGGTTAGTCTCCCCTACTTAGAGGGTCTCCACTAATGTAACAAAGAGGGTATCCATTACTTGGCTACAGATTTATAATAGACATGGAATAGTCCAACTCAGAGAAAGAAATAGGAGAAGTGGAATTGTGTCAATATAGCCACTTGTTTATAAGGAATTATAGAGTTGGTTAATGTTCATTTTTTTTTTTTTAAGAAAGAGCATAACAATAGGATTTGGAAACCCAGTAACTGTGAAAGGTCAATTGTGATTGACCTTTGGAAAATGAACAAGGGCAGAATGAGATACATATTTGTATATCACTAGGTCTGATTTTGGACTGAGCTGAGATGCAGTGTATACAGCGTTTAGCATTATTGTTTTGTGAAACTTGCCAAGTTTTTTCACCCTGAGTCCTTCCTTAGAGACTTAGTTCTCTCAGAGGCAGAAGCCAGCTGTAGGGATGGTATGATGTCGTGGGTACATTTTGTCTAATATTCAGCTTATAGGTAGGCATTATTATCCCCTTAGGCAAAACCAGTATACTCAGAGATGGCATAAAATCCCTAGAAATTATGCATTCTTAATCTTAGCTGCAGGGAAAATATCCATGTCAGGGATTATGCTTAGCTATGTGGAGATCTTTTTTTTTTTTTTCCTTTAGAAGATTCCCTAAACCCACTGAGACCTATTGAATTAGCAAGAATACGGGTTCAGCCATTTTCTTTGAACCCTAAGATTCCACCATTTTCACAGAACTTGTCTTACAAGTGCTCTTATGCACGCAGTTCTATGTGATCTTACTCAAGCCTCTATTGGATGGTCACAATGACCCAGGGTGTAGGCAGGCTGGGTGTTATTAAACCTCTTTACAGATGAGGAAATTGAGGTTAATAGAGTCTAAAGAGCTTGCCCAGGGTCAGGCTGCTAATAAATGGCAGAGCCAGCACCTGAACCAAAGTCTTTGGACTCCAGATGACTTCCTTTTTCTGCTGCCCACGCCTCCCGCTTGTGAAACGAACCTGGTGATGTTACAGGCTCTGAGCATCTCTCCTGAAGGTTTCCTTACTAGCAGGTCTGCTTCAAGAGGGTACAGTCAATGGGCTTAAGATGAAACACCTTACTGAGTGCTGTGTGCAAACCACTTTCTCTGGGTTTTGGCCCTGTCAACTTTAAGTGGCTGAAAGCAATAAGCAGTATCTGTGGGCCAGAACTAACATTATGTGTTTGGTTTTCAAACAACTGTTACTCTGTTCCCTTGAGAACCTCCTGGCCACGCCCCTTGCTCCTGGTGAGACAGGATACAGGTGGGGACGGCCTTCCACAGTTACTTTCATTTGTCTTCTCAGTGTCTGTGTACTCTGGTGCCCAGTAGAGGCTTTGTTTCTCAAACTGGTTGCCCTTTTACTCACCGTCCTTCCTACTGTTCCAACTTTTATTGTGTCTTCCAAGTTTTGAAAAAATTGCAAAATTCATCAAGTTTTAAGTATTGACTCAGGGACTGGAATTTCAGAGAGGTGGTTCAGCAACTTCAGTGGAGCAAACCATTGAACCAAAGTGCGATTGTTAAAAGATCAGGTGACTCAGCACAAAGTCACCCAGCCAGCTCTGGCCGAGCAGTGATGGAATGGGGTGCAGGCAGGCCAGGACTGCTGCTCCATCTCTTGGGACCTAAGCCAGCAGGTGTCCTGCAGAGCCTGCCCGGTAGAAGGTAGCAACGGCTTAGCTTTCACCTGATGGGGAAGAGTGCACTTAAGTCACAGGTGTGGCTCTATAGAACAAGTAGATGGTTGGATACGTTTAAATAATCAAGCTTTTCCAAACAGAAGCCAAACACTCCTCGTGGGCTTCCCTGGTGGCTCAGCTGGTAAAGAATTGCCTGCAATGTGGGATACCGGGGTTTGATCCCTGGGTTGGGAAGATCCCCTGGAGGAGGGCATGGCAACCCACTCTGTATTCTTCTTGCCTGGAGAATCCCCATGGGCAGAGGAGCCTGGCGGGCTACAGTCCATGGGGTCGCAAAGAGTAGGACACGACT
Organism: Bos javanicus; assembly: GCF_032452875.1. Lineage (NCBI taxonomy): Eukaryota > Metazoa > Chordata > Mammalia > Artiodactyla > Bovidae > Bos > Bos javanicus. The sequence goes on along the minus strand of NC_083869.1, from coordinate 47,006,403 downwards.
GAGCGACTAAGCACAGCACAGTGATGTATAAAACGCAGATAAACTCAACTCCTCTCTTTTCACCACAGGTATATGAGTGTTCGACTTCCCCACACCTGGGGTCAGAATGCTGCTCCTCTGTCACGCCCTCACTGTAGCTGTGGTCCAGACTTTTATCTTCTCTGAAAACCGGGTGTTTGCCAAGAACATCAACTTCTATAACGTGAGGCCTCCTCTTGATCGTAAGTAGTGGTTGTCACCGTTGTCCGTGACATGGGATCGGAATAACTAAAATCTGTTTCCCTATAGTAACCTTGCTGATTCTGGAACATTTGGTTTATATCAAGCATAAATCAGAAAGTCTTCATTACTTCCATGGGTAAGGGTGACACATGGTGACAGAAATTTTCTCCATTTCTTTAAGATGGTTTGGCTTCCTGCTGAAGTCTTAAAAGGGTTCATGTTTAAAATCATTTTCTGAACACTGTCCCTAAGAATGGCTCAGCAGGGGAAATTCAGTGTTCTCTGCTGATCCTTGGAGAAGGATTTTGACTGTAGGAAGATTCTGCATAAATTATGTATAAAACCTCCCCTCCTTTCTCTCTCTTCAGACAAGTAAAACTTCTCTGATATATCTTATAGTTTTAGAAATGTTAATGCCAGTGATTCACAAACCTGGAAGAGTATCAGAATTACAACAAAAGCCTTTAAAATTACATATTCCTTGGTTTCTTCTCCAGAGATTCAGTAGTCAGGAGGGTGGGATGTGAAATTCTTGCTCTTTTTCCTCTCTTCTTTTTAGTTACACAGTCAGGTTTGGGAACAACTGTCTTTATACTCCTCCATGAGGAGTGTTCATACTCCTGTATAGTTACCATTCTGCACTTTGAATTTTGTTATTTAGGACATTCAGTCATAAGTAAGTAGGTGTGTATACATATATATTCTACATAGCCATACACACATACACCCCACACACCTTGAACTACCATTTATTACAAATTTCTAAATTGGTAGTCATTGTATACTTGATAGCTTAGCATAGACATCATTATCATAAAATCTGAATTATTGACAAATTTTTAAACTTTTAAGCCTGATATAACTTTATGATGAGCAAATTATTAAAGATATGATGAGCAAATTATTAAAGATATAAAATTAATACTTGATTATTACAGAAAATTCCAAAAGACTGGCAAATATGTAGAATAAGAAAATTTATTCATAATCCCAAGATTCAGAGCGAGGTCTTCTTTACATTTTGGTATACATTTGGCATACATTTTGACCACAATGGATTTGAACTGCCTGGGTTCACTTACTTATATGTGGATTTTTTTCAATAGTAAATAGTACTACGTGGTCTGCAGAGGGACATATGGAGGGCTGACATAAGATTATGTGAGGATTTTCAACTGCATATCCTTCTGTTTCTTTTTCTCTGTATATGTTTTTAAATATGTGACATACTGAGATCAAACAGATTTAATTTTGCAATAGCTTTTATTCCTTTACATTGTATTTTGAATACGTTTCCATGATTTTGAAAGTATCTTAATGTCTTACATTAAAAAATGTTTTCACTCATACAGCTGGCAGTGACACACACACACAATCATAACCAAACTAAATGTTTATGCTTCACTGAAAATCTTTTTAAATGCATTTTCCATTGGCTAATGACCTTAGAACAGATTTTAGGAATTACTAAATCAAAAAGGTAGTGCCAATTTTTACATTAACTATTCACCTACCAGCATGAGTTTTAGCATAAAACTGCACTGAATTAGTAGGTGAAAATGGATTTCATTATTTATTTACCTACCTAATTCACTTTTATGCATAGGCAAAACTGAAATGTATTTGTGGTAACTAATTTTGTGTCCTCTGAGTTTTAGCTTTTGATATTTGCTCTTGGTTTATGCATCAATAATACCCTCCCCTGTATGTGAAATACCCACTGCTTTCTAATTATCATCCCAACTTGGGGTCAGGTTACTAGGATGGTTTGGGTTACCTTGATCTTTATTTCAGTCTTCAAAAGTAGGAGAATTAAATGTTTCACACAGGGCTTTACACTCTCGTCTATAGAGAAATGTCAAATTTATCCTTTTGATTTCTTGCCCATCAAAATAACAAGATACAAGGCAGAAAAAAGAAAGCATAAAGACAAAAAGAACATACTAGTAGTAGTTGTCATTCCAGACTGCCAGCAGCTCATAATTCTTGTTTCTATAACACTCTTGCCTGAGCACAAAGGCCTGAGAATTACTATCATCCTGATATTAAATGTTACATTCCCGGTTGATGTCTAATGTAGGGATAATTGACATATCAAATGAAATTACTTGTTTGAAGTTAAGCCTAGCTGTAAAGCAACTACATAGGGATGGAAATCAATGTGGTTTCATATGCCAGGGATCCTAAGAGAGATCTTTCATGCAATCTCTTGTTTAACCTTTATTATACCTCTGCAAGTCATGGGGATCTTTAGGTAATAATAATAAATTACTTCTTAGTCAAAAGGGCAGAATTCAAGCTCAGGTTAATGACTCCAGTTCTTTTCAGGGCCAATAATATATCAAAGTATTGGTCCCAATACTACCACCATCTTTGCCCATGCACTCAACCTTCACTTATTCCCAAATTATAAAAGAACAATACCATGGGTATTTCAAAGTGGCTCGTGGAATCATCTGCAGAACTGTGTAGTGCATATTCATAGATGAAATATTCAAAGAAAAGGGGATAAAGAAAATGCCCCAAAGTCTGGCAGTTAAGCCCAGCTTGACAGAAACAGAAATTGTAAGGATAATGATTTGTAAATTTTATTTGCTCTGGTAAAAGTTGCTAATTTTATTCCATATCTGATGTTTAAAAAATTTAACTATATTGTTTCCCTTTGCATTTTTTTTTAAAGCTACACCATTTCCAAACAGCTTCAAGTGTTTTACCTGTGAAAATGCAGGGGATAATTATAACTGCAATCGATGGGCAGAAGATAAATGGTGCCCACAAAGTAAGTGTGCTGAGTTTGGAACTCTCTTTGTGACCAGACCTCATTTAGATCTCTCTCAACTGGCTCTGAGCAAAGGCATCTTATGTGATGAGATTAGCAAGCCAGAAGGCTGGTGATGTTCTATAGAAATCAGAGAACTTTTGACAAGACTATCCAGACATCAGACTAATCTGGGAGTACATGGAAACTGATGACATAGCCTCAATTTATACTTGTGTGTGCTTTGAGGAAGAATTTCTTAATTAATATTTACCAGTGAGAACAAATAGACCACAATGTTGACTAAGGCATTCTAAGAATGTCAGAAATGCTTGATGATACCTCTAGAAAAGTCCTACTTACTGTAAATCAAAAGAAGGTTTCTGTCCTCTTGAGATACACTGATGCTTAAGTGACTCCTTTGTTTACTTGACAAACGTTTGAGCATCTCTTTAGTTTGTTTAGTTGTCTGGTAGATCCCAGTGTGTAATCCAGTACCTGGACCATATTAGGCACTTGGTAAATATTGACAGAATGAGTGGATGCCTTTGACTATGTAGTCAGGAAATCTCTGAGGAATCTACATTTGCACTAAGATTCGAATGACCAGAACAAATCAGCTCTGTGGAGATCTATAGGAAAAACATGTCAGTAAGAGGGAACAGCAAACGCAAGGGTAAGATTTGGCTTCTACAGTGAACAGAAAGGCTGGCTGGTGAGGCTTAGTGGAAGGGGGAGAAAGGATTTGATGGAGATAAGGACCAGGACATGCAGGATCTTCGTTTTGGTAAGAAGTTTAGATTTCATTGGAAATGTGTTGGGTGTTGAAGCTATAGAGTACAAGATGCTAGGTATATTGTAAAATATTGCTCTGGCTTCTGTGTGCAGAATGAATGGTTGGGGACAAGAGAAGAAGCGGGCACCAAGTGGGCTCTTTCATTATCTTTTCGGGCAGCAGAAGATGGTCTTAGATGAATATAGGGGGCGAGAAGTTGAATGACTTAATACAGACAAACAAACTTGGATGCAAAGCAGACAGGATGTGCTGATAGAATTGAAAACCTCTACTTAGAACTATAAGGAAATCAGGCTGTTTGTATTTTAGGATACACTGTTTTTGTAGGTTTTCAGACGTGAAAGGCCAACAAAAACAAACTCTTCCAGACTTAGCAATTACCAGCTTTGATCTACTATTACTGTGAATCTTTTGGAAGTTTCTGTATCACTTTACTGGAGTGGAATAGCCCTGCCTCTTCCAGATAATGCCAGTGGTTGTGAGTGTGCTGTGCTCAGTCGTGTCCGACTCTTTGTGACTCCATGGACTGCAGCCCACCAGGCTGCTCTGTCCATGGGATTCTCCAGGCAAGAATACTGGAGTGGGTTGCTGTGCCAGCCTACGGGGGATCTTCCCCACCCCAGGACTGAACCCACGTCTCTTTCATCTCCTGCATTGGCAGGTGGGTTCTTTACCACTGAGCTACCTGGGAAGCCCTTGATGATGCCAATGGGTGGAGCCAATGGATAGTAACACTGGAGACCTCTATGGGCCCTAGAATCTTATGCTCTAAATTAGACAGATGACTATGACATTTGCATGGACAGTATTGTTCATTACTTCTTTTCAAGAATAATTATGAAGATTTATTTTTCTTAATGTTCTCTTCAGCTCTCAAGAGTGTGTGACTGAATTGTGCTTTTGAGTACATGTGTGTCTGTGCATGTATTCTTTTGGGGATTTGTTTCTACATTTTCACAGATGTTTATTTCAATGTTTGCCAGGTAGGCAGATGCCTCTCCTTATTAGCTTGTGTGAGAGGGCTGGTAAAATTCTTTAACTATTTGCTTTAAATTTCCCCGAGAACTGGGAGGGGGAAGGGTTTGGAACAGCAGTAGATTGGGGCATTGATGTCCAGCCTCTTTATGACTGTCGCCCATTCTTTTGAATTTTACCAAACGCTGTTCAAGAGAAGGGAGCAACCAAGGATGAGATGGTTAGACAGCATCACTGCCTCAATGAACATGAGTTTGAAACAACTCTGGGAGATGGCGAAGGACCTGAAAGCCTGGTGTGCTGCAGTCCATGGGGTCGCAAAGAGTCGGACATGACTGAGTGATTGAACAACAACAAAACGCTGTTTCTACTAATTCTGTACATGTTCCAATTTGTAATTCATTAATTAAAGCCACTTTTAAGGGAACTTGCATGGGCATTTCTGGGTTTTAGAACTTTGTTGAAACATGGGAGCAAAAGAGGGATGCTGCAGTTTTCTGCCTCCAAGAAAATGTCAGGGAGGGGAGATAGGGGTCTTCCCTATCCACCCTGAAAACCTGACTCAGAGAGAGAGGGACACGAGATGACCCTCCATTCCAGCGTGTATGAATGTACACCAGCCAAGCCCGCAAAACAATAATCATCTGGAGTTCTGAGGCTGTAACTGCTTACCTTTCAGCTTGTCATTATCAAGGGGAGTGAGAGTCAGCCATTTCTTGGGACAAACAGGCCTGTGGCTGCTGTTCTTTGTCATCTCAGGTTTCCTTTATAGCTCTGCTGCTGCCATCAGCCAGTGGCGTTAAAAGAGAGTCTCTAGGTAACAAAACATGACAAGAATGACACGTCTTATTTTGTTTACCCGGTTCTTACTCTGACTTTATAGGGCTGCTTTAGGCTGTGTGACAGACTCTGAACACATGCACCTACCAGTTTTCGATTCTTTGTCTGGAGTACAAATTGGAATGCTTTCAGAACATGGAGTGGTTCTCTCTCCTTCTGAGTCCCAGTCAGCTGCTCTTGTAGAGGTGTTCTGCTGACACTCAGCTCAATGCTGAGTGTACAGAGTGGCACAGTTGTGTGCTGGTGGAGAGCACAAACCCTGGAAAACCACCTCCACAAGAATCTTATCTTCCATCACTTTCTACCCATGTGACTGTGAGCCTCAGTGTTTTATCCGGGAAATGAGGATATTACTATGACTTGTCTTAAGGCCTATTGTGAGGACTGAATGAGTGAATGCATATTAGAAGAGTGCCTGGTTGGTGGTACACACTTAATGTGCATTTGCTGTTGCTAACATGAAAGCTTACAACAAGTCTATCCAAATGCCAGTGCACTTACCCTTTTGCTAAAAAGAAAGTAAGCTCAAAGGCTGTCACAGGGCTTGTTCACTTGTGACAGAGGCAGCTCTCTAAGTCCTGTCTT